>NC_091987.1:13653677-13953677 GCF_044704955.1 Pristiophorus japonicus
CCCCGTGTCTCTCTCTCTCTCTCTACCCCCCACCCCCCCGTGTCTCTCTCTCTCTCTAAACCCCACCCCCCCGTGTCTCTCTCTCTCTCTACACCCCACCCCCCCGTGTCTCTCTCTCTCTCCCCCCCCCCCCCCCGTGTCTCTCTCTCCCCCACCCCCGTGTGTCTCTCTCTCTCTCCCCCCCACCCCCGTGTGTCTCTCTCTCTCTCTCCCCCCCCACCCCCCGTGTCTCTCTCTCTCTCCCCCCACCCCCCGTGTCTCTCTCTCTCTCCCCCCACCCCCCGTGTCTCTCTCTCTCTCCCCATCCCGTGTCTCTCTCTCTCTCCCCCATCCCGTGTCTCTCTCTCTCTCTCTCTCTCCCCCCACCCCCCGTGTCTCTCTATCTCTCCCCCCACCCCCCGTGTCTCTCTCTCCCCCCACCCCCCGTGTCTCTCTCTCCCCCCCCACCCCCCGTGTCTCTCTCTCTCTCTCTCCCCCCCACCCCCCGTGTCTCTCTCTCTCTCTCCCCCCCACCCCCCGTGTCTCTCTCTCCCCCCCACCCCCCGTGTCTCTCTCTCTCTCTCTCCCCCCAACCCCCGTGTCTCTCTCTCTCTCTCCCTCCCCCCACCCCCCCGTGTCTCTCCCTCCCCCCACCCCCCGTGTCTCTCCCTCCCCCACCCCCCGTGTCTCTCCCTCCCCCCACCCCCCGTGTCTCTCTCTCTCTTTCCCCCCATCCTGTCTCTCTCCCCCCCAACCCCTCTCGCCCCCCGCCCCCCTCTCTCTCTCCCCCCCCGCCCCTCTCTCTCTCCCACCCCCCCGCCCCTCTCTCTCTCCACCCCCGCCCCTCTCTCTCTCTCTCTCCCCCCGCCCCCTCTCTCTCTCCCCCCCCCGCCCCCCCTCTCTCTCTCTCTCCCCCCGCCCCCCTCTCTCTCTCTTTCCCCCGCCCCCCTCTCTCTCTCTCTCTCTCTCTCTCCCCCCGCCCCCCTCTCTCTCTCTCTCTCCCCCCGCCCCCCTCTCTCTCTCCCCCCGCCCCCCTCTCTCTCTCTCCCCCCGCCCTCTCTCTCCCCCCGCCCCCCTCTCTCTCTCTCCCCCCGCCCCCTCTCTCTCTCTCCCCCCGCCCCCTCTCTCTCTCTCTCTCCCCCCCGCCCCCCTCTCTCTCTCTCCCCCCCGCCCCCTCTCTCTCTCTCCCCCCCGCCCCCCTCTCTCTCTCTCCCCCCTGCCCCCCCTCTCTCTCTCCCCCCCTCGCCCCTCTCTCTCTCCCCCTGCCCCCCCTCTCTCTCTCTCCCCCCCCGCCCCCTCTCTCTCTCCCTCCCCGCCCCCCTCTCTCTCCCTCCCCGCCCCCCTCTCTCTCTCCCTCCCCGCCCCCCTCTCTCTCTCCCCCCGCCCCCCTCTCTCTCTCCCCCCGCCCCCCTCTCTCTCTCTCTCTCTCTCTCCCCCCCTCGCCCCTCTCTCTCTCCCCCTGCCCCTCTCTCTCTCCCCCCCCGCCCCCCTCTCTCTCTCTCTCTCTCTCCCCCCCCGCCCCCCTCTCTCTCTCCCCCCCCGCCCCCCTCTCTCTCTCCCCCCCCGCCCCCCTCTCTCTCTCTCTCCCCCCCCGCCCCCCTCTCTCTCTCTCTCCCCCCCCGCCCCCCTCTCTCTCTCTCTCCCCCCCCGCCCCCCTCTCTCTCTCTCCCCCCCCGCCCCCCTCTCTCTCTCTCTCCCCCCCCGCCCCCCTCTCTCTCTCTCTCCCCCCCGCCCCCCTCTCTCTCTCTCTCCCCCCCCGCCCCCCCTCTCTCTCTCTCCCCCCCCGCCCCCCTCTCTCTCCCCCCCCGCCCCCCTCTCTCTCTCTCCCCCCCCGCCCCCTCTCTCTCTCTCCCCCCCCGCCCCCCCTCTCTCTCTCTCCCCCCCCGCCCCCCTCTCTCTCTCTCTCCCCCCCCGCCCCCCTCTCTCTCTCTTCCCCCCCGCCCCCCTCTCTCTCTCTTCCCCCCCGCCCCCCTCTCTCTCTCTCTCCCCCCCGCCCCCCTCTCTCTCTCCCCCCGCCCCCTCTCTCTCCCCCCCTCGCCCCCCTCTCTCTCTCTCTCCCCCCGCCCCCCTCTCTCTCTCTCTCCCCCCCTCGCCCCTCTCTCTCTCTCCCCCCGCCCCTCTCTCCCCCCGCCCCTCTCCTCTCTCCCCCCCCTCAGTCCCTCTCTCTCTCCCCCCCCTCAGTCCCTCTCTCTCTCCCCCCCCTCAGTCCCTCTCTCTCTCCCCCCCCTCAGTCCCTCTCTCTCTCCCCCCCTCAGCCCCTCCCTCTCTCCCCCCCCTCAGCCCCTCCCTCTCTTCCCCCCCCCTCAGCCCCTCCCTCTCTCCCCCCCCCTCAGCCCCTCCCTCTCCCCCCCTCAGCCCCTCTCTTCCCCCCCCCTCAGCCCCTCCCTCTCCCCCTCTCTCCCCCCCAGCCCCTCTCTCGCTCCCCCCCTCATCCCCTCTCCCCCCCCTCTGCCCCTCTCTCTCTCCTCTCCCCCCCCCCAGCCCCTCTCTCTCTCTCTCTCTCTCTCTCCTCCCCCCCCACCCCCGTATCTCTCTCTCTCTCCCTCCTACTACCTCTGATGTTTTTTCTCCCACAGAAAGCTGCAATAATACAAAGGCTGGAAGCAAATCCATCTCCAATGGCAGCACCGGAACATGTTTCAGCAGCGGACTCCATGTAGACTCGTCGGAAGATCAGCACCACCTCATTGCGGGGCCGGTTCCGGGTCCAAGGAGTTTGCGCATGCGGGAGAGGCGTCGGGGGCAGAGTCCAGGGGACGCAGTCGCAGAAAAAACACGGTGCAAATAGTCACTCTGGTACAAATTGGCTGTTTCCTACATTACAATGGTGACTACACTTCAATAGTAATTTATTGGTTAAAAAGCGCTTTGGGAAGTGCGGAAATGGTGAAAGGGGCAGTGTAGATGCAAGTTCTTGCGGTTTTTATATGTGGGTGAAGGGCTGAGGGGCTTCCAGTATCCGTGGAAGGCAGAGAGAGCCAGTGTTATCTGGAGAAGCTATGAAGAAAAATATCACTGCCGCATATTTGCTGCACTGAACTAGGAGCCTGGCACTTGATAAAAGTATATTATCGGGCTGATCTAATGCACAGATTACTCAAGATTTATACTTTGCTCCACTCAGTGTCGAGCGACAGGAGTGATGTATAATTTGAAAGAGAGCCAAGCTTTGAAAGATCAGTGTATCAGCTGCAGTAAACTCTCCTAACAGGCAATACAGGCAGCTGGTTCCAGAAAATGATCCTCTCCGCAAACTCACCCCAGAGGCAACTTTCACATTGCATTTTCTTAATTACTTTTTTGTGTTCATCAAGGTTACTAGAATAATAGAATAATACAGCACCGATGGAGGACATTCGGCCCATCGATCCTATGCCAGCTCTATGAAAGACCTATCCAATTAGACCCACTCCCCTGCTGTCTCCCCACAGCCCTGCAATTTTTTCCATTTCAAGTATATATCCAATTCCCTTGTGAATCTGCTCCCACCACCCTTTCAGGCAGTGCGCTCCAGATCACAACAACTCGCTTCGTAAAATAAATGGGAAATGGAGCACTTTCAGGTAGCCCATGTCAGTCCTCCCAAGAGAGATGCTGCACAGTAAAGGTGCCTCTACATCAGGCTCAGTCACATGGACCACAGTGGGCTTCTCCGATCCTGCATGCTAATATGTACATTGCCCCCACACTCCCAGGGCAGGTACAGCACGGGGTTAGATACAGAGTAAAGCTCCCTCTACACTGTCCCATCAAACACTCCCAGGGCAGGTACAGCACGGGGTTAGATACAGAATAAAGCTCCCTCTACACTGTCCCATCATACATTCTCAGGGCAGGTAGAGCGCAGGTTAAATATTGAGTAAAGCTCCCTCTCACTGTCCCATCAAACACTCCCAGGGCAGATACAACACGAGTTAGATACAGAGTAAAGCAAAAATTTGAACTTTTGGTCTGTATTCAATCTTTGATCTTTCACATTGGATCCAGGGCAGCAAATCGTTGCTTGTTTCTTAAAACCAATGCTTTTCATTGCAACCTTTGAAGCCATGATTTCTGCATCCTGCAGTGTTTTTATACATATGATCCCTCAGTATTTGTACTTCTCTCTCTGATGCCATGGTATATTAATACCAACCTCTCTGACATCTTTCTTTATCCCCTGCCGCACTGATCCTTTACAGCATTATATATTTATCAGTGGGTAGCATTCTCGCCCCCGAGTCAGAATATCGTGGTTTTGAGCCCCATGCCAGAGACTTGAGCGCACAATCCAGGCTGACCCTCCTAATGCAGTACTGAGGGAGTGCTGCAACCACAGAGGCGTCTTTCGGATGAGACGTTAAACCGAGGTCCCGTCTGCCCTCTCAGGTAAACGTAACAGATCCCATGGCACTATTTCAAAGCAGAGCAAAACTGGGTTCCTGGCTGCTCCCCACTTGACTGTCAATTTCTCCTCCTTTAGCTATGAGGACAGATTGGATAGGCTGGGGCTGTTTTCTTTGAAACAGAGGAGACTGAGGGGAGACTTGACTGAGGTCCCAATGAGAAGGAAAGACTGTAAGAGAAGGGATAACCATCCGTGGCTAATTAAGGAAATAAAGGAGGGTATCAAATTAAAAACAAGGGCATACAATGTGTCCAAGACTAGTGGGAGGCCAGAGAATTGGGAAACTTTTAAAAGACAACAAAGAATGACTAAAAAAATAATAAAGAGAGGGAAGATAGATGATGAAAGTAAACTAGCACGAAATATAAAAACAGATAGCAAGAGTTTTTACAGGTACATAAAAAGGAAAAGAGTGGCTAAAGTAAATGTTGGTCCCCTGGAGGATGAGACAGGGGAATTAATAATGGAGAACGGGGAAATGGCAGAGACTTTGAACAAATATTTTGTATCGTTCTTCAGGGTAGAAGGAACTAAAAACATCCCAATAGTGGATAATCAAGGGGCTATAGGGAGGGAGGAACTTAATACAATCACTATCACTAAAGAAGTAGCACTTGGTAAAATAATAGGACTAAAGGCGGACAAGTCCCCTGGACCTGATGGCTTGCATCCTAGCGTCTTAAAAGTGGATGCAGAGATAGTGGATGCATTGGTTGTAATCTACCAAAATTCCCTGGATTCTGGGGAGGTCCCAGAGGATTGGAAAAGCGCAAATATAACGCCTCGATTTAAAAAAAAAGGAGGTAGATAGAAAGCAGGAAACTATAGACCAGTTAGCCTAACATCTGTCATTGGGAAAATGCTGGAGTCCATTATTAAGGAAGCAGTAGCTGGTCGAGTGTGGTCAGTGCTTCAATGCTGGGGATGTTGGCCTGATCGAGGACACTAACGTCGGTGCGTCTGTCCTCCCAGGGGATTTGCAGGATCTTGCAGAGACATAATTGGTGGTATTTCTCCAGTGATTTGAGGTGTCGACTGTACATGGTCCACATCTCTGAGCCATGGGTGGGTCAATTGTTCGCATGCGCCTGACACAAGACTCCCAAAGCAAGCGCTCTACTCGGAACTTCTACACGGCAAGCGAGCCCAAGGTAGACAGATGAAACGTTTCACCCTTAAAGCCTCCTTGACAAAATGCAACATCCCCACCGACACCTGGAGGCCCTGGCCAAAGACCACCCGAGGTGGAGGAAGTCCATCCGTGAGGGCGCTGAGCACCTCAAGTCTCATCGCCGAGAGCATGCAGAAAACAGGCGCAGGCAGCGGAAGGAGCGTGCGGCAAACCAGACTCCCCACCCACCCTTTCCTTCAACCTGTGACAGAGACTGTGGTTCCATGTTCAGTCACCTTCAGAACTCACTTAGAGTGGAAGCAAGTCTTCCTCGATTTCAAGGGACTGCCTATGATGATGAGTAGCAGGACATTTGGAAAAGCATAATTCAATCAAGCAGAGTCAGCATGGTTTTATGAAAGGGAAATCATGTTTAACAAATTTGCTGGAGTTCTTTGATGATGTAACGAGCATGGTGGATAAAAGGGAACCAGTGGATTTGGTGTATTTGGATTTCCAGAAGGCATTCGATAAGGTGCCACGTAAGAGGTTACTACACAAGATAAAAGTTCACCAGGTTGGGGGTAATATATTAGCATGTATAGAGGATTGGCTAACTAACAGAAAACAGAGAGTCGGGATAAATGGGTCATTTTGCAGTTGGCAAACAGTGACTAGTGGGGTGCCGCAGGGATCGGTGCTGGGGCCTCAACTATTTACAATGACTTGGATGAAGGGACCGAGTGTAATGTTTGCTGATGATACAAAGATGGGTGGGAAAGCAAATTGTGAGGAGGGCACAAAAAATCTGCAGGGAAATATAGACAGGTTGTGAGTGAGCAAAAATTTGGCAGATGGAGTATAATGTGGGAAAATGTTTGGCAGAAAAAAATAGAAAAAAAAATTATAATTTAAATGGAGAAAAATTGCTAAGTGCTGCAGTACAGAGGGACCTGGGAATCCTTGTGCATAAAACACAAAAAGTTAGTATGCAGGTACAGCAAGTAATCAGGAAGGCAAATGGAATGTTGCCCTTTATTGCAAGGGGGATAGAGTATAAAAGCAGAGAAGTCCTGTTGCAACTGTACAGGGTATTGGAGAGGCCACACCTGGAGTACTGTGTACAGGTTTGGTCTCCGTATTTAAGGAAGGATATACTTGCATTGGAGGCTGTTCAGAGAAGGTTCACCAGGTTGATTGCATAGAAGAGGGGGTTGACTTATGAAGATAGGTTGAGTAAGTTGGGCCTATACTCATGGGAGTTCAGAAGAATGAGAGGTGATCTTATCGAAACTTCTAAGATTATGAGGGGGCTCGACAAGGTGGATGCAGAGAGAATATTTCCACTCATAGGGGAAACTAAAACGAGGGGACATAGTCTCAGAATAAGGGGCCGCCCATTTAAAACTGAGATGAGGAGAAATTTCTTCTCTGAGGGTTGTAAATCGGTGGAATTCTCTGCCCCAGAAAGCTGTGGAGGCTGGGTCATTGAATACATTTAAGGCAGACTTAAGACAGATTTTTGAGCGATAAGGCAGTAAAGGGTTATGGAGAGCGGGCAGGGAAGTGGAGCTGAGTCCATGATCAGATCAGCCATGATCTTACTAAATGGCGGAGCAGGTTCGAGGGGCCAAATGGCCTACTCCTGCTCCTATTTCTTATGCATAAAATTAAGAGGGGCCTAGAGTGGATAGGAAGGACCTATTTCCCTTAGCAAAGGGAACAACCACCAGGGAGCATAGATTTAAAGTAATTGGTAGGAGGTTTAGAGGGGATTTGAAGAGAACATATTTCACCCAGAGGGTGGTGGGAGTCTGGAACTCACTGCCTGAAAGAGTGGTAGAGGCAGAAACCCTCACCATATTTAAAAAGTACCTGGATGTGCACCTGAAATGCCGTAACCTACAGGGCTACGGACCGAGAGCTGGAAAGTGGGATAAGGCTGGATAGCTCTTTGTCGGCTGACGCGGATACGCTGGGCCGAAATGGCCTCCTTCCGTGCTGTAAATCTCTATGATTCTATGATTCCTCCTGCCTCTGACTCCATCTCTCTCCTTTGTTTCCTCTCTCTCTGCGTCTGGCTGTTATTTTGTCTTTGGATTTCAAAATCTCTGTGCTCGTCTCTCTGTTCCAACTCCTGCTTCCTTCACTCACCGTCAGAAAGGACTATCTGATTCCAAAGGGAGTGAACTACTTTCTTCCAGTCGCAAACCCAAATGAGCAGCTTTTATTTAATGTGAGTTAAGTTTCGAACATAAAAGTCATACTCACAGACTGTCAGACGGGGAATGCTGAAATATTTCTCTCACAGTCTACCTTCGAACCGACGTGTAAATAAGGCACCAGAGACAGCACTGTTGTTTACTGGTTGTTAAGTTGAGACGGAAAATGAAGGAAAACAAGTGATCCCCTCAGGGCAGTGAATCAAGGTTCAGTGCAGCCTGTACTTTTGCACCCTGGTCACCTCCGAGTCACACACCACGGTCTGTACAAGGTTACTCAGTGCGAGCATGGACTTACTGACCCCCACAGCTTCTGTCACAGTGTACCAAAAAAAATCACGCCATACAGAGGCAATCCCACAGAATATTTAACAGAACTTATGCCGGTTATTGTTGACCGTAAAAATCATACCCTGGTCTGAGTCGCCACATTCAATGAAGGAGGGGAGAAGAATGGCGAGGGGTTGACCAAATGTCAGAAACGGTAATGAAGTGAACAAACCAAAGTTAAACAAAAGGGACAGTGAAGGGAAAACCGAGCAAACACCACCAGGGACCATCGAATGGAGCAGAACCGATTCTGTCAAGTTCGGCGTCACCATGAGTGCACAAGTGAAGGGGCAACAATTTTCAATGTTTTTTTTTCTCCGCAAATAATCTAAGCTGACATTCGAAATACAGTACTGAGGGAGTGCTGCATTGTGGGAGGTGCCGTCATTCAGATGAGACGTTAAACCAAGGGCCCCGTCTGTCCTCTCAGGTGGCCGTAAAAGATCCCGCAGCACCATTTCGGAGAAGAGCAGGGGAGTTCGACTTGGACTCCTGGCTATTTTTATCCCTCAATCAACATCACTAAAACAGATTATCCAGTCATTATCACATTGCTGTTTGAGAGAGCTTGCTGTGCGCAAATTGGCCACCACGTTGACTATGTTACAACAGTAAATACAGCATCAGGCACTTTGGGACATCCTGAAGTAGTGAAAGGTACTATATAAATGCATGTTTTTTCATTTTAATCCTTGGAGAAATCCAAGGAAATATTACCGTCCAAGAGTACCACCAACATTTTCTTGCCTGCTCTTTATCTGAGGGTTTTCACTTCTGAAGTGTAATTCTATGGGCACCAACTACTACTTCTCTCCATTGAGAAACCTAGCAGAGCCAAAACTCATAGCACTTTTTTTACTTCATTCTCGGGATGTGGGCGTCGCTGGCAAGGCCAGCATTTATTGCCCGTCCCTAATTGCTCGAGAAGGTGGTGGTGAGCCGCCTTCTTGAACCGCTGCAGTCCGTGTGGTGAAGGTACTCCCACAGTGCTGTTAGGGAGGGAGTTCCAGGATTTTGATGATGAAGGAACGGTGATATATTTCCAAGTCAGGACGGTGTGTGACTTGGAGGGAGTGGTGCTCCCATGTGCCTGCTGCCCTTCTAGGTGGTAGAGGTCACGGGTTTGAGCGGAGCTGCCACAGAAGCCCTGACAAGTTGCTGCAGTGCATCTGCTGGATGTGACCAATTTGATAAGAGCAGGAGAGAAGATGAGGTAAATCAGGACATAGTGATTTGGGTGGGAACACCAAGCATGCTTTGAAAAGCCTGTAGAGATTGTAGGATGCAGGGATGGCTGAAGGTGGTAAGGAGAACCATGATATTGAGAGCAGATGGTACTGTGAAATTTGATTTGAACATACGCAAGGAGGTGGAAGAGAGTGTAGGAGTTTAGGAAGAACTAGAGGAAAGTTTGGAAAGGGAACGATCATTGATCCCGACCATGTCCATTTATTAAGGATACGATTTCCACAGGGGAAAATGAGTTTCATATCAACATTCACTTGTCCTTGTGACTAGTGACATCCTTCATGTAACGCGAGTGATTTGAAACTGAAATATTAATCGAAAAGACCACTTGAGCTGCTGGCTTAATCTCTCGTACAGATCTTATATGGTTAGCATGGATGGATGGAGCGAGAGAATTGATCCGTAACGACTCTGCCCGACAGACACCGCTGTGATATTTATGTAACAGCCTTTTTCAATACCCGAAGCTTCATATCTTCAGCGAGGTATGCCCGAGGGAGTCAATTTACCGTGTGGGTTATTCCGCTGTCAGGCCTCATTAATCCAACTGTAAAACATTCATTTCTTCCTCTCGCGCCCCACTACAATCAATGAAATATGATTAGGACTGAAGCAAGATATTAAACTGGATCTGTGTTGCCAAATTCCTTTGTTTTTCCACTCAATTGTTCTCCTGAAGTTGCTAACTCTTGCTGGGGTACAGATGAACAAGTGCTGGAGCCCATTCTGTCACGGGCAGTGAGAGTCACCAGAAACTTTGATCACAGAGGGCGTTAACTGCCCAGGTACATCCTGTTGTCGCTTGATGTTTGCACACATGCGTGTTACAGTCATGTGGATAAGAACATAATAGGAGCAGTAGGAGGTCATTTGGCCCCTCGAGCCTGCTCCACCATTTAATACGATCATGGCTAATCTGATCATGGACTCAGATCCACTTCCCTGCCCGCTCCCCATAACCCCTTATTGGTTAAGAAACTGTCTTAAATTTATTCAATGACCCAGCTTCCACAGTTCTCTGAGGCAGAGAATTCCACAGATTTACAACCCTCTGAGAAGAAATTTCTCATCTCAGTTTTAAATGGGCAACCCCTTATTCTAAGATTATGCCCCCTAATCTCCCCTATCAGTGGAAACATCCTCTCTGCATCCACCTTGTCAAGCCCCCTCATAATCTTATACATTTCTGTAAGATCACCTCTCATTCTTCTGAATTCCAATGAGTAGAGGCCCAACCTACTCAACCTTTCCTCATAAGATAGACTGGAGGAGCTGGGGTTGTTCTCCATAGAGCAGAGAAGGCTAAGAGGAGATTTGATAGTGGTGTTTGAAGTCATGAAGGGTTTAGATAGAGTAAATAAAGAGAAACTGTTCCCATTGGACAATAACCACAGATTTAAGGTGATTGGCAACAGAACCAGAGGCGACATGAGGAAAAACGTTTATACGCAGCGAGTGGTTAGGATTTAGAACACACTGCCTAATATAGTACAGATTTAATAGTAACCTTCAAAAGGGAATTAGATAAATACTTGAAGGAAAAAGAATTGCAGGCATATGGGGAAAGAGCGGGAGAAGTGTGAATAACTGGGTTGCTCTTCGAAAGGGCCGGTGCAGATTCGATGGGCCGAATGGTCTCCTTCTGTGCTGTGTTATTCGATGATGCTATGCACTCACAAGCAGGAGCCACTAAACAATAGTGGAGGAGGGCTGTTCACCCTCCATCTCCCAGGCTAACTGGGCACTATTGTAAAATCCATACTGATACCCAGGGGGAGGGCAAGAGCATCAGAATGCTCACTGCCTTTGCGCTGGTGAGAACTGGGCAGAAGCAAGACAAGGCCTCTTCACGTGGCAATAAAGGTTGGGAATTTTCGTACACCAGCAAGTAGCAATGTTGCACTTTGCAAATCAGTCTGTGAATAGTTCAGTGCGAATTAAAGTTCAGCAGGTAAATGTCCTCCGGTAAAGGGAGTGGAAACTCCCACATCTTGGAGGCTCTTCCCAATGGAGAAACGTTAATGTTGACCATGCTGCTTTACTCACTTAACCCGTCTATATCCCTTTGCAGGCTGTTTGTGTCCTCCGCACAGTTTACAATTCTACCTAGCTTTGTATCGTCAGCAAACATTGGCTCCTGATGTACAAATCCATTGGTGCTGAGCTAACCCCCTATCCTTGATGCTTCAGCCAAGTGATAGTCTTCATCTAGCGCAAGCCTGGATCAGGGCATTTTGCCTGTACGCAGGACCACAGACCAGCCTCTTCCTCTGCCCAAACATGTGCGCACGCAATCTCAGTGGGAGCCAATAGTTAGGTTTATAGGGAGGGTGTGGGGATGATCAGAGCTGCCAATATCAGGGAAATGTCAAGCTTGTTGTTTGTGAAAATACAGGTAACAAACCCATTTAAACACAAAGTTTTTAGGTTTTCTTTTGCACACAAAGTAAGGTATGTCAGTATTAGGAAATGAAACACTTCCCATTCTGGTTACCGTGTGAACAAGTTGTCCCCAAATCACACACGCTTTTGTTAACTGCTCCTTTTACTCTGCCCAGCAATGCACCATGGACCCTACCTCCGAATATAGGAGTCAACCGTAGCTCAGTGGTAGCAGTCAAAAGGTTGTGGGTTCAAGCCCCACTCCAGAACTTGAGCACATTACCTAGACCGACACTCCAGTGCAGTACTGAGGGAGTGCTGCACTGTCGGAGGTGCCGTCTTTCAGATGAGACATCAAACCGAGCCCCCATCTGCCCTCTCAGGTGGACATAAAATATCCCATGGCACTACTTGAAGAGGAGCAGGGCGTTTTCCTGGTGTCCTGGCCAATATTTATCCTTCAACCAACATAACTAGAACAAATTGGTCATTTTATTTATTGCTTCTTTTGGGACCTTGTGCGCAAATCGCCTGCTGTGTTTCCCAACAGTGAATACACCTCAAAAAAAGTAATTGTCTGTGAAGCGCTTTGAAATGTCGTGAAAGGTGCTATATTTAAGTTTGTTCTTTTACCTATTGCATCCGTGAGACATTTTTCCAATTGCTGTAATAGCCACCCTGTTCAATGAGATTAACATTTAGTGTCAACTCTTTTTTTCCCACCTTTTTCTCCCTCCTTTCACGTCTCTTCATCTTACTGCTCCTTTTCATTTTCCATTCCTCTCACTTTTTCCTTCGTCTTCCTGATTTTAACATCTCTCCCCTAGTCTAACTTTAAGAACTACTGTGCCAGACTGTGAAGTTTTAAGTTTCTCAAAACTTTCCTCATAGTTGACTTCTTTTTATTCCATTTTCGGGATGTGGGCGTCCCGGGTAAGTTCAGCATTCATTGTCCATCCCGAATTGCCCTCGAGGAGATGGCGAGTTTCCTCAGTGCATGTGGTGGAGGTGCTTGCACACAGGTGATTCCAGCTATTGGGAAAGATTGAACAGGCTGGGGAAAGAGTCGACTTTTCTTTAGAAAAGAGTCATACTTTAAGGTGACCTGATCACGGTCTTTAAAATTATGAATGAGTTGGACAGGGTCAATGGTGAAGAGAATGTTTCCACTTGTGGGAAAATTGAAAACTGGGGGCCATAAATACAGGAGAATTCCAGAACCAGGGGTCACAGTCTAAAAATAAGGGGTAAGCCATTTAGGACTGAGATGAGGAGAAACCTCTTCACTCAGAGAGTGGTGAACCTGTGGAATTCTCTACCGCAGAGAGTTGTTGATGCCAGTTCGTTGGATATATTCAAGAGGGAGTTAGATATGGCCCTGACGGCCAAAGGGATCAAGGAGTATAGAGAGAAAGCAGGAAAGGGGTACCGAGGTTGAATGATCAGCCATGATCATATTGAATGGCCTGCTCCTGCACCTAATTTCTAAATCCAAGGAGATAAGGAGAAATTCCTTTACTCAGAGAGTGGTTATGTGGAACTTGCTACCACAAGTAGTAGTTGAGACAAATAGCTTAGATGCTTTCAAAATGAAACTAGGCGAGTACATGAGAGAAAAGGGAAATAGAAAGATATTTGAAAAGGCTGAGATAAGGTAGATGGAACAGGAGATTCGTGTGGTGTATAGACACCAGCACAGACTAGTTGGGCCGAATGGCCCGTTTCTATGTAATTCTGCGTAAAGCTGTAAGGTCGGAAGTCCCAGGATTTTGATCCATTGATCATGAAGGAACAGCGATATATAAGCATGTCAGGATGGTGTGTGACTTGGCAATGATTGGCATTTCCATGCGCCTGCTGCCCTCGTCCTTCTAGGTGGTGGAATTCACGGGTTTGGGAGGTGCTGCCGAAGGAGCTTTGGCGGGTTGCTGCAGTGCATCTTGTAGACAGCCTCGGTGCGTCGGTGATGGAGGGAGTGAATATTTGAGGTGGTGGATTGGGTGCCAATCAGGCCGACTGCTTTGTCCTGGATGGTGTTGAGCTTCTCAAGTCTTGTTCTCTTCTGTACCTTAGCATATGGTGATCAATGCATTGAAAGGGCTCAGAACGTGATCTGATCACTTAAATTCTACTGTATTTTATCCAACTACATCATCCAGGTATTCTATTAGCTTTTCAAATTGTTTTACCACATTATTTAAACACCGAGAGCTGCGTATCATTAACCCAGCTCCCTACTAAGTCTTCCTGTGCGAAGTTTGTCCCATTCGCTGTATTCTTATAACCCAAAGTTTTGATTTACACCCTATACTTTAAATTCATCAGTTTTAAAGTTTATTTGCTATGTCTTTTAAATTGCTTTTTAATTGATCTAAACTGTTCTCACAAATCTTCAGCAGTCTCTGCTGATCTCTCTATTTTAATGTTATTAGATCATGCGAATCTTCAATTTCCTTCAGCCCGCCACTGGCCCCGTAGCTTCAGCTCTGGAATTCCATCCCTAAACCTTCTTTAAGACTCTCCTTAAAACCTACCTCTTGGACCAAGCTTTTGGTTGCCTGTCCTAGGGTCTAATGTGGCTTGGTGTGAAATTTTTGTCCGATAACGCTCCTGCGAAGCGATTGGAACATTTTACTACGTTAAAGCCGCTGTATAAATGCAAGTTGTTCTTGTCAGCAGCTTACAGATGGTTTCAGTATCCAAGTCATTTATGTAAACTTAGAAACAATGAAGTTCCAAGCACTGGCCCATGAAGAGCACCGTTCAACACTTCCCAAATATCATCAGCCAATCACAGTCTAAGAAGCATTCAGTTTCTGATTTAAAAAAAAATCTACTTTTACCTTAGATTCTAGTAGGTTTCGGTTCCATTAAAAGTCTTTCATGTGCAACCTTGCCAAAACCTTCTTGAAAGTATAAATAAGCCACATAAGTGGGACTGTCATGGTCAACTTTACCTGTAGCGTCATCAAAGTAGTTAAGGGATTCTCTCGAGCCGAATCTGACCCTCCTAAATCTGTTCCTCGAGTTATTCCTGTGTAGTGCGCCCCAGATGGTTTTAGGTGAATGTAACGGGAGGAAACTGGAGAGAATGGGGATGGGGAAAAAAGAGATACTTTCATCAAGTACATACATAGCATTAACTGGACCCCCAAAACACACTTGGGGAAAGCATGAACAAGTCTTCCACTCGGGCTACCAACCCTGCTAGAGGTTTCATCACATGACCTCTCACCTCAAACTCCTGTCATTGGTCCATCCTCATGGCATACTGCCTTGTCACAACCAATTAGAAATGGGACAGACTCTTTGTTAACCAATTGAAGTGATCGTCACTGCTACATAGAATGTATACCACAGAAACAGGCCATTCAGCCCAACTGGTCGATGCCGGTGTTTGTGCTCCACGCGATCCTCCTCCCGTCCCTCTTCATCTCACCCGATCAACATATCCTTCTATTTCTCTCTCCCTCATGTGTTTATCTAGCCTCTCAATTTTAACGATGCTATTCGTCTCAACCACACCCTGTGGTAATGAGTTCCACATTCTCACCACTCTGGCTAAAGATGTGCCTCCTGAGTTCTCCATTGGATTTGTTAATTGGATCTTCTATTTATGGCCCAGAGTTCTCAACATCTACCCTATCAAACATTTTCAGTGTTAAATATGTATTTATAGAGTGCCTTTAACGCAGTGGAACATCCCAAGGTGCTTCACAGGTGTAATATGAGATACAAAATTTGACACCGAGCCGCAGAAGTAGAAATTAGCGCAGGTGACTAAAAGCTTGGTCAAAGAGGTAGGTTTCAAGGAGCATCTTGAAGGAGGAAAGAGAGGCAGAGAGGGTAATGAAGGGAGTTCCAGAGCTTGGGGCCCAGGCAGCAGAAGGCACGGCCACCAATGGTTGAGTGATTATAATCAGGGATGCTCAAGATGGCAGAATCAAAGACTTCTTTAGGGTCACCTCTCAGCCTTCTGTTTTCTTGAACAACAGTTAGTGAAATAGCTTTTCTCTCCATCGCCATCACCAATGAAAGTGTTCAACAAAGGAAGTGGAAAAAGCAGAAT
Organism: Pristiophorus japonicus; assembly: GCF_044704955.1. NCBI lineage: Eukaryota > Metazoa > Chordata > Chondrichthyes > Pristiophoridae > Pristiophorus > Pristiophorus japonicus. The sequence goes on from NC_091987.1 coordinate 13,669,406, forward strand.
TTTGCTTCACGCCGCCGATGATTTTTTTTCTCCCCCCTGGGGTAACTCCCAAGTGTCCTGGAGATCAATCTTCAATTGTTGGAGAATGTCGGGCAATCCTGAAGGGCTGGCGACCAATGTTCCCTTTAAGCTGCACGGCTGTCTGGAGGTCCCGTGCAGCAGCCTCGCCGGCTTTTAAATGCACAAAACGCGCATGTACAGATTTATAATTAGGCTGCGCACCCCCAAAAATGCTTTTAGCAGGAACATTGTTGACGACCCCATCTCACTTTCAAAGGAAGAGAGACGTTTGTTTCCTTGAAAAAAAACAACGCAGAACAGCAGAGGTTTTATCGTTACATCAAAAAAATAGCCATAAATAAAACTTTATTCTTTCAGTTCCTTCACAAGCCTCGTGATGTCATTTTTCTGGGGGTGGGGGTGGGGGGGGGGGGCGCGAGGGGAGGGTCAGCTCCTACACTTCTCATTTGATTGGCTGTCGTAAAGAGTAATTTAGAAAGAATAAGATTCAATGGATGAAATTGAGATTCTTTTTAAAAAAAAAAGATAGCATGGTGAGCTATCACCAACGGAAACTGGTGGGGCAGGGGGAAACCAAAAAATACAGGGGCTAAAACTCTCGTTTTAATAAGTTCAACTCTTAATTTAAACATCTGTCTCTATTTTATTCTGGTCTCACTCCTCCACCAGCATTGCCGCCTCGTCCAGTGCTGCCCAAAGCATCATGCGCATGAGCTGTGTCCACTGCCAGTCGTGGCGTTAACAGGTTCATTTATGGTAAATGGACGCTTTTGTGTTGCGGTTAATTTAGTTTTTTTTTTATTTAAAAAAAAAAATGGGTAAAATCTATAGCAGCAGCAAGCAAACCCTGTGACGGGAAGGCAAGGGTTATATTTTGGAACAGAAAAAAAACAAAACTTTAAAACGTAAAGAAGTCCTGGTTGGTTGTAACGTGCTCCCAAAAAAACAAAAAAAAAAACAAACGAAGAATCCCGCTGTTTCTTTTCATCTGCCGTCCGCGGGAGTTCGACTGAGAGACGCCATGACGCGAGCATAACGCTCGCACAGTTCGTGGGTGGAGAAGGAAGGTAGTTTTGGCGGGTCGCGAAAAGCTTTGATCTCGGTCGAGCAATCCAGCAGCTTTGGCAGGAAGTCGGTCAGCTTCTCTTGTAAGTTGGCTGCAAATGGGTGATTGGGGGAGGGGGGTGGGGGGGGGGGGGGGGAAAAGAGAGAGACGGAAGATTTTTATAAATAAAAAACATTGGCAACACATCTCCAGTAAGCATCACATGGCTACCCGCCACATGTCACAGATCCGCGACTGACATGAGCATCGCTGTAATATATTACAACACCGATGCCTGAGCATTTCACCAACAACTTGCATTTATATAGCGCCTTTAACATAGTAAAACGTCCCAAGGTGCTTTACAGGAGCGTAATCAAATTACATTTGACACCGAGCCACATAAATAGGAATTAGGGCAGGTAACCAAATGCTTGGTTAAGAAGAATAGGTTTTATGGAGAATGCTCGGGCCTCAACTATTTACAATCTATATTAACGACTTGGATGAAGGGACCGAGTGTAATGTAGCCAAGTTTGCTGATGATACAAACATGGGTGGGAAAGCAAATTGTGAGGAGGATCCAAAAAATCTGCAAAGGGATATAGACAGGCTAAGGGAATGGGCAAAAATTTGGCAAATGGAGTATAATGTGGGAAAATGTGAGATTATCCACTTTGGCAGAAATAATAGAAAAGCAAATTATAATTTAAATGGAGAAAAATTGCAAAGTGCTGTAGTACAGAGAGACCTGGGGATCCTTGTGCATGAAACACAACAAGTTAGTATGCAGGTACAGCAAGTAATGGAATGTTGGCCTTTATTGCAAGGGGGATAGAGTATAAAAGCAGATAAGTCCTGCTACAACTGTACAGGGTATTAGTGAGGCCACACCTGGAGCACTGCGTACTGTTTTGGTCTCCGTATTTAAGGAAGGATATACTTGCATTGGAGGCTGTTCAGAGAAGGTTCACTAGGTTGATTCTGGAGATGAGGACGTTGACTTATGAAGACAGGTTGAGTAGGTTGGGCCTATACTCATTGGAGTTCAGAAGAATGAGAGGTGATCTTATTGAAACATATAAGATAATGAGGGCGCTCGACAAGGTGGATGCAGAGAAGATATTTCCACTCAGGGGAAACTAAAACTAGGGGACATAGTCTTAGATTAAGGGGCCGCCCATTTAAAACTGAGATGAGGAGGAATTTATCTTCTCAGAGGGTTGTAAATCTGTGGAATTTGCTGCTCCAGAGAGCTGTGGAGGCTGAGTCATTGAATATTTTTAAGGCAGAGAAACACAGATTTTTGAGCGATAAGGGAGTAAAGCATTAAGGGGAGAGGGCAAGGAAATGGAGCTGAGTCCATGATCAGATCAGCCGTGATCTTATTAAATGGCGGAGCAGGCTCGAGGAGTCAAATGGCCTACTCCTGCTCCTATTTCTTATGTTGTTAAAGGAGGAGAGGGGTATAGAGGTTTAGGGAGGGAGTTCCAGAGCTTAGGGCCCAGGCGACTGAAAGCACAGCCGGCAATGGTGGAGCGATGAAAATCGAGGATGCACATGAGGCCAGAATTGGAGGAACAGTGATCCCAGAAGGTTATGGGACTGAAGGTGGTAACAGAGATAGGGAGGGGCGAGGCATTGGACGGGATTGAAAACAAGGATGAGGCGTTGCTGGACCGAGAGCCAATGTAGGTCAGCGAGCACAGAGGTGATGGGTGAACGAGACCTGTTGTGAGTTAATGAGACAGGCAGCTGAATTTTGGATGAGCTCAAATTTGGATGAGTGAAAGATGGGAGGCCAGTCAGGAGAGCATTCCTGTCAACTTTATAAATTCCACATATATAATGGAAACTACTTGGGTAAACTTATCACACTGTAATTATACTCTGACAGTGACGGCACTTTCGCACTCAGTGGCATTTCTCCCAGCCCCTCAGCCTGTACTGCACAGAAAATCCCAATCTTCAACCAATTCTCTGCTTCTCAAACTGCCATAATTATTGCAAATGGTTTATTGGGTAGCACTCTCGTCTCTGTTAGTTTAAGTCCCACTCCAGGGACTTGAGCACAAGATCCAGGCTGACACTCCAGTACAGTGCTGAGTGAGTTAAACCGAGGCTCCGCCTGGATATAAAAGATCCCATGGGCACCATTCTGAAGAAGAGCAGGAATTCTCTCCTGGCCAATATTTATCCTCAACCAATATTACTGAAACAGGGTATCGGGTCATCATCTCATAGATGTTTATGGGAGCTTGATGTGCATAAATTGGCTGTCGCATTTCCTACATTGCAACAGTGACTACATTTCAAAAAGTGATTCATTGATGGTAAAGCACTTTGGGGTGGCTTGATGTAATGAAAGGCGATATTAAATGCAAATTTTTCTTTCTTTTAATCAGGAAAAAAATCAAAGTATTTATGTAAATATAAATCCAGAATATATGACTAAGACCTAGACTGAATTACCTCTGCTGACTTTGGTCCCCATCCGCTCTAACCCCTACTTCAGCTGAAGACTATATTTGGTCTTGACTCCCAGTGTCCATGCCACTTCCTGCTATCACGATTTTTCAGCAATACTTTGCAATCACTTATAATGTGAAATGCTATGTAAACATTTCTATTGAGAATTCCTTTGTTGCATGTCACGGTGTAAGTAAAAAACTGATTCTCTGGATGCGGCCCATTCCGATTGCCCCTTGAGAAGGTGGTGGTGAGCCTTCCCCTTGACTTGCTGTAACCTGTGTGGTGAAGGTGCTCCCACAATGCTGATGGGTAGGGAGTTCCAGGATTTCGACCCACGTTGGGATGGCGTGGATAACTTGGAGATTGATGGTGCCCAAGGAGCCGCTCCGTCCCCCATGTCCCCGATTTCCTGTCCTTTGCGACTGCTCACCTCCCGAGTCCACTTCAGGCTCACTGTTCTGCAGCGCATGTATTAATAATCCTATGCCCTTCACCCCCCTATAGCATTTATAGGAATGGTCCTTTCAATCTCACTATGAGCTTATGGTTTTATTCCTCAGAACTTTTACTTCTGATTATCCACCGACAACAGACCATTCAGCAGCAAACAGCATCTTAGAACATAAGAACATAAGAATTAGGAGCAGGAATAGGCCATATGGCCCCTCGAGCCTGCTCCGCCATTCAATAAGATCATGGCTGATCTGATCATGGACTCAGCTCCACTTCCCTGCCGTATCCCCGTATCCTTTCATTCACTTAGTGTCCAAAAATCTATCGATCTCTGTCTTTAATACACTCAACAACTGAGCATCCACAGCCCTCTGGGTAGAGAATTCCAAAGATGCACAACCTTTTGAGTGAAGAAATTCCTCCTCATCTCTATCCTAAATGGCCGATCCCTCATCCTGACACTATGCCCCCTACTTCTAGACTCTCCAGCCAGGGGGAAACAACCTCGCAGCCTATCTTACATGTTTCAGTGAGATCACCTCTCATTCTTCTAAACTCCAGACAGTATAGGCCCAATCTACTCAATTGCTCCTCACAGGACAACCTTCACAACCCTGGAATCAATCTAGTGAACAACACTCCCTCTACCCTGCATGACCGTGCAGCTCTCTGCCTGTCTGGCGCAGCCCTGGAACAGCTTTTCCCATGTTAAATTTCGAGCATTCGTCTAACTGTGAATGTGCCGCGCACCCAAAAAAAAATTAGGGGGAACACTGCTCGTGAACCTTTGTTGCACCCCCTCTAAGGCAAGCATATTCTTCCTCAGGAATGGAGACCAGAACTGTGCACAGTACTCCAGGTGTGGTTTCACCAAAGCCCTGTACAGTTGTACTCCAAACCCCTTTGCAGTAAAGACCAACAATCTTTCACTCACTATCATTAGGCCTGAACAACAAACTTTTCCCACAATTGTAGCCCACGGCAATATATATACTTTTATATATTCAGCAATATTTTGAACACAAAGCAAAAATATGCCGTTATTCAAGCAACACTTTAAGGCTGTTTTATCAAAAGATCTCTCACATCCTTTACAATACAGGAACAATCTCAACAATTTTAACCTTGGATAGACGTTAATGTTTTTATCTTAATTGGCCTGTTGTTGTTTTATCCCACACTTCTTTTGCTTTATACATCACGGTAATATAAATGTCATCTTGCTTTAGTGCACTATTCAACTGTACATAGTTCAGGACACGCTTCACTCGATACATTTTCAGAATAATATGCCTTATAGAAACATAGAAAATAGGTGCAGGAGTAGGCCATTCGGTCCTTTGAGCCTGCACCACCATTCAATAAGATCATGGCTGATCATTCACCTCAGTACCCCTTTCCTGCTTTCTCTCCATACCTCTTGATCCCTTTAGCCTTAAGGGCCATATCTAACTCCCTCTTGAATATATCCAATGAGCGGGCATCAACAACTCTCTGTGGTAGAGAATTCCACAGGTTCACAACTCTGAGTGAAGAAGTTTCTCCTCATCTCAGTCCTAAATGGCTTACCCCTTATCCTTAGACTGTAACCCCTGGTTCTGGACTTCCCCAACATCGGGAACATTCTTCCTGCATCTAACCTGTCCAGTCCCATCAGAATTTTATATGTTTCTATGAGATACCCTCTAGTTCTTCTAAACTCCAGTGAATACAGGCCCAGTCGATCCAGTTTCTCCTCATATGTCAGTCCTGCCATCCCGGGAATCAGTCTGGTGAACCTTCGCTGCACTCCCTTAATAGCAATAACGTCCTTCCTCAGATTAGGAGACCAAAACTGAACACAATATTCTAGGTGAGGCCTCACCAAGGCCCTGTACAACTGCAGTAAGATCTCCCTGCTCCTATACTCAAATTCCCTAGCTATGAAGGCCAACATGCCATTTGCCTTCTTCACCGCCTGCTGTACCTGTATGCCAACTTTCAATGACTGATGTACCATGACACCCAGGTCTCGTTGCCCCTCCCCTTTTCCTAATCTGCCGCCATTCAGTTAATATTTTGCCTTCACGTTTTTGCCACCAAAGTGGAAAACCTCACATTTATCCACATTATACTGCATTTGCCCACTCACCTAACCTGTCCAAGTCACCCTGCAGCCTCTTAGCGTCCTCCTCACAGCTCACACTGCCACCCAGCTTAGTGTCATCTGCATACTTGGAGATATTACACTCAATTCCTTCATCTAAATCACTGATGTATATTGTAAATAGCTGGGGTCCCAGCACTGAGCCCTGCGGCACCCGAGTCATTGCCTGCCATTCTGAAAAGTACCCGCTTATCCCGACTCTCTGCTTCCTGTCTGCCAACCAGTTCTCTATCCACGTCAGTATATTACCCCCAATACCATGTGCTTTAATTTTGCACAACAATCTCTTGTGTGGGACCTTGTCAAAAGCTTTTTGAAAGTTCAAATATACCACATCCACTGGTTCTCCCTTGTCTACTCTACTAGTTACATCCTCAAAAAATTCCAGAAGATTTGTCAAGCATGATTTCCCTTTCATAAATCCATGCTGACTTGGACCGATCCTATCACTGCTTTCCAAATGCGCTGCTATTTCATCCTTAATAATTGATTCCAACATTTTCCCCGCTACCGATGTCAGACTAACCGGTCTATAATTCCCCGTTTTCTCTCTCCCTCCTTTTTTAAAAAGTGGTGTTACATTAGCTACCTTCCAGTCCATAGGAACTGATCCAGAGTTGATAGACTGTTGGAAAATGATCACTAATGCACCTAGTATTTCTAGGGCTACTTCCTTAAATACTCTGAGATGCAGACCATCAGGCCCCGGGGATTTATCGGCCTTCAATCCCATTAATTTCCCTAACACAATTTCCTGATTAATAAGGATTTCCTTCAGTTCCTCCTTCTCACTAGATCCTCTGATCCCTAGTATTTCCGGAAGGTTATTCGTGTCTTCCTTCGTGAAGACAGAACCAAAGTATTTGTTCAATTGGTCTAGCATTTCTCTGTACCCCATTATAAATTCACCCGATTCTGAATTCAAGGGACCTACGTTTGTCTTCACTAATCTCTTACGAATCTTACAGCACAGAAGGAGGCTGTGCTGGCTCTTTGAATGCGCTGTCCAATTTAAACTTGCACCCCAACTTTCCCATAACCCTGAAAATGAATCCACCGAGCACATGCTCAATTGCCATTTGAAAGTTCCGACAGAATCTGCTTCCACCACTAGGAGAAATGATTTCACACAGAGGGTTGTCATGATCTGGTCGTGAGTTCCAGGTCATGACAACCCTCTGCGTGAAATCATTTCTCCTAGTTTCCCCTCGAATTCTTTTGTCGATTATTTTAAATCTATGATCTCTGGTTACCGATCCATTTGCCAGAGGAAACCGTTTCTCCTCACTTGTTCTATCAAAACCCTTCATAATTTGGAATACCTTAATTAGATCTCGACTTTAAAATATCTCCTTTCCCTTCCCTCCCCTCATTAAAAATATGCTCTTCCACATTCTGCAACTTTACTAACAATGGCTCAATGTTCCCCAATGCCGTTTTTCTGCGTATTGCAAGAGTTATGCCCCTTTTTATTGGCCCCGATTATTCTAAAAAAGTAACGAGCAAGTTTCCCCATTCTAATTTTTGAAATTGGCGCCCGCAGCCTGTCCTTTAGCTTCGGGGGTTTGAGCCTAATGTCTACACCAAAAAAACGATGCCGCCCCCAACCCCCTTTCTGCGCACGCGCGAAAAAAAAGGACGTTTTTTGACGTGTCTACTATGGGCGCACATGCCCAGTACAGCTCGCGGTTTGCATTTGGCCATTTTTAAAGAGCCAGTTGTGTGTTAGAACTTTAATTCTCATTGGAAAAATCACAGCTGCAATACAATATGCAACACAGCTCAAGAACCAAGAATTTCTTACAGGATGAAGTGGTTACTGTGATTGAGGTCAGATGCCATGAACTGGACACCAGCAGAGGTCACATAAAAGTTTCACCAAAAGAAATGAAGAAACACTGGAACCAACTTGCAGAAGATTACTGCGCAATAGTGACCACCCTGAGGTCTGGAGGCCAGTGCAAAAAGTGGCAGGACCTTGGTCAAGTAGTTAGTGTAAGTAATATTTTCATTTATTCACTGGAATTGCAATTGTAAATGTGACCATCTGTATGTCCCACCCAACAGAAAGACACCCTCTCTAAAAAGTTATATTTTCATCTTTGCAGAGGAAGATGGCACACAACAAAAGGGAAAGAACTCGAACAGGAGGAGGCCCGGCAAATCTGCACCCACTGACACACTTGGAAGAGAGGGTCGCTGCTTTGAAGGGTCCTGCCTGGAGAAAAGCAACCACCACTGCACAAGCTGGGCCACACTCGAGGGAGAGGTTAAATCCTGCAAATTCCAGTCTGGCTTTGCTACATGTTAAGTACTGCGCAGGCTAGCCATGCTTCGGTTCATGGGGATGTCTCCGTCAGCTACGCTTCAGTTGATGCAATGTGCTATCATTCATCGTGGTCCTTCAAATGAGCCTGCGGCCTGCGCTGTGTGAGCCTACTCATGCCACCCACCCTGCCCCCTCCTCTGCTGCTAACCATTTGTCTGTTCTGTTATATTTTGCAGAACTTGGGGCCAACTCTGACGAGACTGAAACCGATGCAGAAGAAGATTCAGACACAGACGAGCCTGGAGGAGAACATCTTCCAATCCCACCTTCCAGACCAAGAGCATGGGGGTGAGGGGGAGGGGGAGGATGAAGCCCTCACACTTGTACTCACTCTGGAGGAGGTGCAGGTGCCGCCCGTTGAGGTGACAGGCCCTTTCCTGAGTGGTACGAAATGTTGGGACATTCCATGGTTTCTCACAGTCCGAGACTGCGGGTCCCAGTGGGGTGCAGCGAGGCACACCCAGGGCCCCACCGTCCGAGGCTGCGGATCCCAGTGGGATACAGCGAGACACACCCAGGGTGAGGAGGAGAAGGAGAGCTCGACAGCGCTCTCCTGGGGTGCAGGATCTAACAGATGTGGTTCAGATGATGGCAATGAATGGGGAGAGCATTGACCTTACACGATCACTCCTGGACACCATCAGTGGGGAGAGTGATGAGGTAGCGGGACTGTCGGGAGAAGTAACAACACTCTCACGAGAAATGGGAACACTGTCTGGGCACGAGGGAGGGAATGTCGCGGGTAGTTGAGACACTGTCGGTGAACATGAGGGAGGGAATGTCGCAGGCAGCCGATACACTGTCGGTGAACACCGTGAACATGAGGGAGGGAATGTCGGAGTTAGCTGCTGCAATAAGGGAATACGCCCAGACCCCACGTCCATTGACAGAATCAACTGCCACTCCCACTCCAATCCCCAGACCAGCCTCTGAAGAGGCCAAAGCCGGGCCCTCCACATTACTGCCCCCCCTCCATGAAGAAGTGCGCATTACCCGAGATACATAGAAAGAAAGACTTTCTATAAGTCTTTCACAACCCCCGGTTGTCCCAAAGCACTTTACAACTAATTAAGTATTTTTGAAGTGTAGTCACTGTGGTAATGTAGGAAACACAGAAGCCAATTTGCACACAGCAAGCTCCCATAAACAGCAATGTGATAATAACCAGGTAATCTGTTTTTTTAGTGATGTTGATTGAGGGATAAATATTGACACCAGGGATAACTCCCCTGCTCTTCTTCGAAATAATGCCGTGAGAGCAGATGCGGCCTCAGTTTAACGTCTCATACGAAAGATGGCACCTCCATCAGTGCAGCACTCCCTCAGCACTGCACTGGGAGTCTCAGCCGAGAATTATTGTGCTCAAGTCACTGGCGTGGGACTTGAACCCACAACCTTCTGACACAGGCGAGAACACTACGCACTGAGCCGCGGCTGACACCATCTCTGCTTCAATCATTAACTCCAGTAGTGCCTTCTACAGTCTCACACCCTACATCTCATACATTTGCTCATATGTCTGCGTCCCTCTGCTCTAGACCCCTTCTAGGCTGGAAATAGCATGTTTCCAACTACTTCATCTCTTCAAATCACATCACCCATAATCTCCTCTGTTCTAACAAAAACAGCCTGGTACTGATGATATCTAACCATTATAAACCTTTGCTTTCTTTCAGATAAGTTTTTTTTAAAACTGTAGTTCAATATATTTCAGTCTATCCCATGGTCCCGAACCTCCTGCCCTTGTATTTTGGGTCTGGATGGCTCAATTCTCATCCAATACTCACGTTCCATTTCTTGCCCCAGATACGAACACCACCGGTTCCTCATGTCCTCTACAGCCACAATGTCTTTCTCCTCCATTTCATCCACCAACAGCAGTGGCAGGCAGGGCACGACCAACTCATTCATGGTGGTGAGGCCTTCCTCTACTTCCTGGTCATCCCCAGACTCAAAGAGAGCGGCAGCGTGCTCATTCAGCTTCTACACAAAGGGATACGTCACAGCTTTAAATGGTCTATAATGTTACTATCAAATATAATAGATTTGGAGAGGCTTTGGAGAGGGCACAGAAGAGATTTACTACAATAGTTCCAGGGATGAGGGATTACAGTCACGTGGTTAGACTGGAGAAGCTGTGATTGTTACCCTCAAATTAGAGAAGGCCGAGAGGAGATTTGATAGCGGTGTTTGAAATCAGGAAGGATTTAGACAGAGTAAATAAAGAGAAACGGTTTCCAATGGCTGAAGGGTCGATAACCAGAGGGCACAGATTTAAGGTGATTGGCAAAACAACCAGAGGCGATGAGGAAATACTTTTTTATGCAACGAGTAGTTAGGAATTGGAATTTACTGCCTGGTCGGGTGATGAAAACAGATTCAATAGTTGTCTTCAAAAATGAATTGGATAAATACTTAGAGAAAGAACGGCAGGGATATGGGGAATTTTCCCAGATTTTTTTCCCCAATTGGCCTGGGTTTTTATCTGTTTGCCTCTCCCAGGAGATCACATGGCTCCGGGTGGGGTGGAGTGGAGAATGTTTCAGTGTAAGGGGTATCGCGGTTGTGTGGGGAGGACTGGTTGGACCGGGTGCTCTTTACCTTTCCGCCATTGTTCATTGGTTTATATTTAACCTTCAGGGCTGCCGACCGAGGGCCATGTGGCTCTTTGTTGGCCGGCGCGGACATGGTGGGCCGAAATGGTCTCCTTCTGGTCTCTAAATTTCTATGTTTCTTTACCCAGAGAGTGGTTAGAATGTGATACTCGCTGCAACAAGGAGGGGGTGAGGCAAATAGCAGAGATGCATTTAAGGGGAAGCTAGATAAACACATAGGGAGAAAGGAATAGAAAGATGTATGGACGGGGTTCGATGAAGAGGGGTGGGAGGAGGCTTGTGTGGAGCATAAACACCGGCACAAACCTGTGGGGCCGAATGGCCTTTTCTGTGCTGTACATACTATGTAACCATGTAATACATCGATGAGTTGCATCTCTCATGCAATTTTTAAGAACTTTTTTGTGTTCATCAAGATGTTATTCATTTCAGTCAGCCAGTGTCTGCAGCAAGTGTCCCAGGGTCAGATTAGATGCCCAGTAAAACTCCGACTATTCTGCCCGAGTCTCAGACACAACTTTCTGCACTTATGAAACTTTTCTCTATTTTCCTCACCTGTAGCCTTGCAGTGTGCGAATGCTAACTTTGAGCCAATGAAAAAGAGCTTTATTGCCATGTGCCCCTGCTCATCGGGCGTTGAGACTGCCCAAACTTGACTCAATCACAACCGTTGCAGCCAGCGACAGAGAGAGAGCTTTCACCCTGCCAGTCGCAGCGAGATTTGAACCACTGTCCAAGTGGCGGTAAGGCAGTGCCTAGCACAATGCTCCCCTCAAACACCATTAACAACACCAGCACAAAAGCACAGTACTGCGGGTGCTGGAAATCTGAAGTAAAAACAGAAAATGCTGGAGACACTCAGCGGGTCAGGCAGCATCTGTGGAGAGAGAAAGAGAGTTAATGGTTCAGGTCCATGACCCTTCGTCACAACTGGAAAAAGTTTGAGATGTAACAGGTTTTAAGCAGGGAGGAACAAAAGGAAAGGTCCGTGATAGGGTGGAAGGCAGGAGAGATTAAATGACAAAGGGGATGATGGCGCAGGGCTAAAGGAGATGGTAATGGGACAAGTTAAAGAAAGAAAAGGTGGGTCCAGATGAGGTGTACTGAGGATAGCAGAATTATCAATAGTTATCGTCTGATAAAACGGGGCAGAGGTTATGACCCGAAACTGTTGAACTCAATGTCGAGTCCGGAAGGCTGTTTTAAAACTTGCTTATACCCGTTACATCTCAAACTATTTTCAGTTCTGATGAAAGGTCATCAGTCTGAAATGTTAACATTGTTTCTCTCTCCACACATGCTGTCTGACCTCGAGTGTTTTCAGCAATTTTCTGCCTTTGTTAACAACACTAGGATCTGTATAAATCCGATGTACGTATTTCTGCCCCATCCAATAAAGGAGAGTGGATTCTACAATAATGCAGCTTATTGCAGAGATTTTAGGGAAGATTTTAAATATCGCAAAGGTACATAAAACAGGACTGCGGTTAAAAAAAACAGCAAATGTTACACTTTGACTCAAGTGTGCTGTTTCCTAGAGGCAACCTGTAAGACTACATTAATTATTCACTGTTTCTGTCTAGCTGCACTTACGAGCAAACACTCTCGCCTGTAATGTGACATCAGCTCTTCATCGTGGCCTCTGTATATGCCTTTGGACAGCAGTTCTTTGTTATATTGGTAAGCATGGATAAGGTACATCAAGGCTTCATTGTAACTGAAAAAAGATGCACAGTTACTCATCACTTCATGTAATACATGCAGCAACACATGACGCAACCTCCACCATCTAGGACAAGGGCAGCAGGCGCATGGGAACACCACCACCTCCACGTTCCCCTCTGAGTCACACACCATCCCGACTTGGAAATATATCGGCCGTTCCTTCATCATCGCTGGGTCAAAATCCTGGAACTTCCTCCCTACCAGCACTGTGGGAGCACCTTCACCACACGGACTGCAGCGGTTCAAGAAGGCGGCTCACCACCACCTTCCCAAGGGGCAATTAGGGATGGGCAATAAATGCCGGCCTTGCCAGCGACGCCCACATCCCATAAATGATTAGAAAAAAAACATACACATGCAGACCACTCTAACATCCAGTGTTAAAGGGACCCTCCTCCCTCACCCACATTCTTAACAACTTGCATTTATATATCGCCTTTAACGAAATAAAACGTCCCAAGGCTCAGACTGACGCTGGGGTTTGGTGTAACAAATGCTGGCAGCTCAACTGCCCATCCGACATGTGTGACCCGAGACAGTGAGCAGATTACGTGACCATGCAGCTGAGCCACAACTATCCTCATCACACATCCCCATTCACAATTCCTGGAAAGGATCACCAGAATGATACCTGGGCACAGAGGGCTAAATTAGGAGGCCAGGTTGCATAAACATGGCTTGTATTCGCTTGCGTATAGAAGATTGAGAGGTGATCTGATCAAGGTGTTTAAAAAGTTAATAGAATTCGATAGGGTAGATGGAGAGAAACTATCGCCTCTGGTGGGTGGGAATCAAGAACGAGACGACAGAATCACAGAGCAAGGCAATTTAGGGGGGAAAATCAAGCAGCACTTTTTCACACAAAGGGTGATGGAAATCTGGAACTCTCTCCCCCTCCACCACCCACCCAAAAGGCCACGGGTGCGAGAGGATAATTAGATCTTTCAAGACTGAAATGGATAGATTTTTGGGGGGTAAGTGCATCAACGGACATATCACAAAGGCGAGGAAGTGGGGTTGAGGCAAAGACAGATCATCCGAGCGCTGTTCCGAATGTTCCTAACCAGGAGTGGGAATTCTGCCGGAGTTTTCCAGCAGGAGTGCGGAGATGAACAAACAGCAACTAACCAGGAGTGCGGAGATCGGACGCCTGGGTCTGTACGGCTTAGTATTACACTGGGTCATAAGAAATAGGAGCAGGAATAGGCCATTTGGCCCCTCGAGCCTGCTCCGCCATTTAATAAGATCATGACTGATCTGATCTCAGACTCAGCTCCACTTCCCTGCCCACACCCCATAACCCTTTATTCCCTTATTGCTCAAAAATCTGTCTATCCCCACCTTAAATATATTCAATGACCCAGCCTCCACAGCTCTCTGGGGCAGAGAATTCCACAGATTTACAACCCTCTGAGAGAAGAACTTCCTCCTCATCTCAGTTTTAAATGGGCGACCTCTTATTCTGAAACTATGCCCCCTAGTTATAGATTTCCCCCACGAGAGGAAGCATCCCCAATGCATGTACCTTGTTGAGTCCCCTTAATATGCATTCTTCGACAGCACATCCCAAACCCGCGACCTCTACCACCTAGAAGGACAAAGGCAGCAGGCGCATGGGAACACCACCACCTCCACGTTCCCCTCCAAGTCACACACCATCCTGACTTGGAAATATATTGTCGCCCCTTCATTGTCGCTGGGTCAAATTCCTGGAACTCCCTCCCTAACAGCACTGTGGGAGCACCGTCACCACACGGACTGCAGCGGTTCAAGCAGACGGCTCACCATCACCTTCTCAAGCGGCAATTAGGGATGGGCAATAGATGCTGGCCGTGCCAACAATGCTCACAACCCGTGAATGAATAAAACAAAGTAAGTAATTACCACTCACTGGCCTTTTGTTTCTGGGAGCTTGGTTTGAATTCAGAGAGTCGCAGTCTAATGAAATGGAGATTTCCTCTATCTGTCAGCTACATGGCACCAATGTGAAACGAGTTTGGGGTACTCTAATTCCAGCTACTGGTGTAAATGGACCCACAGCCCAGAAGTGCCCCTAGTTTAGCACTAAATTGGTAATCCAACTCAAGGGAGGCCATATGATGGCTGTTGTGGGAAATGGAAACACGAGTGCTCTTCTGAGGTTGAGGTTGGGGCAGAGTAGAGGGAAGTGCCTATGGAACCATGCCATATCTGACACTAGTGACACCAGGTACTGAAACTCCAAAGTGTTCTATTCCCCAGAACTATTTTTGCTCACTACAAGAGTGCAAATTTCACAAGGGAATTACATCACTTCCGTACGATGTCACCACAACACACATTTTTATGCGACTCATCAGGACTATTATTTCCTCACCAAAGTGCCGGCGATTCGCCCGAAAATCATTCAGGGACCGGAGCTAGCCTTTCGACTCACCCAGCCCCTTACCTTTCTAATTCCCACTCCATGTCCTATCGCCATGCCTTTTATGTCCTGGGCCAATATTTATCCCTTAACCAGCATCAATCTTATTGCTGTGTGTGGGAGCTTGCTGTGCGCAAACTGGCTGCCACGTTTCCTACATTACAAGAGTGACTGCACTTTAAATATTACTTCATGAGCTGTAAAGCGTTGTGAGGTTGTGAATGGTGCTGTATAAATGCTAGTTCTGGTTTTCGTTTTAATATCCTTACTTCCTTTTTAAACACCTCAACTGATTTGTGGGTCACTGGTTCTACGTTCTTATAGCCCTCGGTGTTGAAGACTCTTTTTCTGGATCAACTTTAACTGGCTGAGCTCAAGCAACGAAGAGTACGCCCCTTTTGTCCTAATACAGGAAAGAGTCATTCCCCATCGACCAGGTCAATTCCCTCCATTGTTCTCAATCATTTCAGCCCTCAACTACCTCATCCACAGGGAATAGAACCTGTTTACCCATCGTCTCCACATAGCTTAGTCCCTTTGTACAAGCGTCATCCTGGTGAGTTGTCTTTGGACTTTCTCCAAGGCCAGTACATCCTTCCTACGCTATGGCGGCCAAGCCCAACTACACTATTCGACATGGCTTCAATGGCCCAACATCAGTGATGAAACAAAACAACATATCAACCCAGACAGTGAAAGACTCCCTGATTGGTCAGCCGGTAAACAGTGGGGCCTCATTGAGAACAGAAGACCCTAGGTACCATTCCTAGTCTACCTCGAGTGAGCTGATCTCATAGAATTACATAGTATTTACAGCACAGATACAGGCCATTCGGCCCAACTGGTCCGTGCCGGTGTTTAAGCTCCACATGAACCTCGTTCAACCCTACTTCATCTAACCCCATCAACATATCCTCCTAATCTTTCTCCCTCATGTGCTTTTCTAGCTTCCCCTTAAATGCATCAATACTATTCACCTCAACCACTCCCTGTGGTAGCAAGTTCCACATTCTCACCATTCTCTGGATAAAGAGGTTCCTCCTGAATTCCTGATTGGACTTAGTAGGTTACTCACTTTGGTAGGAAGAATAGAAAAACAGAGTACTTTTTAAATGGTGAGAAACTATTAAATGTTGGTGTTGAGAGAGATTTAGGTGTCCTACTGCAGGAAACACAGAGTTAGCATGTAGGTACAGCAAGCAATTAGGAAGGCAAATGGCATGTTGGCCTTGATTGCAAGGGGGCTGAATTACAAGAGCAAGGAAGATTTACTACAATTGTACAGGGACTTGGTGAGACCACACATGGAGTATTGTGCAGTTTCGATCTCCTTATCTAAGGAAGGATATACTTGCCTTGGAGGCGGTGCAACAAAGGTTCACTAAACTGATTCCTGGGATGAGAGGGTGTCCTCTGATGAGATTGAGTAGATTGGGCCTATACTCTCGAGTTTAGAAGAATGAGAGGTGATCTTATTGAAACATACAAGATTCTGAGGGGGATTGACAGGGTAGATGCTGAGAGGTTGTTTCTCCCTGGTTGGAGTGTCTAGAGCTAGGGGAATAGTCTCAGGATAAGGGATCGGCCATTTAAGATTGAGACGAGGAGGAATTTCCTCACTCAGAGGGTTGTGAAGCTTTGGAATTCTCTGCCTCTCTGGATGCTGAAATGTTGAGTATATTCAAAGCTGAGATGGATAGATAGAAGAATCAATGGATATAGCGATCAGGCAGGAAAGTGGATTTGAAGTCATGCCATGATCTTATTGAATGGCGGAGCAGGTTCAAGGGGTTATGGCCTACTTCTGTTGCTAATTCTTATGTTTGTTAGTGATATCTTATATTCATGAACCCTAGTTTTGGATCCCCCACAAGTGAAAACATCTTCTCTACCCCTATCGAACCCCTTCATAATTTTAGAGACCTCTATCAGATCACCTCAGTCTTCACTCTTCTAGAGAAAAAATCCCCAGCCTGATGCCACTTTCTTGTTAGTTATACCCTCTCAGTTCTGATATAATCCGTGTAAATCTATTTTGCACCTTCTCCAGTGCCTCGATATACTTTTCATAATACGCAGACCAGAACGGTTCACAGTACTGCAAGCGTGACCTAATTAAGGTTGTACCCAAGTTTAAAATAACTTCTCTGCTTTTCATTTACATTCCTCCAGAAATAAGCCCGTGCTTTGTTTGCTTTTTTTTTTATGACCAATGGAAATGAGAAGAGCAATGTTAGCAGCGGTGCCACTGGATGAGGGAAAGGGGGGTGGGGGGGAATACCAGCTCGGGCTCGGGCTCCCGCTCATCTTTGCAGTGCAGCGACCCCCCACCCCCACCCCCAGCTTAGATAAAGATGTCGGGTGAGGTCAAAATCAGGCTTGGCCCCACCCCAAGGTTGAATAGCCTGTTACCGCTCACCGTCTGGTCTCACAGCTGACGGACGGGCAACTGGACGAGGTTCCAGCGGCGCCCAGGATATGTCGGGAGCCAGGGGAGGGGGAAATCGAACAAGGGGCTCTATTGATGGCGAGATTCTCTCTCTCTCTCTTTAAATGGGTCAAGTCATCATCTACGAAAAATCTTGGTGGATAAACTTGACAGCTGTGAATACACAGGGCTGGTTTTGGGAACAGTTTTGGAGATGCAATCGAGAATTTTTCTTTGAAAGCATTTCAAAATAACTTTAGCATTACAATGAGAAGGCTTTGCTTTGCTGCCGATTGTACTCCCCCTGCCACCCCCCAACTTTCCCCCTGCCCCGCCATCCCTCCCCACCTTCCCCCAAACAACCACCTTGCGCACAGGCTACCTCCGAACTCGGTTTTATTCCAAGGTTTTCGGGGGAGGCGACAGTGCAGCCATTTAAAGCACCCGCTCCCCGTCGGCTCGCTGCACTGTGTGCCCCCTCCCACACCCCCCCCCCCCATCCCCCCCGTTCCACAGCCAACACGTTGGGCAGCTGTCGAAATGTTCTGGGCCTTTTCTCGGAACTGGGTCTGTGGGCCAGCCGCCAAGCTAGCAAGGAGCTTAAATTCCTTCCCCGAGTGATCCTTGGCGGGCAAAGCAAAACAGTCGGACCCTCGGAGCGTCAGCTGAAAACACAACCAGGCACAACACGCACAACACACACAAAAGCCCTGCTTCTGACGAGTTGCTGGGCAGATTAAATCCTATTGGCGACTGCTGACAGTACAAAACAAAATCCCCAGCAGAAGAAAAGCAGGACTTTCTAGCACTCTCGCTGGTTGCTAGCCAGACTAACTTGGCTGTTCACCCACTTATCTGAATTGTTTCTTAGAGGACAGGAACAGGGAGCATTGCCAAAGAACCTTAAGGATAACATAGACCTGAAACATCCAGCTTTATGTACACTGGCACCAGATGTTAGCAGGGCAACAGATTCCTGCTAAAGGGGCCGGGAAACTGAGGGATCAAACACTTTCAAGTGCAACGGTGCTTCACCTTATTATACCTTCCACACTGCTAGAAACACTTGGTCATAGAAAGAAAAAAATATGCATTTATATAGCGCCTTTCACAACCTCTGGACGTCCCAAATCTAATGAAGTACTTTTGAAGTGTAGTCACTGTTGGTTTGCAGAAATTTGTTTTTAATGCTGTTGTTTGAGGGATAAATATTGGCCACGACACTGAGCAGAACTCCCTGTACTTCTTCGAAATAGTCCACCCAAGGCGGACGTGGCCTCAGATTAACGTCTCATATGGTACAGCTCTCCACTGGAGAGTCAGCCGAGATTTTTGTGCTCCAATCTCTGGAGCGGGACTTGAACCCACAACCTTCTGACTCAGAGGCGAGAGAGTGCTACCCACTGAGCCTCAGCGTGACACAGCGTGGCTGACTGGGTCATGCTGGGGTTTGGTTGGGATGTGTTCATGGCGGATATTGAGACAGAAGTGGGCTGGAATCGAATCGGATGGGTTTGGATGCTTTATAGAGAGAGTAGCGGAAACCAGAGAGGGAGAAAGAGAGCGAGAGATAGCTACAGAATTGAATTTGAGGATTCAGCTGGTTTATATACGGAGTGAGTAATAGGTTGCACTTTAATCAAGGGGGTTTTGGTGGTTTACATAGAGAATGTTGGGGCATGAGTAGTATGCTGTTAATGTGATGTGGTTCATGGGAGTGAAAGTGCAACCAATTATGACTTCAGGCTAACTGGGATGTGGGGAAGAGAGTGAAAGATTGCTGCAGACACAAGTTGTATTTATAGATGGATGAGGGTGAAGTTGAGGTCACAGACAAGTTTAAAACATCTTGTAAAAATTCTCTGGAAGAGGGAACTCACCACCACCTACTCAAGGTTTGCTGAGAACAAAACCCAGCCTCAAGGTGTCAGCAAGACGGTGAAACACCCAGAAGTGGTCAGGCAGTATAAAATGGATGCAACTAGGGATGGGCGACAAATGACGCCCATAATCTGATAAAAGAAAACATATTTCACTGACCCCCGCAATAGTCAGTTGTCAGAAACCATGACCCTTCCAATATACTCCCAACGTGCTTGTGTAGAATAATAAAACCAGCGATGTTAGCCAATGTTCCCCGCAGTTTTGGGGGGGGGCGGGGGAAGGGGGCCGCTCTGTCCCTTCCAATGTCTGCGCATGCGCAGGCTTTTCAATTTAAAAGCTGGCTCGCCAGCTGTACAGGACTCCTGGAGCGCTGTGCAGCCACATAGAACATAAGAAGAACTAAGAATTAGGAACAGGAGTAGGCCATCTAGCCCCTCGAGCCTGCTCCGCCATTCAATAAGATCATAGCTGATCTGGCCGTGGACTCAGCTCCACTTACCTGCCCCCTCCCCGTAACCCTTAATTCCCTTATTGGTTAAAAATCTATCTGTGACTTGAATACATTCAATTTTTTTGTGTGAATATAGCGCTCATAGAAGTGACAGATATTACTGCTGAGGAATGGGCACTTTCCATTTCAGACACCCAATTACTCCCAGGTCAGGTACAGCATGGGCTAGATACAGAGTAAAATGCAAAGTGCCCATTACTGTGTTACAACAATGGGCTTCAGCCCCAACATGTAAAAATGCCTCCTGCAACAACAGTATGATATGTTTCTATCTCTACACACCTGCCTACAAACCTGGCTGAACTAGATTACCAATTTTCTTTTTGAATCAACTCATGCCCCAACTAAGGGCAGTTTGGTACTGCGAGTCCGTGCCCATTAGAAACTGGATTGAGACTTCCCAAACTCGCTAACGTAGGACCCTTACAGCTAGCGAACAGAAGAGTGGAGGTGGGGGAGGTCGTGCTTGAACTGTATAAAACACAAATTAGGTCACAGCAGGAGTATTGCGTGCAGTTCTGGTCACCACATTACAGAAAGATGTGATTGCACCAGAGAGGGTACAGAGATTTATGAGGACGTTGCCAGAACTGCAGAATTTTAGCGATGAGGAAAGATTGGATAGGCCGGGTTTGTTTTCTTTGGAACATAGAAGGCTGAGGGGAGATCTTATTGAGGTGTACAAAATTATGAGGGGCCTGGATAGAGTGGATAGGAAGGACCTGTTTCCCTTAGCAGAGGGGTCAACAACCAGGGGCATACATTTAAAGTAATTGGTAGGAGGTTTAGAGGGGATTTGAGGGGAATTGAGGGGAATTGTCTTCACCCAGAGGGTGGTGGGGGTCTGGAACTCACTGCCTGAAAGGGTGGTAGAGGCAGAAACCCTCACCACATTTAAAAAGTGTTGGGATGTGCACTTGAAATGCCGTAATCCACAGGGCTACGGACCAAGAGCTGGAAAGTGGGATTAGGCTGGATAGCTCTTTGTCGGCCGGCATGGACACGATGGGCTGAATGGCCTCCTTCTGTGCTGTAACAATTTCTATGATTCATAGAAACATAGAAATAGAAAAAAATAGGTGCAGGAGTAGGCCATTCGGCCCTTCGAGCCTGCACCACCATTCAATATGATCATGGCTGATCATTCACCTCAGTATCTCATTCTCAGAGGCTTTCCTCCACAGCAGTCTGAACTGCATTTGAACCCAGGGACGGAAGCGACAACTTCCATTGATGTAGTGCTGGTGCAGGAATGCATTATACTGACCACTAGTCTGCGAGCCAAGGAAATGGATGAGATCGGTCTGCAGTAAGCAGTTCAAGGTGAGGAGAGTGGCAAGGGGGGAAGTGGCAGAAATGTCGCGAGGGCGAGGGGCATGTAGGCTGCAGAGTGGAAGGGGCCGTGAGGGCAAACGTGGAGGCCTCGAGCTGGGAGAGGCCAGCTGAGTGGGAGGCTGAGTGAGTGAAAGGAGCCAAGAGGTGTGGCCTCATCATCATAGGCAGTCCCTCGGAATCGAGGAAGACTTGCTTCCACTCTTAAAACGAGTCCTGAGGTGGCTGAACAGTCCAATACGAGAGCCACAGTCCCTGTCACAGGTGGGACAGTCAGTCATTGAGGGAAGGGGTGGATGGGACTGGTTTGCCACACGCTCTTTCCGCAGCCTGCGCTTGATTTCTGCGTGCTCTCGGCGATGAGACTCGAGGTGCTCAGCGCCCTCTTTGGCCAGGTGTCAGTGGGGATGTCGCACTTTATCAGAGAGGCTTTGAATGTGTCCCTGTAACGTTTCCTCTGCCCACCTTTGGCTCGTTTGCCGAGAAGGAGTCCAGAGTACAGCGCTTGCTTTGGAAGTCTCGTGTCTGGCATGTGGACAATGTGGCCCGCCCAGTGGAGCTGACCAAGTGTGGCCTAGAATCAGAGTTGCAGCAGACTCGAGTCAGCAAGTGAGTGTGCAAATGATTGCTGCGGTTAGTACTTGTGAACAGCATAGCCGTGAATAGGGTAAGAAATGGAAGAAAAGGGAGCTAGGAAAGCTGTGCCATATCCCGGAACGGCACCGTACCCAGGATGTGTGGATTAGCAGAGGAATGCTGAGTTCAGTGATCAGCTGTCTCCACTCTGCAACATGTGCAGGGAAGAAAGGTTTCTGAAGATTAGTTCCAGCGTGGGTTCACCCCACAGAGAGCGGATCTGTCAGCTGTGGGCCAGTGGTAGCATCCTCGCCTCACAGTCAAGATGTTGTTATTTCAAGTCCCCACGCGAGAGACTTGAGCACATAATCTAGGCTCACGCTCCCAGTGCAGTGCTGAGGGAGTGCTGCACTGTCGGAGGTGCCGTCTTAGATGAGACGTTAAACTGAGGCCCCGTCTGCCCTTTCAGGTGGATGAAATAATGCCGTGGGATCTTTTACAAAGAAGAGCAGGGGAGTTATCCCCGGTGTCCTGCGGCCAATATATATCCCTCAATCAACATCACGAAAACAAACAGATTATCTGGTCATTTATCACAATGCTGTTTGTGGAAGCTTGCTGTGTACAAATTGGCTGCCAAGTTTCCACATTACAACAGTGACTACACTTCAAAAGTAACTAATTTGGGACATCCTGAGGTCTTTCTTACTTAATAGTGAAGGGGAGGGGAAGAAGGTGGAGCAGGATTAAAGGAACCAGCACAGGAAAGTCTTGCATGTCTGCATATGCCCAACAGATGGACACTTTTTGATACCAGTGATGAGGACAAGGATGAAGGTACTGTGATGGGTAATGAAGAATGACACCACAGCACTGTGAACAAGGGGTTACCCATGGGGGAAAAGAGCAATACTTTCCCCGAGAACATGCTCCCAGTTACTGATTCCGCAGTTCAATTCAAAATAATTCTGTTTGCAGCACTTCTCTTTTTAGGACTTTAGCACTATGATCATGTCTGGTTCCCGAGATAAGAGGATTGCCCTGTGAGTAGAGATTGAGTAAACTAGGCCTATATTTCCTACAGTTTGGAACAATGAGAGGTGATCTCATTGAGACTTAATTTGAACTAAATTGAAATTATAATTTAAATGGAGAAAAATTGCAAAATGCTGCAGTACAGAGGGACCCAGGGGTCCTTGTGCATGAAACACGAAAGTACAGTAGGTGCAGCTAGTAATCAGGAAGGCAAATGGAACGTTGGTCTTTATTGCAAGGGGGATAAAGTATAAAAGCAGAGAAGTCCTGCTGCAACTGAACAGGGTTGAGGCCACACCTGGAGTACTGTGTACAGTGTTGGTTTCCACGTTTAAGGAAAGATATACTTGCATTGGAGGCTGTTCAGAGAACGTTCACTGGGTTGATTCCGGAGCTGAGGAGGTTGACTTATGAAGATAGGTTGAGCTTATACTCATTGGAATTCAGAAGAATGAGAGGTGATCTTATTGAAACACATAAGATAATGAGGGGGCTCGACAAGGTGGATGGAGAGAGGATATTTCTACTCATAGGGGAACTAAAATAAGGGGCCACACATTTAAAACCGAGATGAGGAGAAATTTCTTCTCTCAGAAGGTTATAAATCTGTGGAATTCTCTGCCCCAGAGAGCTGTGAAGGCTGGGTCATTGAATATATTTAAGGCGGAGATAGACAGATTTTTATGTGATAAGGGAGTAATGGGTTATGTGGAGTGGGCAGGGAAGTGGAGCTGAGTCCATGATCAGATCAACTATGATCTTATTAAATGGCAGAGCAGGCTCGAGGGGCCAAATGGCCTACTCCTGCTCCTATTTCTTATGTTCTTATGAAACATATAAAATTCTTAAGGGGCTTGACAGGTTTAATGCTGAGAGGTTGTTTCCCCCGGCTGGGGAGTCTAGAACCAGGGTCACAGTCTCAGAATAAGGGGTCGGCCATTTAGAACTGAGATGAGGAGAAGCTTCTTCACTCAGAGGGTGGTGAATCTTTGGAATTCTCTACTCCAGAGAGCTGTGGAGGCTCAGTCATTGAGTATATTCAAGACAGAGGTCAATAAATTTCTGGGAACTAAGGGAATTAAGGAATATGGGGATATGGCGGGAAGGGGGAGTTGAGATAGATGATCAGCCGTGATCTTATTGAATGAGCCAAATGGCCTACTCCTGCTCCTAATTCTTATATTCTTATGATACTGTTTCTCATTAATGTCACTGGCCCCAGTACCCTTGTTAAATCCAGAAATATTAACTGCCAATCCTAATCCTGCTGTAACCACAATTCAGCCACTAAATCTGTGTTGCGTGCATCCTATCGCGCACCGAGTCCCATTCGCCCATCATCACCCTTGTGCTCGCCGACCTATACTGGCCACACAATACATTCAGGGAAAAAAAAACTGCATTTAGGGTTCGGGTCACATACCATTTGTGACTCCCAACACCTCAAATTGTGATCCTCATATATCAATCTCTTCACAGCCTCAGCCCTCTCTGTCTCTGTCTCTGTGACCATTACCAGCCCAACAAACTTTCAGCAACTCCTGCGTATCCTGCACTCCCTTTGCCCCAGTATTTGGCGGCCGATCGTTCAGTTGTCTCCGTTCAGTTGTCTCAGCCCCAAGGTCTGAAATGTCCTCCTTAAACCCCTGCGCCTCACCAACTCTCCCCTCTCAGCATCATCCACCAAAGCCACCTCTTTGACCGAGCTTTTAGTCACCCGCTCCTAATATCTCTGTACAGGGCTCTCCTGTGAAGCGTCGTTAAAGGCTTTGCATTAAAGCAAGTTAACGTTGTGGTATGTGTCAAGTTTCTCAACTCTAATCAAAGATGAGTAATTCATTCTACAGAAAGTGCACTGGGATTTTATGAGGTGTGATAATTTGCTGTAAAATATTACCTTCTTTGTTAAAAACTGGGTAAGAAACCGGGTAAAAAGGGGTTAAAAAGCAAAATGATTTGCGTTTAATTCATCGCACTTGCTCATGATTCGGTCCCAGTTCAGCTGGTGGCCGCTAGTGCCAAATTTGGTCGATTGTTGCAGAAAGTTTATACTTGGCACGTTTCTTTCAGATTAATTTTTCAGAAAGGACAAAAAAACAGTTTCAGTAATTAAATGCTGTGATAGCATCTCCATGAAATGAGGAGCATTCCATGAAAATATGCTGCATGTTTTAAATCCTACAATTGAGACGATTCAATTTTCCACTTGGCTGCCTTCTCCGAAAGGCAGGGGCTCCTGCTGCCCAAGCAGCCAGCTCCACATGTGAATCTTGGCCGTGAGTAATGGTGGGCTATTCAACTGCCGAAGACCTCACAGCCAAACTCAAACCCTGTCCTCACATGAACTTCATGTTGCAGGATGGGAGGTCACCGGAGAGTGAGCAGCAGTGGGAACACGGGCTGATTTCCCCTTCCTACCAAGTGAAGACCTCTACCTCTGCCCCAGCTGGTGAGCTTAGTCAGCCAAGACTCGGGATCAAATCCGGGGCTGGGGGGGGGGGGAATTCTCCTGGTCTGTGCTTTTCAGATCCTCACCACACCAGATCAACTCATTGAGTCGTCAAAAAGATTAGGAGTTTTTATTTTTGAACGTACCCGGTCTTTGAGTGCAGAGCTGAAAAGAACCTGCTCAAAAAAAAGCATGCTTGACAAATCTAGATTTTTTTTGAGAATGTAACTAGTAGAGTGGATAAGGGAGAACCAGTGGATGTGGTGTATTTGGACTTTCAATAGGCTTTTGACAAGGTCCCTCACAAGAGATTGGTGTGCAAAATGAAGGCACATGGTGTTGGGGGTAATGTATTGACGTGGATAGAGAACTGGTTGGCAGACAGTCAGCAAAGAGTAGGAATAAACGGGTCCTTTTCAGAATGGCAGGCAGTGACTAGTGGGGTACCGCAGGGTTCAGTGCTGGGACCCCAGCTATTTACAATGTACATTAATGATTTAGACAAAGGAATTGAAGGTAATATCTCCAAGTTTGCAGATGACACTAAGCTGGGTGGCGGTGTGAGCTGTGAGGAGGACGCTAAGAGGCTACAGGGTGACTTGGACAGGTTAGGTGAATGGGCAAATGCATGGCAGATGCAGTATAATGTGGATAAATGTGAGGTTATCCACTTTGGTGGAAAAAACAGGAAGGCAGATTATCTGAATGGTGACAGATTAGTAAAAGGGGAGGTGCAACAAGACCTGGGTTGTCATGGTGCATCAGTCATTGAAGGTAGGCATGCAGATACAGTAGGCAATAAAGAAAGCAAATGGCATGCTGGCCTTCATAGCAAGGAGATTTGAGTATAGGAGCAGGGAGGTCTTACTGCAGTTGTACAGGGCCTTGGTGAGACCACACCTTGAGTATTGTGTGCAGTTTTGGTCTCCTAATCTGAGGAAGGACCTGCTTGCTATTGAGGGAGTGCAGCGAAGGTTCACCAGACTGATTCCCGGCAGGACTGACATATGAGGAAAGACTGGATCAGCGAGGCTTATACTCACTGGAATTTAGAAGAATGAGAGGGGATCTCATAGAAACATAAAATTCTGACAGGACTGGATGGGTTAGATGCAGGAAGAATGTTCCCAATGTTGGGGAAGTCCAGAACCAGAGGGTCACAGTCTAAGGATAAGGGGTAAGCCATTTAGGACCGAGAGGAGGAGAAACTTTTTCACCCAGAGAGTGGTGAACCTGTGGAATTCTCTACCACAGAAAGTAGTTGAGTGCAGTTCGTTGGACATATTCAAAAGGGAGTTAGATGTGGCCCTTACGGCTAAAGGGATCAGGTGTATGGAGAGAAGGCAGGAGTGGGGTACTGAGGTTGCATGATCAGCCATGATCATATTGAATGGTGGTGCAGGCGCAAGGGCCGATTGGCCTACTCCTGCACCTAGTTTCTATTTCTATGTTTGCTAAGGAAGGTCTCTCATTGCGAGTGTTTCGAAAGACTCTCCTGCTTGTATCCTAGCTCGCACCAAGACCTGTTCACCCGTCGCCCCTGTGCACACTAACCTACATTCTTGTGTTCAAATCCCTCCATGGCCTCGCACCCTCCCTATCTCGTAACCTCCCCCAGCCCGACCAAAGTACCCGGCTGCCTGAAGCTCCCTCGTCAGCCACATGTTGGTTTCTCTGTGGGGAAAACCATGCAACTTTGAATGGGCCGCGCACCCCACCAGAAACATTAAAGGAAAGGTCTTGAAGATCTTGGCGCTCCTCCAATTCTGGCAGCTTGCATCCCCGATTTCAATCGCTCCACCATTGGCAGCCTGGGCCCTAAGCTCTGAAATTCCCTCCCTAAACTTCTCCGCCTCTCTCCTCCGTTAAGATCTACCTCGTTGACCAACCTGCCCCAATATCTTCTTATATGGCTTGGTGTCACATTTTGCTTTGATTACATTTCTGTGAAGGGCCTTGAGACGCTTTATTTACTATCTTAAAGGTGCTTTATAAATGCAGGCTGTTGTTGTTGTGTGAATGATATTTTCGAGCGCCAGGTGGGTAAAGCTTCCCGCCTGGTTCGTTACAACAAGCGTGTGCCCGCTGCTGCCCGGGAGAGCTGCCCATGTCGAAGGGGCAAAGGCAGCTACCAAGTACACAAGCTGGGAGCTAAATGCCACAATTAACTTTTAAAAAAAAAGGCAAAAATTAGATCCAGATACCGAGAGCCGGATTGCCAGTGACTTTGCACGATTCTCTTAAAAAGACAGATAATTGGCAAAAAAATACTGAAGTTATTAAATCGCAGTTCTAACGGCTTTGAAAAAAATTGGAAAGGGTTTCAGAAGAACTTTTGAAACCGTCACAGATGAAAGAATGTAAACAATAATTTTTTTAATTTTTTGTTTTAAAACTTAAGCTCGTCCTTTCCTTTCTCCTAAATGCTCCCTTCTATCCCTGGAGCTTTCTGAACAAACCCAGGCGGAGGGTAGCACAGTGATTATGTTACCGGACTAGTGATCCAGAGCTCTGAACTGATTATCCAGAGACATGAGTTCAAATCCCACCCCACGGCAGCTGGGGAATTTAAATTCAGTTAAATAAATCTGGTGTCAGTTATGGTGACCATGAAACTACCAGAGTGTCGTTAAAAACCCATCTCCTTCACTAATGTTCTTTAGGGAAGGAAATCTGCCATTCTGGCCTGGCCTCTATGTGACTCCAGGTTGATTCTTAACTGCCCTCTGAAATGGCGGCTCACCACCACCTTCCCAAGACAAGGTGACACCCAAGGTGAACTAATTTTACAAAAACTCCTTGCTGGGGAGGCAATTCCACAGGAAAAGGCAGCCCTCTTGGCTCTTCAGCCAAGGTAACATCCTTCACTGGTGGGACCAGTCAGTGAGTGTGGGCAGCTGACTGGACTATAGTCAAGACCAATCCAGTTCTTACTCAACGTTACTCAGACCAGGAGGCTATCTTTGGGCGTTCGGCCGTCTTCTTGATGACGCTAGTTGGCGAGTTCTCGGTGAGCCAGCACAGGAAGGACCACATGTAGGCTGTCGTCAACTACCTGGGCGTCACCCTGGACAGGACTCTAACCACTCGCCCACATCACACCAACCACAACCTAAACACCAGGGTGAAACTGGTGCGGAAATTGTAACGTCACGGGCAGGGGGGGAAAACACAGCCAGAACACTTGGCACCGCAACAGTGGCCCTAGTCTACTCTGCTGCAAATACTGCTCTACCTCCTGGTCCTGCAGCCACCAGACAAAGATCGTGGGCGTGCAGCTAAACACCACCGCCAGGATGGGTCAGGAAGGCTCTAACTTTAAGGTAATGCTCCGTTGTTCTGGACTCCCCTCACCAGAGAAAATAGTTTCTCTCTCTCTTTATCCCAATAAATCTCCTAATCATCTTAAACACCTTAATCTTCTATATTAAAGGCAATACAAGCCTAGTCTATGCAACATATATTCCCCCTCTCTGGCTAAGGGATGCTGAGACCTCACTGCTGTCCTGACTGAGATTAGTTCAGCCAGCACAGACCAGGAAAGGAAGCCATTGGTCAGAAGCTTTGGGTTCAAGTCCCACTCCAGAGACTTGCCCTCTCGGGTAGATCCCATGACACTATTTTGAAGAAGAGCAGGGGAGTTCTCCCCTGTACTACGGGCCAATATTTATCTCTCAACCAACATTAAAAACTAGATGATCAGATTGTTATTCCATGGCTGTTTGTGGAACCTGGCTGTGCACAAATTGTCTGCCGTGAAATTCCACTCCAGGGATTTGAGCACAAAAAAAAAATCTATGCTGACACTCCAGTGCAGTGCTGAGGGAGTGCTGCACTGTCGGAGGTGCCGCCTCTCGGATGAGATGTTAAACAGAGGACCCGTCTTCCCTCCCAAGTGGACGTAAAAGATCCCATGGCACTATTTCGAAGAAGAGCAGGCGAGTTATCCCCGGAGTCCTGAACAATATTTATCCCTTAATCAAAATAACAAAAAACAGATTATCTGATCCTTATTACGTTGCTGTCTGTGGGAGCTTGCTGTGCGCAATCTAGCTGCTGCATTTCCCACATTACAACAGTGACTACACTCCAAAATTACTTCATTGATTGTAAAGCGCTTTGGGACCTCCGGTGGTCGAGAAAGGCGCTATACAAATCCGAGTCTTTCTTTCTTTATTACAACAGTGACTACACTTCGAAAGTACTTCATCGGCTGTGAAGCGCTTGGTACATCAGGTCATGAAAGGCGCTATATAAATACAAGTCCTTTGTGTATCGATCAGTTACACGGTCCATTTACCAACTGAGACACTGGGGGAGCTGCACGTATGGCTTTTATCTACTGTGTTGCAGGATTAATGCAGTGGCTGTCGACTGCTGCTGTCAGGCAGATCAGACAATTCTCTGGCCGGGTTACTGCCTTAACTCAAGCAGAGGGATGCAACCGCTAAAGCTCTGTCTCAACAGGCCTGTGGAGAGGAGAGAGGGGAACATATGCCACCTAGAGGAATGAGCAGAATTTAAACCACAGCAGTATGAACAACGCCATTTCATGCATTCGCAAAAAACAACACTGATGGTGGAAATTCTTAGTAATCGGATGCAAATTAGTTTGTCTTTTTAATCCGGTGGGTGAAAAGAGAGTGGAATGAAAAAAATGCAAAGCTTCACAATAAAATCAGGGTACACTTACACCAGCCCCGTCTTACCTTTTCTTCTCAAATAGCTCCAGGCCAATCATAATACAAACGGTGATCTCTCGAAACGTTCGGTATTCATGGTGCCACCTCTGTAACAAATGCAGAACACAGTGGGGCAGTGGGTTATTTAACATGCAAGTATCACGGGCCCCTGCAGTTCTCCCCCACACCGCTGCCCCTCATTGTTGGGAGTAGGACTCCATGATGCCACCTGCACATTGTCCAAGTGACCATTTGTCTGGAGCCCAGATAGTCAGCATAAACCGAATGGACTAGGAGTTGGAACCTGCCCTCGCCCGATACCCACAAGCTCACACTTGGCAGCAGACGTCCTCTTGTGCATCCCCCCCCCGCACTTCCTTGGGCCGTGCCTTCACCTGTCTGGGCCCGACTCTCGAGAATTCCCTCCCTTCACCTTTTGGTCTCCCCACTTCTCTCTCGTCCTTTAAGAGGCTTCTTAAAATCTACCTCTTTAAGCAAAGAGTCCTAATAGCCCTGACTTTGGCTCGGTGTCAATTTTTATCTGATTACTTTCCTTTGAAGCACCTTAGGATGTTAAAGGCGCTATTTAAATGCAAATTGTGGTTGAGTCAGTTGAAAGTGATCAGGATAGGGAACTTGGTTTCATCACCCCAGTTCTGAAGGCAGCCGGGGAGGGGTGGGGGGGGGTGGGGTGGTGAGCAGGGAAGGGATTGAGTCTAACTGTAGCCTTTCTGCCTTGCTACTCTGATCTGACCCACTAATTTAGCACAGATCAGGAATCACAGAGGTAAAATCAACCATATATTTTCTTGCTAGATTATCAGAGAGACATCTCACCGAACTGGGAATTTTGCATGTCAGATTTAGACAGTGCCGGCTATTCAACATGGAGGGCATCACGCCTGAGCCCCCTCACCAATTGCCCATTCAAGTACTTTCCTGCACGGGCACTGGATTGCTCTCTGGAGCAAGAACACCATCTGATTCGCCACTCAGTGGCCAATTAGAGCATCTAAACGGTAGCCTTGGCTGATATCAGCTAACTCAGCACCGACCGGGAATGGAAGGGCTGTATCTTCGGCACTGCTATACACAGCAATACATTTTTCTGCGAGATACAAAATGGAATTGTATACATTCGGGGAACGGCCTCAATGTTGTCACACAGAATGAATCAAAGGGTCAGGCACTGGCCATTCAACAAATGCACAAACTCCCACCAACATTTATTAGCAGCATTACTATTTTGTAAATTCGACATAAATGGGGCAAGCAACTCGAATTCAACGGACTTCCTCAAACTAAAGCCAGCAAAAAAAATGACTTTTATTTGTAAATTTTCTGATGAAAGTGATAAATGTTCACACTGAGAAATGGAGCACCGTCCACTTTCAGATACACGATTAAAACAGAAGATCTGACCAGTTGCTGCCTGTGGGACCTTACTGTGTGGTAATTGAAGGCCGCGTTTCCGACACTGCAACAGTGACTACACTCCAAAAGTACTTCACTGGCTTTGACGTGCTTTGGGACGTCCTGAACTGGGCTACATAAATGTAAACTTGCTCTATCTTTCGTAGTATCGAGTACTCTCAGCTCAGTTAGAAGTAGATGACAGCTCTCTCTACACTCTGCAACCTATGAGGAAGACTGCTAATGTAGTGACAGATTGTCCTAAACTCCAGTTTGTATTATGGCCAGCAGATAAAACACTAGTTCACCTCCAGCTGGAGTACTGTGTCCAACTCTGGGCACCAGACTTCAGGAGAGGGTGCAGAAGAGATTTACCAGAATGGGTCCAGGGATGAGGAATTACAGTTACGTGGACAGACTGGAGAAGCTGGGCTTGTTCTCTGTGGAGCAGAGAAGGCCAAGAGGAGATTTGATGGAGGTGTTTAATAACATGAAAGGGTTTTGAGAGAGAAAATTTCCAATGGCTGAAGTCAATAACCAAAGGGCACAGATTTAAGATGATTGGCAAACCAACCAGAGGCTACGTGAGGAAATTTTTTTTACACAAGTGGTTAGGATTTGGAATACAGATACCTTCAAAAGGGAAATGCTTAAAGGTGAAAAAATTGCAGTGATAAGGGGAAAGAGTGAGGCTAACTGGATTGCTCTGTGAAAGAGCCAGTGTAGAGTCGATGGGCCAAAATGGCCTCCTTCTGTGCTATACCATTCTAAGATTCTATCCTATCATTCGGGGCTGGGTCAAACCCAAGCCCCTGGGATGAAGGGGCCACAAACTGAAATATTGATAAATGTTCAGACATTAGCTCACTTTACAGAAGGAACATTTTTTAATTGGATAGTATGTTTTGAGACCTTGTGTAACACTAAAACTCAACAGTGTTTCTGCTACAATGGAATTGTTAACATGGAGACTAAACGCAAACACAGTAATCCAGATGTCTCACCACACCAGACACAATTTCAAAATCACCTCCTTCGGCTTATAAACCACGAACCCGAGCCGTACACGACAACATGAGGTTTTACCGAGCATCTGTGGCCACCGAAACAATGACTTCAACGGTATGCCCATCAGAACTCCACCCTGCTGCTTCGCCTCAAGCACAGTACCATTTAATGTGTACTGCGCATTCTTCGATTGTGCTAATCTCGTGACTTTACGCTTCCTGCATTGAACTCCATCCGATACCTCTCCACACAGTGACCCAGACGGTCAGGATTCCATCGGATTATTGCCCACTGGCCATCATCATTGGCTACTGGCTGCTCACAAACTCAGGAATTAGCTGGAAAGGGCTTTAGGCTGTCCCCAGGGTGTGAAAAGCATTATATTAATGCAAGTTTCTTTCTGTCTTGAATTCATGGGCAATATTCTCTGCTTCCAGTCACTATTGAAAATAGTTTTAAACAGCAGTCCCAAAGCCAATTCTTGTGGGACTGTGTTTTCAAGCAGTTTTCACTGCTACATCTGTCGGACCAGCACACTTTTCTGTCTACAGTGGTGGCTTTTCACTGCATTCTCCACCGCCCCCCCGCTCCCCACCCCCTCTCGACAACTGCCTAGGCATTGCAAAACATTTTGGATACTAATTGAATCAAGGGACATGGGGATAGTGCGCAAAGGAGGAGTTGAGGTAGAAGATCAGCCATGATCTTATTGAATGGCGGAGCAGGCTCGAGGGGCCGAATGGTCTATTGCTCCTAATTCTTATGTTCTTATCGCCCACCTAATCACTGAGCCTCTCATCGCCGGGTTCAAACTAGATCCTTCCTTGCTCCTCCAGCACCACTATCTCCTTTGAACACCTTTCCTTCAAAGCCCTAATTGCCAACTGTCCTCGCTAGTCCCATGATAATCTTCTCACCAATAATGATGGGGAAAGAGCAGGGGGAGTGGAACTAGTTGGATAGCTCTTTGAAGGAGCTGGCACAGGGCACGATGAAATAAATGGCCTTCTTTTGAAAAGTAAAACTTTACAAGAAAGACCTGCATTTATATAATGCCTCAGGGTGTCTCAAAGCACTTCACAGCCAATGAAGCACTACACAATGAAGTGTAGTGACTGTTGTAATGCAGGAAACACGGCAGCCAATTTGCACACAGCAAGCTCCCACACACGGCAATGATAAAAATAAGAACATAACATAAGAATTAGGAGCTGGAGTAGGCCATTCGGCCCCTTAAGCCTGCTCTGCCTTTCAATAAGAGCATGGCTGATCTTCTACCTCAACTCCACTTTCCTGCACTATCGCCATATCCCTTGATTCCCTTAATATCCAAAAATCTATCAATCACTATCTTGAATACACTCAAACACTAAGCCCTCACAGCCCTCTGGGGTAGAGAATTCCAAAGATTCACCACCCTCTGAGTGAAGAAGTTTCTCCTCATCTCAATCCTAAATGGCCAACCGCTTATTCTGAGACTGTGATCCCTGGTTCTAAACCCTCCAGCCAGGGGAAACATCCTCCCTGCATCTACCCCTTCAAACCCTGTAAGAATTTTGTACGTTTCAATGAGATCACCTCTCATTCTTCTAAACTCCATGGAGAACATAGGCCTAGTCTCAATCTCTCCTCATAGGACAATCCCCCCCATCCCAGGAATCAGTCTGGTGAACCTTCGTTACACTCTATGGCAAGTATATCCTTCCTTAGGTAAGGAGACCCAAACTGTACACAATACTCCAGGTGCGGTCTCACTAGGGCCCTATATAATTGCAATAAATGGTCTTTACTCATATGCTCAAATCCTCTTATAATAAAAGCCAATATTCCATTTGCTTTTCTAATTGCTTGCTGTACCTGCATGTTAACTTTCAGTGATTGGTGTACAAGGACACCCAGGTTCCTCTGAACACCAACATTTCCAAATCTCTCACCATTTAAAAAATACTCTGCTGTTCTATTTTTCCTACCAAAGTGGATAACTTCACATTTCTCCACATTATATTCCATTTGCCATGTTCTTGCCCACTCACTTAGCCTGCCTCTATCCCCTTGAAGCCTCTTTGCATCCTCCTCACAACTTACATTCCCACCTAGCTTTCTATTGTCAGCAAACTTGGATATATTACATTTGGTCCCCTCATCCAAATCATTGATATAGATTGTGAAAAGCTGGGGCCCAAGCACCAATCCTTGCGGTACCCCACTAGTTACAGCCTGCCAACCTGAAAATAGCCCGTTTATTCCTACTCTCTGTTTTCTGTCCATTAACCAATCCTCAATCCATGCTAGTATATTACCCCAATCCCATGAGCCCTAATTTTGTTTATTAACTCTGGTGTGGCACCTTATCGAATGCTTTCTGAAAATCCAAATACACATCCACTGGCTCCCCCTTATCTATCAGTGTTGACTCTGCCCAATCCTATTATTATTTTCCAAGTACCCTGTTACCACGTCATTAATAATAGATTCTAGCATTTTCCCTACTACTGACGTCAGGCTAATTGGTCTGTAGTTCCCCGTTTTATCTCTCTGTCCTTTCCTAAATAGCAGGGTTACATTAGCTATCCTCCAATCGATCAATTAAACTGCTTTCGTGATGATGGTTGAGGAATAAATATTGGCCAGGACACCAAGGATAACTACCTGGCTCTTCTTTAAAATAGAGGCATAGAATCTTTTACATCCACCCGAGAAGGCAGAAGAGGCCTCGGTTTAACTTCTCAACCACAATACGGCGCCTCCGATAGAGCAGCGCTCCCTCAGTACTGCCCCTCCGATAGAGCAGCGCTCCCTCAGTACTGCCCCTCCGACAGAGCAGCGCTCCCTCAGTACTGCCCCTCCGACAGAGCAGCACTCCCTCAGTACTGCCCCCCCGACAGAGCAGCACTCCCTCAGTACTGCCCCCCCCGACAGAGCAGCGCTCCCTCAGTACCGCACTGGGAGTATCAGCCTAGATTATGTGCTCAAGCATCTGGAGTGAGGAACTGAACTCACAGCCTTCTGACTCACATGGGCGAGGCTGACACATAGTGCCATCTGGCTAAGTGAAGCCTTAAGTAACAGTGGGCATTCGACAAATAAATCTGTTGGGAAAGATTTACTGCGATTTTGCCAGACGTCCTTGCTTCCTTGCTGCAGTGTAAGCCACACCCAGCGAACTTGGTCATGCACATCGGATCTGTTGAAACCAACTACGGGGTGCTGAAAAAGTTGGTTCCAATTTATTTACACAACGAACTAAACAGAAAGTGGCATAGGGATCATTTCCTGCCATTATTTCTCAGGGCCCGACTCTGATGGAAGCTTTCCAATGGTGAGGCTGGTTACTGGAATGGAACCCAAATCAAATGCTTCCTGCACACGCAACAAATGCTGCAAATGGAAAGTTACAGGCTCGGCAGGAGGGGGGGGGGGGGGTGGGGGAGCATTTGAAAGCCGACAGTTCCAGTCTCCAGTGATTGTTCAGTCTGTGTATGCCAATCATGAGGACTTAGTGTAACCTACGACAATAATTTTGTTGTGGAAAGACATTATCACATGGAATCTGCCAGGCATACCTTGTGATAGAATCATATAGCACAGGAGGAGGCCATTAGGCCCATTGTTCCTGTGCCGGCTCTTTGATAGAGTGATCCAATTTGTCCAACCACCTCCCCCCCACCCCGCTCTTTCCCCATGGGCTGTGATGCAAATCGGTGAAGAATAGACAAGATAGAGGCAGAGAGGTTGTTTCCACTGATCGGGGAGACGAGAACTAGGGGGCACAGCCTCAAAATACAGGGGAACCAATTTAAAACCGAGTTGAGAAGGAATTTCTTCTCCCAGAGGGTTGGAATTCTCTGCCCAAGGAAGCAGTTGAGGCTAGCTCATTGAATGTATTCAAATCACAAATAGATAGATTTTTAACCAATAAGTGAATTAAGGGTTATGGGGAGCGGGCGGGTAAGTGGAGCTGAGTCCACGGCCAGATCAGCCATGATCTTGTTGAATGGCGGAGCAGGCTCGAGGGGCTAGATGGCCTACTCCTGTTCTATGTTCTTATGGCCCCGCCCACTCTGTGTTGGAGAATGGCTACCTGGATGTGGTACCTGACGGGTGTTACAAGCCTTAACGATTGCTGAATGATGAGGAGGATATCCTAGAGGATAAAGGTGTTACCTTGTGTAATACTGAACGCTACAGATCAGAAGGATAGCGACAGAGGCACTTGTAAACGTTAGGCCCATTAACAAAACCTCTACAGCTTCTCATTATTCTAGGTTTTGTACAATCGTATAGGCCATTGGGCCTATCAAGCCTGTGCCGCCTCGGTGAAAGACCTATCCAATTAGTCCCACTCCCCCCTGCTCTCTCCCTATAACTCTGCAAATTTCTCCTTTTCAAGTATATGTCCAATTCTCTTTTGAAATTTACGATCGAGTCTGCTCCCACCGCCCTTTCAGGCAGCGCGTTCCAGATCACAACAAATCACTGCGTAAAAACATTCTCCTCATCTCCCCCTCTGGTTCTTTTGCTAATTTTCTTAAGTCTGTGTCCTCTGGTTACCGACCTCTATTAAATCTCCCCAAACCTTCTCTGCTCTAAAGAGAACACAGTTTTGTCCTCCGCACTCGCTCCAAGGCTTAGACGTTCTTCCTAAAGCGGGGTGCCCAGAATTGTACTCAATTCTAGCTGAGGCCTAACAAGTGATTTATAAAGTGATTTACCATAACTTCTTTGGTCTTGTACTCTCTGCCTCTATTTATAAAGCCAAGAATCAAAATTGGACCATTTACAACAACAACTTGCATTTATATAGCCCCTTTAACATAGTAAAATGTCCTAAGGCGCTTCACAGGAGTGCTGTATTATAAGACAGAAAAATGTGACACCGAGCCACACAAGAAATTACGATAGATGACCAAAAGCTTGGTTAAAGTGGTATGTTTTAAGGAGCATCTTAAAGGAGGAAAGGAAGGTAGAGGGGGCGAGGTTTAGGGAGGACGTTCCAGAGCTTGGGGCCCAGGCAGCTGAAGGCACGGCCACCAATGGTGGAGCGATTATAATCAGGGATGCTCAAGAGGGCAGAATTGGAGGTGCGCAGAGATCTCGAGGTGTTGTGAGGCTGAAAGAGATTACAGAGATAGGGAGGGGCGAGGCCATGAAGGAATTTTTAAACAAGGATGAGAATTTTGAAATTGAGGCACATTTAATTTATATTACCATTAGGAGGGATGAAAAGGCACTCAGTTTGTCCCCATCACTTGTACCATGTCTCTGTTGCTCTGTGCTTTGGACCCTAGTTGCCTCAATTACAGGCATACATTGCTGGCCACCCCGACTCCAAGCTCTGCCTCCCCCTCAATAAAACAGCTGAGCCTCAAGCAGCACTTCCATTCGGCACAGTAAGCCAGGGTGCCTTGGATATTCATGGCCATTAAGGTACATTCAGCATTATAAGTGCATCTCACGAACACCTTCCGCCAAATGCCCAAAGTGAGCCTGCCTGTAAGATTATTTTCATTAGAAACTGGAGTTCGGCACATTAAGGGAGCACTACCTTAGTACCAACCAACATCACTAAAACAGAATATCTGGTCATTATCACATTGCTGAGTGTGGGAGCTTGCTGCATGCATATTGGCTGTTGCGTTTCCCACATTACAACAGCGTCTACACTTCAAAAAAGTACTTAATTGGCTGTAAAGCGCTTTGGGACGTCCTAAGTTTGTGAAAGACGCTGTATAAATGCAAGACTTTATTTCTTGCAAAGACAGAGTCTAAATGAACAGAACCTCCTAAACCCGCGACCTCTACCACCTACAAGGACAAGAAACAGCAGGCGCATGGGAACACCACCCCCTCCAAGTCACACACCATCCTGACTTGGAAATATATCACCGTTCCTTCATCGTCACTGGGTCAGAATCCTGGAACTCCCTCCCTAACAGCACTGTGGGAGCACCTTCACCACACGGACTGCAGCGGTTCAAGGCAGCGGCTCACCACCACCTTCTCGAGGGCAATTAGGGATGGGCAATAAATACTGTCCTTGCCAGCGACGTCCACATCTTCTGAATGAATAAAAAATACTCATTGCAACATCTCTTATTCCAACTCAATCTTTCCCATGAACTCAAAACTGTACTTCCCTCAGCCTTCCCTTCGTCCTGACATCTAGTTTAGTTTTTAAACTAAAGCTTGGTGTGTGTTAACACCCGTTTCATTATTTAGCTTATCTTTTCAACTTCGGTTACTGCACTTTAAGTGCCCATCCAACCATCTCTTAAAAGTGGTGAAGGTTTCTGCAACCACCACTCTTCCAGGCAGCGAGCTCCAGATCCCCACAACCCTCTGCATAAAGAAGCCCTCAAATCCCCCCTAAAGCTTCCACCAACCACCTTAAAACTATGCCCCCTCATAATAGACCCCTGCACCAATGGAAATGGGGAGCGGGCGGGGAAGTGACCGGAGTCCATGATCGGATCGTACTAAATGGCGGAGCAGGCTCGAGGGGCCGTATGACCGACTCCTGCCCCTATTTCTTATGTAACTGCCCTTGCTCACACATTAAGAATGCCCAAGCCCTGGAGGTGCAGACGAACTGTATCCCAAGCAAGTGTCAACATCTTCAGGAGAAAGCTGCCATTTATAAAAACCATTTCATTGCAGATTTCCACCCAAGAGTTACGAATCTTTTTCCTTTTGGGCATCTTCCGACATCGTCACCTCACGTTCCACTTACCTCGTACTCCTCCATGTTGACCTCCTTAGGTTTGATCAGCTCAAGTTTGGCCCGAGCAATTTTCATTACACTGCGACACCTGAAACACATTGGGAGTGGAATTAGCGAGAGTTTCAAAACGAGAACAGTAGCATAGTGGTTATGTTACCGGACTAGTAATCCAGAGGCCTGGACTAATGATCTGGAGACACAAGTTCAAATCCCACCACGGCAGCTGGGGAATTTAAATTCAATTAAATAAACCTGGAATAAAAAGCAAGTGTCAGTAATGGTGACCATGAGACTATTGGATTGTCGTAAAAACCGGTCTGGTTCTTTCGGGAAGGAAATCTGCCACCTTTACCCGGTCTGGCCTATATGCGATTTCAGACCCGCTGAGCGAGCTACTCAGTTGTACCAAACTGCTACAAAGAACTGCAGAGGTTCAAGGCGGCGGCTCACCACCACCTTCTCAAGGGCAATTAGGGATGGGCAATAAATGCCGGCCTTGACAGCGACGCACACATCCCGTGAATGAATTTTTAAAAAAGCAAACTGCTGATGTTATGGGCAACAACAGAGGGAAAATTTGTATAATGCTTCACCACGTCTCTCAGAGACATCTCAAAGCACTTTACTAGAATTGAAATACTACAGAAGTGCAGTTACTGCTCTGTAGGCAAACATAGCAGCTGGTATTGACGGGTGCTGATTTGCTGCTTTGTCTTCGAGACGGAGCTGGGCTGGTTCTTGACTGGGGCAGAGATTGCATCATATCGAAGGTAAGTGAAATAATAGATAACACTTGATCCGTGTGATCTCAACTGCTTTCGATTGCCTGAGGGGGTGATGGATGAATTTTCCAAAGTTCTTTATTCCGTTTAACTGTGTCAGCTGTGGCTCAGTGGGTAGCACAACCGCCTCTGAGGCAGAAGGTCGTGAGTTCAAGTCCCACTCCAGGGTCTTAAGCACATAAATCTACACTGACACTCCCAGTGCAGTGCTGAGGGAGCGCCGCACTGTCGGAGGTGCCGTCTTTCAGATGAGATGTTAAACCGAGGCCCCGTCTGCCCTCTCAGGTGGATGTCAAAGATCCCATGGCCACTATTAAGGATTCGGGTTCTCCCTGGTGTCCTGGCCAATACTTATTCTAAATAAGATTATCTGGTCACCTCATTGCTGTGTGTGGGAGCTTGCTGTGCCAAAATTGGCTGCCGCATTTCCCACATTACAACAGTGACTACACTCCAAAAGTACTTCATTGGCTGTAAAGCGCTTTGAAACGTTGGGTGGTCGTGAAAGGCGCTATATAAATCTTTCTTTCACTTCTCCCAGGAGATTGCATGGCTGCTGAGAGGGGAGCAAGGGGATGGGATGGATATGAAATGACTCGTGATGATACTCCAGCCATTATGAGTGTGGGGCAGACTTGATGGATCAGCTGGTCTTTTCCTGCCTGTCATTTTGTGTGAAGAAAACAAATCTGTTTTTCGGTGGTGTTGGTTGAGGAATAGCACCAGAGGAAATCCCTGCTCCTTTTTATCCCCACCCCTCTGTGAATAGTATGGGATCTTTAGCATGCATCTGAATCGCCTGAACAGGCCTGGGTTCAATGATTCACCATAGTGGATGACACTCGGGTCAATGCGACACACCCTCAGTACAGTGGCGTGTTAGCCCAGATTGTATTCAAATTCTGTAGCAGGGTTTGAACCCACAGCCTCTTCAATGAGACGGAAGTGCTGCCAGCTAACCCATGCCGACACTGATTTATTTCGGTTATGACTGCCTGCAGGTCAGGTCTATCTACATAAAGAACATAATTAGGAGCAGGAGTAGGCCATTCGGCCCCTCGAGCCTGCTCCACCATTCAATAAAATCATGGCTGATCTTCTACCTCAACACTCACCCACCCGATCCCCTGGATCACCTTGTGCAAATATCTAGCGATCTCAGCCTTGAATATACTCAATGACTGAGCATCCACAGCCCTCTGGGGAAGAGAATTCCACAGATTCGCCATCCTCTGAGTGAAGAAATTCCTCCTCATCTCTGCCTTAAATGGCCAACCCCTTATCCTGAGACTGTGCCCCTGTTGATATTGATTAAGCTGTGATTGATTTTTCCCCTCGCGCTCTCTAAATCCTCATCTGAATCTGGCTGGTTTACCTTTCCACCTGCAGTATGTCGGGTCAAGTGCATGAATGAGTCTGGACATTATCGAGGGTCACAGCTGAGCTTGATATTCATACACTTAACACCTTGCAGCACAGGTCACTGGGTTGTGATTGAGAGCTGGAATCCTGCCTGACTTTTAAAAAATCTGTCTTTGTCTGGATGTCTCAGCCGTGTCACCCAGGGGCTCAGTGCAGCACCATGAGATCAGTTAACTCACGAGAGACGAGGATCGAGCCTGGGACCTTCTGGGTCTGTCTGTATGGCTCAACTCCACAGTAGCCAGACCTTTTATGGGCTGACCGACTAAAGCGCTAAAGTGGCAATTTAGCAGAGATAAATGTAATTAATGAGCTCTTTGTTTAAAAAAAAATCATAAATGTCAATGTGACGTTCTTTATTTAAATAACTTTCAGCAGTGGAAGGTCATTAGGAGTTGAAGAGGTCCGATTAAATCTCAAGGATGGTGAGGGGGGGTATTGCATTCCAAACCAATTGGTGGCAGATGGAGTATAATGTGAGGTTATTTACTTTGGTAGGAAGAATAGAAAAACAGAATACTTTTTAAATGGTGAGAAACTTTTAAATGTTGGTGTTCAGAGAGATTTGGGTTTCCTTGTACAGGAAACAAAGAGAGTTAGCATGCAGGTACAGCAAGTAATTAGGAAGGCAAAAGGCATGTTGGCCTTTATTGCTAAAGGGTTGAAGTACAAGAGTAAGGAAGTCTTGCTACAATTGTACAGGGCCTCGGTGAGACCACACCTGCAGTACTGTGCAGTTTTGGTCTCCTTATCTAAGGAAGGATATACTTGCCTTGGAGGTGGGTGCAATGGAGGTTCACTAGATTGATCCATGGGATGAGAGGGCTGCTCTATGAGGAGAGATTGAGTAGATTGGGCCCATACTCTCTGGAGTGAAGAATGAGAGGTGATCTCATTGAAACATATAAGATTCTGTGGGGGACTGACAGGGTAGATGCTGAGAGGTTGTTTCCTCGGGCTGGAGAGTCTGGAACCAGGAGGCACAGTCTCAGGGTAAGAGGAAGGCCATTTAAGACTGAGATGAGGGGGAATTTCTTCACTCAGAGTGTTGTGAATCTTTGGAATTCTCTACCCCAGAAAGCTGTGGATGTTCAGTCGTTGGGTATATTCAAGGCTGAGATCGATTGGTTTTTGGACTTTGGGGGAATCAAAGGAAATGGGGATCGGGCGGAAAGTGGAGTTGAGGTCGAAGATCAGCCATGATCTTCTTGAATGGCGGAGCAGACTCGAGGGGCTGTAGGGCCTAATCCTGCTCCTATTTCTTAAGTTCTCATGTAATAGAATTCAATGTTCAATATAAGATGATACTAAAAATTTGAATTAGTGCCAGTAAGACATCTTGCAGGCTGGAGGTGTGAGACACACAATATTTGATTCAGGTTTTCCCCGGTTTTCAGCCCCTGATGGGACTGATGCTTGCTGGAGTACAAGGCCAGCAGCGATAGGCCGACTAACATCCCAACCCTGCATGGCTGAGCTCAAACTACCTCGGCACGAATGGGGCGAGGAGCCCGAGTCCCAAGTCTGTTTAGCTTTATGGTGAATCAGGCATAGCTTCGACTCGCTCGACTGTAGGATGATTTCCCGCTCTCAGCCGTAGAAACTCACTCGGCACGCGAGTGGTAGCGGGGTCGCTGCCCGCATTCTCCGCTCGGCGTTGACCATGGCTCAGTGGCAGCACTTTTGCCTCCAAGTCAGAAGGTTGTGGGTTCGAGACCCACTCCAGTACTGAGTGCCAGTACTGAGGCAGTGCTGCACTGTCGGAGGTGCTGTCTTTCGGTGGCCATAAAAGATCCCATGGCACTATTTCAAAGAAGAGCAGGGGAGCTCTCCCCAGTGCCCTGGCCAATATTTATC
Organism: Pristiophorus japonicus; assembly: GCF_044704955.1. NCBI lineage: Eukaryota > Metazoa > Chordata > Chondrichthyes > Pristiophoridae > Pristiophorus > Pristiophorus japonicus. The sequence continues at coordinate 13,712,716 of NC_091987.1, forward strand.
CCTCAACCATCACGAGCAAATAAAGACAGATTATCTGGTCATGATCACATTGCTGTTTGTGGGAGCTTGCTGTGCGCGTTTCTGAAAAAAAACAAGTGACTACACTTCAGAAGTAATTCATTGGCTGTGAAGCACTTTGGCGGCGGGAGGTTGTAAAAGGCATTTATTTTGTTTTTCTAACGACAATAATAAATCACTTTTTACCGTTCGTCAAAATTGAGATTGCGATCGGCAAACTGCTCCAAGAGGGTCCTCTCGATGATCTTCTTCGGCGCCTCATTGTGCAGGAAGTAAACCACCACGTGTTTCAACCGGTTATCATTCTCCAACGTGGTGTCTTCCTGGGCCAGCCTGACCAAACGCGAGTACTCTGCTGTGAAAGCCTGGAGGGGGGAAAAAAAGCCCACCGCAAATGCATTCAGACAATGGCGACACTGGTCCGAGCTACCGCGGACCCCCAACACCCTCCCCCCCACTGCCTGTGGGGCATTCGCGGCAAGATTCAAAGATAAAAAGAACCACAAAGATCTGCCGAAGCCGCGTGGGTTTAAAGCAAATCCATTACCTAACGGCACACCTCTAGTCCCGGCCCCAAACGGGTCAATCGTTAAAGCTTGGGCGCGAGCTCTGCCCAGCGTGTTGACTTGCTAAATAGCCTATCCACGTAGACGGAGAAAGAAAGGTCCAAGGATTTGGTTCCCACTCGGGTGATGGATAGGGGGTGCTTCAATTCACCTCAGCGGCAATGGATTATGGATGGCAGAAGGGTGGGGAGAGAGAAAGAATAGTCACTTGGGGCTCCCAGAACCTGACCACTTATCCTGTGACTCACGCACAAGTTGACCGAGGGCACGATTCGCCTTCGCAGAGACGTGTCCTGCTGGCACATCGCCTGCCCACTCTCACCATCGAGGGTCACCCATGGTGGATGGCCACTTGGCAAGGCACTGGATGGTGCTTTACTGCCGTAGCCCAGCAACATCTCCCAGGAGGGGAGGAAAGAAAGAAAATTGCCCGTCTAAAATCCTACGTCTTAAGCTTTACTGCCAGAATTACAGGGCTCTCATCCGTCTCCAAATTGCACTCTTCTAGTGGTCTGTTCTCCCAAGCCTTCTCTCCCCCTCCCCTACCCAACTGACGGGACAGAGAGGCAGACCAGTGGCTTGCTCCCAGCTCGCTGCCGATGGTATTCTGCGACCGACAGCATGCGCAAGAGCAGCCTCTCTGGGATTGTGCCCCAGCTATTGTGAGGCGGTGGCAGAAAGGGAGGGTGGACAGACTAATCATCCCGCTTCAAGTCACTGGCTCCGCTCCACTGTACAGGCCAGTTGAGAGATCAGTACCAGATAATTAGCTGTGTCAGTATTCACCCCTCCATTCTAAGATGCCTCGGGCATTTCCACCCTTTGCTGTTCTGTCAGATGATATTGCAGCACACGTTTTAAAACATCCGCTGAGAGGGGAACCGCAGAAAGCTGTCGGTATAATCAACTCACGGATCTCAAAACTCAATGTGTTATAATTGGAACAAAGATTCCATTGGATTTCTCCTTAAAAAGGGTTTGCCGTTAGGGACTGAATTTCAGGGATTTGCCCGTAAAAAGATGTTAAAGACCAGGTTTGTGGCCATTCATGCAAGTGCATTCAATGTGCATCTCAAAGCGATCACAAACAGTACACACAAGCAAAGCGTGTAGCTACTCCAATAATTCTATTTTCTGAGGATGGGTTACGCACTGGCAGGTGGACCAGTTTTTGGAATGCAATAAGGAACTATGCACGCTACATTCTGTGATTTCACCTTGCAGATTATCCCACCGGAGTGTCAGTGCGCGCGAGAGTGTGTGTGAGTGAGAGTGTGTGTGAGAGAGTGTGAGAGAGTGTGTGAGAGAGAGTGTGAGAGAGAGTGTGAGAGAGAGTGTGAGAGAGAGTGTGAGAGAGAGTGTGAGAGAGTGTGTGAGAGAGTGTGTGAGAGAGTGTGTGAGAGAGTGTGTGAGAGAGTGTGTGAGAGAGTGTGTGAGAGAGTGTGTGAGAGAGTGTGTGAGAGAGTGTGTGAGAGAGTGTGTGAGAGAGTGTGTGAGAGAGTGTGTGAGAGAGTGTGTGAGAGAGTGTGTGAGAGAGTGTGTGAGAGAGTGTGTGTGAGAGTGTGTGTGAGAGTGTGTGTGAGAGTGTGTGTGAGAGTGTGTGTGAGAGTGTGTGTGAGAGTGTGTGAGAGTGTGTGTGAGTGAGAGTGTGAGAGAGTGTGTGAGAGTGTGTGAGAGAGTGTGTGAGAGAGTGTGTGAGAGAGTGTGTGAGAGAGTGTGTGAGAGTGTGTGAGAGTGTGTGAGAGTGTGTGAGAGTGTGTGAGAGTGAGTGTATGTGTATGTGAGTGAGTGTGTGTATAATTGTGTATGAGTGAGTCAGTGTGAGTGAGTGAGTCAGTTTGTGTGTGAGTGTATGAGTCAGTGTGTGTGTCTGTGTGAGTGAGTATGAGTGAGTGAATGAGTGTGTATGAGTGTGTGTGTGTGTATGTATGAGTGAATGTGTGTGTATGAGTGAATGTGTGTGTATGAGTGAATGTGTGTATGAGTGAATGTGTGTGTATGAGTGTGTGTGTGAGTATGTGAGTGAGTGTGTCTGAGTGAATGTATGTGTGTGAGTGTGTGTGTGTGTGAATGTGTGTGTGTATGAGTGAATGTATGTGTGTGAGTGTGTGTGTGTGTGTGTGTGTGAATGTGTGTGTGAATGTGTGTGTGAATGTGTGTGTGTGTGTGTGTGTGTGTGAATGTGTGTGTGTGTATGAGTGAATGTGTGTGTATGAGTGAATGTGTGTGTATGAGTGAATGTGTGTATGAGTGAATGTGTGTATGAGTGAATGTGTGTATGAGTGAATGTGTGTGTATGAGTGTGTGTGTGAGTATGTGAGTGAGTGTGTCTGAGTGAATGTATGTGTGTGAGTGTGTGTGTGTGTGAATGTGTGTGTGTATGAGTGAATGTATGTGTGTGAGTGTGTGTGTGTATGTGTGTGTGTGTGAATGTGTGTGTGAATGTGTGTGTGAATGTGTGTGTGTGTGTGTGTGTGTGTGTGTGAATGTGTGTGAATGTGTGTGTGTGTATGAGTGAGTGTGTGTGTGTGAGTGAGTGTGTGTATGAGTGAATGTGTGTGTGTGTATGAGTGAGTGTGTGTGTGTGAGTGAATGTGTGTGCGAGAGTGTGTGTGTGTGTGAGTGTGTGTATGAGTGAATGTGTGCGAGAGTGTGTGTGTATGAGTGAGTGTGTGTGTATGAGTGAATGTGTGCGAGAGTGTGTGTGTATGAGTGAGTGTGTGTATGAGTGAATGTGTGCGAGAGTGTGTGTGTATGAGTGAGTGTGTGTATGAGTGAATGTGTGCGAGAGTGAATGTGTGTATGAGTGAGTGTGTGTGTATGAGTGAGTGAGTGTGTATGAGTGAGTGAGTGTGAGTGAGTGAGTGTGAGTCAGTGAGTGTGTGTGGGCGGACGGGGCAACCCCCTGCAGGTAGATGCACCTTGGACTTTTAGCTTCCCAAGTGACTCTATTGATAAAGACTGGGTAAAATTCAGCCCCATGTCCCAGGTTAACTCTCTGAAACCAGTCTGGCCCCACACACCCACGGACAGCTCCCTGATCACCATGCATTAATTCCTCCGGGAAACTGCAAGTGTGTGGCTGTTGAGCAAGAGATTGGGAACAGGAGGAGGCCATTCTATTCGATAATGGCAGAGCTGCACCTCAACTCGACTGACCCGTCTCTCTGCTCTATATCCCTCGATACCCTTACCCAACAAAAATCTATCTCAGTCACGAAAATTTCAAGTGACCCCAGCACACATTGCCTTTGGACGGAGCGAGTTCCAGATTTCCAATAGCCTTAATGGCCTAGCTTTAGTTTTAAGATTATGTCCTCTCGATATTCAAGGCTGAGATAAATAGAGTTGTTGAATATATTCCAGGCTGAGTTAAATAGATTTTTACACTCATGGGGTATGAAGGGATATGGGGATCGGGTGGGAAAATAGAGTTGAGGTTGAAGATCAGTCATGACCTTATTGAATGGCGGAGCAGGCTCGAAGGAGCCTTATGGCTGACTCCTGTCCCACCAGAGGAAATAGTTTCTCCGTACCTACCCGATCGAATCTCTTCATCGTTGTTGTGATGCCACGGTGGAATAATGTGTTAATATTTACTGTCTATGCTCACATGTAGAGCATGGACTTGGTGATGGAAGGCATCAGTGCAATTCTACCCCAACAAGAGTCAGTGCCTTCCTGAGAGAACTGATGGGGAGTGGGGGCGGGAGAAGAGTGTGTGCTTGGTGTCAAACTATGCTTGTACTGTGCTGTGACATGTGTAGGTTGGGTTTTACAGGGAGTTCGGCGAGGTGGAACCATTATGGCTGAACAGGGTTACACACAAAGATAAGCAGGTTCTGTCACACGTAGAGATTAACAGCACGAAGTCAAGAAAACTGAAGGGTGACCTGATAGAGCTTTCAAAAGTATGAAAAATTTCGATAGGGTAGATGTTTCCAACGGCCACCACACATTAAAAAATCCAGGCACAGGCATCTCCACCCTTCAGGATGTAGTTCGGGTCCTTCATTGAAACACCTGTGAACTCGTCCTTTTTTGGCGTGGAAGCAAGTCATCCTCGTTTTGAGGGACTGCCGATGATGAGGGTTTCCACTTGTGGGGGAGACCAAAACTAGAAGTCAAAACTAGAAGTCACTAGTAAATCCAATCAGGCATTCAAGAGAAACCTCTTTACCCAGAGAGTGGTGAGAATGTGGAACTCGCTGCCACAGGGAGGGGTTGAGGTGAATAGTATCGATGCATTTAAGGGGAGGCTGGATAAACACATGAGGGAGAAAGGAATAGAAGGATATGGTGATGGGGTGAGATGAAGAGGGGTGGGAGGGGGCTGGTGTGGAGCATAAACACCGGCATGGAGCGGTGGGGCCCAATGGCCTGTTTCTGGGCTGTAATTCTATGTAAAGGCAGCCCCACCAACCACGACTGTGTTGCTAACTCTGCCTCTCTGCCAGATTGTGTTTGTGTGTTTTAGGTAACTTCTGGAAATGTAAGAGATCCTGAGTCTGGTTTTAAAGTGCATGAACATAAGGTACTCACTGCAGCACCAATTATACTGTACTGCCAGAAATTCTGGGTGTGCAATTCCGGGCACCATACTTTAGGACCTTGAGGCCTTGGAGAAGGTGCAGAGGCACTGTGGATGAGGGACTCCAGTTACATGGAGCGACTGGAGAGCTGGAATTGTTCTCCTTAGAGCAGAGAAGGTTGAGGGGAGATTTAATGTTCAGCGTTGAGGAGTTTTGATAAGAGTAAATAAGGAGAAACTGGCAGGAAGTCAGTAACATATGGGAGATGAGGAGCATTTGTTTTACGCTGCGAGTTATGATCTGGAACGCGCTGCTTGAAAGGGCGGTGGGAGCAGATTCAACAGTGGCTTTCAAACGGCAATTGGATATATCGTTGAAAAGGAGAAAATTGCAGGGGCTATGGGAAAGAGCCGGGGGCATGGGACTGAATGGACAGCTCTTTCACTGAGGCGGCACAGGAACGGTGGGCCAAATGGCCTCCTTCTGTGCTGTATGATTCTACAAAACCTAGAATAATGAGAAGCTGTAGAGGTTTTGTTAATGGGCCTAACGTTTACAAGTGCCCCTGTCGCTATCCTTCTGATCTGCAGCGTTCAGTATTACACAAGGTAACACCTCTCCCCCTAGGATATCCTCATCATTCAGCAATCGTTGAGGCGTGAAACACCACAGCAGCTGTCTGGTACCACACCCAGGTAACCATTCTCCCTGTGCCAACACACAGTGGGTGGGACCGGACTATTCTTCACGGATATGAACCATAGCCAAGTCTGAACCCTGGCTGGTAGTTTTGCTTGCCTTCTCCTGTCCAGGAGCAGTGGGGGCGAGATGGGATCAGCGTCGACCAAGGGTTGACACTGTAACCCCCTGCTCTGCATGTCTCAGTACTGCACGGGCTGTGCCATTACTGGATGAAAAGGTAAGCTATTTACTCAAAGACAACAGAATTCCTCACCAATTCTATTTCGTGGAACTGCTGGTCTGGAAGTTAGACGCGAGCGGGATAAGGTTAAGCGACGTGCTGAAAAGCAGCCACGCAGTTCACATATATAAACCAAGACAGATAACCTTTGATTAGATAGAACATTTTGATAACAGCATCCTGTGCGTCATTCTTACAGCTTTTAAGTTTGAAGGGGGAGGGAGGATTTATAGAGGCCATGATGGACATAAGTTAATTTTTGCCCTATTTGAACACGAAAAATCTGGCAAATACATTTAAAGAACAATAACTTCATGCCGGGTTAGAAGGTATGAACATGAGTAACGATATTCTTAATTAAACGAACGAGATTACTTTGGGGAAAAGGAAACAGTTTATTGGTGGATTTTTAACTTGATCATATCGATGACGTTTAGTCCCCTCTTCTCCTGAAGACACTGACTCTTGCCATGGGGTCGGGTTCCACTAGCACTGGAAGTAAGTGGCTAGTGAACATCAGCAGCTACCTGCTAGCAAGCTATGCGACTGTGAATGGCATCACAGTCAAGCTCGAGCCCGTCCTCATGTGGTGATCACACACACACACACACACACACGAGCACATACTTTGCAGTGGGAATCAGCGGAGATCGCAATCAGCGATAGGAACCCTGGCCACCTTTCCCCCACCTGACAAACTAACTACAGTCAAGCCCCCTTTACAGACGGTTATAAATAAATGTCTCATTGCGAGGTACTGGGCTGGTTTTGTTTGTTGTCGCGTCACTTCTTGGTTTTACATACAGCCGGGGTCTGGCGATAAAGGTTGCTTCTCAGGTGGCGATAAGGGTTTTTAAGTTTTAAAATCGATAAGCAAAATGACTTTGGATAACTCAATGCAGATCCGTAGGATTTTCGGATGAAGTGAGTTATTATGCTGATCCATGAGGTTGTAAACACAATGCAAACTGTGCGTGTGTTGTATTAAGATTTTGTCCAGTGACTCCTAACACTGCTCGTTTTATAGCGTAAGCGAGGTGTTCAGCGGTGCGATGCAGAGACACGAGACAGGGGGGTTTTGTCCATGGAGCAATGGGATGTGTATTCCTTTCCGCCATCTCCTTTGGCCAATTCCTGATCAGTGAGTCGAGAGGAGAAGGGGTTCGGAGTGGAGCGTGGAGATCTCCACTCCGCCAAAACTGCGAATTGAAGAACAATCTGGCTCAGGCTGCCCTTCCACATCAGGTGTCAGTCGTGGCTCAGTGGGCAGCGCTCTCACCTCTGAGTCAGAAGGTTGTGGGTTCAAGTCCCACTCCAGAGTCTGGAGCATAAAATGCAGGTTGACGCTCCCAGTGCAGCGCTGAGGGAGCACCGCACCATCGGAGGTGCCGTCTTTCGGATGAGAGGATAAACCGAGACTCAGTCTGCCCTCCTCGGTGGATGTAAAAGATGGCACGGTGCCAATCGAAGAAGAGCAGGGGAGCTTTCCCCGGTGTCCTGGCCAAAACTTATCCCTCAGCCAACATCACTAAAACAGATGACCTGGTCATTAAGAACATAAGAAATAGGGGCAGGAGTAGGCCATACGGCCCCTCGAGCCTGCTCCGCCATTCAATACGATCATGGCTGATCTGATCTTGGCCTCAGCTCCACTTTGCTGTCTGTGGAGGCCTTACTGTGCACAAATTAGATGCCATGTTTCCTACATTACAACAGCGACTATACTTCAAAAGTAATTAATTGGCTGTAAAGCGCTTTGGGACGCCTGGAGGTCGTGAAATGCGCTATAGAAATGCAAGTCTTATCTATCTTGATAGCCTTGTGTAAAGCAGCATTGGCAGAGGCCAGGTAACCCTATGACCTCTGTGCCTGTGCCCACTTGTGTGTGTAGAGGACTATTAAAACTGCAGGGCCTCACAATTTAGCGGGGATAAAAGTACCTCGTAACTTCCAGCTTGTGTGTAGATTTTGTGCTCATCATGCTTTCTATTTAAAAACCAAATGCAAGCGCGAATAAAAGCAGTAGCAGAAAAAAAAACAGGAACTAGAAAACACAAATTAGATTATGGGTAGGGTTAAGACATGGCCCCCGATACCATTCTGTGTACCGCACGATCAGACCACAGCCTTACTCAATCTCAGGAACGTCCCAAGTTTGAGCCAGAGCTGCTGCAGTTGGGAGAATCACGGAGCGTGATGGGAGGGTAAATTTGGAAGCGTTATTAAACCCCCTCAAACCGTCATAATCAACATATCGCATAACACGTACCCGTAATCTAACAGCAATAATGAACTCAAAAATCGTGCATTCCCTTTCACTTTGAAACCATCCTGGAGCGCCCCCCCGCCAAACACTGAGTGGGAAACGTGACCATCAGTGCTGGAGGAAGAGATGGCAGAATTTGTTTAAAGCACATTCCTGGAACACGCAGCCCTTTCCAGCAACTTTACACGAGGATAACTTCAGTACAGCTAGATACATATTGTATTGTGGGTGATCATATATTACACTAAACATCTGATAGACAGGTCGTTGGGCTAGAGGCATTGCTCCAAAATTACGGCCCGGGGGGGGGGGGGAGGAACACGGGCAAGGGAAGGAACAAAGTGAGGGAAGAGGGGAAAGTAGGAGAAAAAGAGAGATTAAAAAGTGGAAGAGTCAGTAAAGGAAAAGTGGGTGAGAAACATTGAGAAAGGAAGTGAGAGGGAATGAAAGAGGGACTGAAAAAGTGAGAGAGATAGAGGGAGCGAAATGAAGGAAGGAATGAGGGGGCCTGACAAAAAGAGAAAGATCGGAGGGAGTAAAAAAAAATGAGGCAGAGGAAGTAAAGAAGGAAGAAAAGAATGAGGGGGAGGGAGCCAATAGAAACGGTTTACAGAGGATTGGATCAGAGTAGACCGTTACACGTCCTTGTGATAAAACGCACGATGCTGGGTTCAATATTGCGATAATATGCAACAGCAGACAGCATTCAATCACAGCGAATGAAATAAAGGGAATGTGTACCTTGAAGAAACCCGCCTCGGGACCATGTCTGTCATACACATTCCGTGCTTTACCTATAGCCATGATAATACCTTGCATGGTTGGGGTCAGCATGACCTGCCAACAAGGGGTCGTAGGTAAAAGGTCAGATACGGATAAAGCTATTCAAAACACATGAATTGGCAACAATTTTTAAATGTAATTTTTTTTAAATATAAAAGAGAGGTTCACATGAAGAGAGGTTAAGATACATAAAGCAGGTTTATAAATCATCTTAAAATGATTAATGCTACGTATGAATTAAGCAGTGAATAAGCAATGGGTTTTGGATGCTTCGTATGTAAAAATCAAACGGCCTTCGTAGCAGAGCATGCGGCAAGATCGGAAAGAAATCAAAGTGATTTTATCCGCTTGCAAGCAGCGAGAGGTCGGTAGCAGCTATGAAATGCAGATGTTCATCACCACGCTGCCTATGATGCAGTCCACACACGCTCAGCCGTACACTCAATGCCATTCTCTCTTTCACGCCTTAGCTATCAGTACACGTGGCAGAGATCACTTGCTCAGAGAGGGGAGCATGAGAGAGCACAGCAGGAGGCCATTCGGCCCATCGTACCTGTGCCGGCTCTCTGAAAGAGCGATCCAAAATTGTTCCCACTCCCTTCCCCTGCTCTTTCACCCCCCGCAGCCATGCAAATCTTTGCTTTTCCACTATTACGTCCAATTTCCCCATTGAAAGTTACCATTAAGTCTGCTTCCACCGCCCTTTCAGGCAGCGCAGTCAAGAGAATTACCTAGAATGCACTGCACCAAAACAAGCCATTTGGTCCAACTGGTCTATGCACCACACGCACACATAGCAGGAGTAGGCCATACGGACCCTTGAGCCTGCTCCACCATTTAATACGATCATGGCTGATCTGATCATGGACTCGGCTCCACTTCCCTGCTCACTCCCCATAACCCCTTATCAGTTAAGAAACTGTCTATCTCTATCTTAAATATATTCAATGTCCCAGCTTCCACAGCTCTCTGAGGCTACGAATTCCACAGATTTCTGGGTATATTTAACAACTTACAAACAAAAAATGGCCCTCTAATTTTCCCGACACGGCAGTGTGCACTTCTGGAACAAGAGGGAAGGGAAGGAAAATTGTTCACACAAGCACGCCGGTGCCAAAAGGAGGAGCCGACCCATGACAGGGTACCGTTCCGTAGGCAGCTCGTTCTTCTTGCGTCAGCCGAGGTGCTTGACGCTGGTTGGGATATTCGACCTGGGGAACCATCACAGCCGAGCCTTTCGCCACACCCCCTCCTCCCACCCCACCCCCCACATGCGGGGGACTTTCCAGCAAGAATCAGCGGACACCTCTCGGGAGCGGGAACCCTCCCTGGCGTACAGTCGCTGGTGCCAATTGTAAAGATCCTGGTCCTGCTCCCAGTTGACATCAGTTAACTGGAAGTAGAAACTATACCTGGCTGAACAGGTAAAGCACTTATGGGGAATCAGCTTGATTTCTCTCGCACTTCCTGTTGGGCGATTACAAGCTGGAACTCAAGGTGTTTGGAAGCAGGTCGTCTGTGTGGCCTATGGGACCAGGCTGTGACGTTCTGTGGCGGATGGGGCGTGGCAAGAGGAGGGAACAGACAGCTGCAACGGTCAGGAGACAAAAGAAAATAATGTGGAAGGGTAGAGAATAAAAGTTCTGTCTGAAATCCAAACTCTGGCCTCCCTTTCTAAACCATCCCTGTAGCTCTACAGCCAGGACAATTTCTTTCAAAGTCAATAAAAGCGGGATGTGCACAAAGTGTTTTCACAATGTACACTTAATGCATACATTGACACATTTCGTACTGTCAGGATAGCATTGGATTAATTTAAATCACGTGTGATCAGAGACAACTTGAAATGATCCAAATCCCGACTGTTGGAAACGTCAGTTCAAGTTGTAGGTACATGCAATGTCATTGGGTAAAGTACCACTGCATAAAGAACACGCACTCTCCCCATCTCGTGTAACGTGCACGCTCCACATCCCGTGTAACGTGTACTCTCCCATGTAAAGGCACTCTCCCCGTCCCGTGTAACGCTCACTCTCCCCGTCCCGTGTAACGCGCACTCTCCCCGTCCCGTGTAACGCGCACTTTCCCGATCCGGCGTTGTGCAATGTGCACCCTCCCCAATTCTACCTTCTGGCTTTTAAAACATGATTTGAAAGCGAGGTAAATGGAACTCTAGCACTCCCACGCACAGCTGTGCCCAGAATCATGCCCATTCAGGAGTACCATGCAACGTCTGCCCGCATGCTCTCGGGTCATTTACACACGGCCGGGCACTGGGTAGATACCTCATCATCATAACCGCCTTCCTCTGACTCTATGACCAACCTTCCTATATGGGGGATCTCCACCTCAACCACGCGCTGGCTGGGACCCGGCTTGGGGCAAGCTGTGGCTGAGCCCTACGGGAAAAGGGCAAGGACACACTCAAGGGGGGGGGGGGGGGAAGGATGGCAGAGGTAAAGGGAAAAGAAAAGATCCAGGGTCACAAAGAACAATGCTAATTCCACAAAAGTTTCATTTCTTTCCAGGTGCTATTTCAAGAACAGCATTAATTATCTTGTGGTTACTTTTCTCAAGGCACTGACCATGATTGGACACTCTGCCACTGCCAAGCCCAGATATGCAACCTGCCCGTGAGTGCTTAAACCGCAAGCGTCAGTGGGATCGCAGCCCAGTGCGAATCTATCCATTCCTGCGCCCACCGGGCTGAGGCTGTGCCCCGCATGCCACTCAGCTGAGTGCAACAATCCAGCACAGACGAGGAATCGAGCTTGGGGCCTCCTGGTCTGTACAGCTCAATTATACATGGTGTGATTGCGAACCACCTTGGTGGGCGCAGGGAGTGATGCTGAACCCTGCTGCAAGAAACATGGCCGACCCGCCACGCCAAACATGGCCGACCCGCCACGACAAACATGGCCGACCCGCCACGACAAACATGGCCGACCCGCCACGACAAACATGGCCGACCCGCCACGACAAACATGGCCGACCCGCCACGACAAACATGGCCGACCCGCCACGACAAACATGGCCGACCCGACTCAAGTCACTTGGCCGATACGCCATGTTTTGGCTTTTTAACTATTACACTATATCTACTTTAGAAAGCTTCTTTTCTTTATTGCACACATAAAAAGGTTTTACATTCTGTGCACTCGCTGGCTGTCCATTCTCCTTACAGTCTCCCTGCCTACCACTTAGGAATGAAAAGGTCAACCAAGGCAGATGTCTAGGCTGCCTTAATGGTGACTGTGGTTACAAATCACAGGCTTGAACCAACACCCAATCACTTTGCGGCACAACACCAGCTTGATAAAATTGGCAAGATCTGCAACTTGCGGCAAAGATTTGATGGGTTGCCACACAGCACCACCCAGTGGCAAACATGAACCATTACAGCAACGCAAAGATGTCAATGGGGAATCCGGCCCTTGGCTGAAAGAGTAAGCGGATGGAGGAGGTTTAGAAAAGTGAAAAATAAAACAAATATAGTAAATAGCACACGTAAAGGAATGAGAGATATAGGGACAAATACCTATGTCGATGAATTAAAAGGGCCACAAGGATATTAGCGATTTTAGTCAGAAAAGGCAGCTTCCAGTGAGGAGGCCACAACTAATTGTGGTTACGGATTGTAAATGGCTGTAAACATCAACAGGGTTAATAACTCAAACCCCTGTCAGATAATAATTGACTTTCCATGCCTTTTTTTTTGTCAATTTACTCCTCTTTTATTCACCTCCCCATACTCCTCCTCTCAGGGGCATAAACCCATGTGGTTTCCTCACCCAACTGCCCTATTCTTCATGTGTGAGCTGAGGCAGCCAGTGTTGGCTGGCAATTCAACGACGGTAGGCATCGTAGCCCAGCCGATGCTGTCCCCAGCTGGTGTGCACATTGGTACCTTCCTACAGGAGTCAGCGACAGCAGGGTGTCGTCCCTCCACACCCCAACCCCAGGGTACTGAGGCAAACTGCAGCATCTCCCCCCCCCCCCGCCCCACCTCCCACCCACACTGACCGAGATGGAAGTCGGGACATTCCACATGATTTTTTGATCTCGAGACTTGCTCTGAGCAGCTTCGGTTAAGCTCTTCACAGCTGGCCTTTCGCTACTTATTGAAAAAAAAAAGGGAAAGGCTTGGGAACAAAGCCTGCGGGATTAGAACCCGGTCCTGTTGGAATCAAGAGCGCTGAATCAGCAAATGGGCTTTTCTGACTCCAGCAGTAAATATTTAGGAGCACGACTTCTGAGCCCTCCTTCAGAAGCAGGGTCGCAAGTGAAAGGAATCCGGGACACAGCAAATCTGCACAACACAAGCAAAACTACTCAAGATGTGGCACCAATAGTGGTAGGCAGCACAGCTGGCAGCAGTGCATCGATCGGCAAGCATGTCTCAGACTAAGGTGAGAGAGGGAGGAGCGAGAGCGAGGAGGGGGGAGGGTGGGAGAGAGGGTAGGGGGAGGGAGAGGGAAGGAGAGAGGGAGAGAGGGAAGGGGGAGGGAGGGAGGGGAGGGAGGGGAGGGAGGGAGGGGAGGGAGGGAAGGGGGAGGGAGAGAGGGTAGGGGAAGGGGGAGGGAGGGAGGGAGGGAGAGAGGGAAGGGGGAGGGAGGGAGGGGAGGGAGGGAGGGAGAGAGGGTAGGGGAAGGGGGAGGGAGGGAGGGAGAGAGGGAAGGGGGAGGGAGGGAAGGGGGAGGGAGGGAGGGGAGGGGGAGGGAGGGAGGGGAGGGGGGGGGAGGGAGGGAGGGAGAGAGGGAGGGGAGAGAGGGAGGGATGAGAGGGGAGAGAGGGAGGGTAGGGAGGGAGAGAGGGTAGGGAGGGAGAGAGGGTAGGGAGGGAGGGAGGGAAGGGAGGGAGGGAGGGAAGGGAGGGAGGGAGGGAAGGGGAGGGAGAGAGGGAGGGAGGGAGAGAGGGAGGGAGGGTGAGAGGGAGGGAGGGTGAGAGGGAGGGAGGGAGGGAGAGAGGGAGGGAGAGAGGGAGGGAGAGAGGTAGGGAGAGAGGTAGGGAGTGTGTCACTGTGTGAGGGGTCCCCGGGAGTGTGCCATTGTGTGCAGGGGTCCCCGGGAGTGTGTCACTGTGTGCGGGGGTCCCCGGGAGTGTGCCACTGTGTGCGGGGTGTCCCCGAGACACACTATTTTCATGGTTCCTCCCCCAAGCAGAAAGTTCTAAACTACCATATTTTCCCAGTTTGAAATACCGGTGATTACGCTTGTTGCTGGTAATGGGAGCTGATGAAGAGTTGATGAGTCGAGAGCAGTAAACAAGTGTGCAGCCTGTGTGAAACTTTCTCAATAGATTAGTGACAAAACTTCAATCAAGTCTGGCAAAGAAGCTGATAACCAAAATAAGGAAAGACTTAAAAAAAAACACAGAATACAGACAGGCAACTTTGCAGAATGGGAAAATCTACATTCCCACGCGACCGATTGGGAGAGTTCATTGGCACTGCTTCCCCGACACTGTGTTGCAACATGAACAGGGCGACAGGACATAGAGAGCCTACATCCAATGTAAGATAGACAGAAGCCTCGATGGAGCAGCAGGTAGAGGGTGTGAGTGGATCAGGAGAAAGGAGGCCTGAAGCTCAGCAGCAAAGCGGTAATGTCGGTGAGTGCTGGACAGCAAGAGGGAGCGTTCAGATCGCGACAGGTTGGGATCAAGTGCTGGGAATGGATAGAACGCATCATTCTGCCCACCCTTTGATAACATACACGCACGCAGACTATAAGACAATGGACAGACCTCGGGTTGTGCCAGCAGGTCCATCAACAATACATACATTCAGGGTACTTCGCGTCTCCAAACATACTTTTAGAAAGTGTGCAGGATGACCCCAACCACCGTCACAAGGGAGGCAAGGCCGCAATCCCTGGCACAGCAGCCCCGCAGTATGTGTCTAAAATTATGAGGGGCCTAGACAGAGTGGATAGGAACAACCTATTTCCCTTAGCAGAGAGGCCAATAACCAGAGGGCATAGATTTGGAAGGAGAAGTGTTAGAGGGGAGTGAACAGGAAATGTTTTCACCCAGAGGGTGGGAGTTCTGGAACCCACTGCCTGAAAGGGTGGTAGAGGCAGAAGCCCTCATCGCATTTAAAAAGTACCTGGATGTGCACTTGAAGTGCCGTAATCTGCAGGGCTATGGAGCAAGAGCTGGATAGCTCTTTGTCAGCCTGCACGGACACGATGGGCCAAACAGCCTCCTTCTGTGCTGTAAATTTCTATGATTCTATGATAATATCAGCGAGCGACAGTGTGGTCAGTGGGATCTCACTGAAGTGCACTGCTAGACGTGTGGAACTTCTCAAAGACCCACCTGCTGACATAGAATGACACCGATTAAGTTAGCCGTTTTTCCTTCTGAATCCTGCACACAAACGGGCAGCAGATGCTCTGGGATGATCTGTGGTAATAGTACCACCAGCCCCCATAGACACTGTGAAATCCCACAAAGATGTCCCAGTGCTCCGAGGGCTTTTGCAGCTCCTTACTTAAAGAAACGCATCTCTCCCTCCCTCGAATAACCACGCTCTCCAACTTTAAACGGCGTTGCCAATTCTGTGATCCCATCTTTGCTCTTTTCCACTTTGGGTGTCCTGCACTGTGGAACTGACAATTACCACTGGTCTGGTTTCCTTAATTTAATAAAACTTGGGTTGTGCCTGGGGGAAAAGTATTTCCAGCTGCCCACCAGCGGGGTGAAGTCCTGCCGCTAGGAGAAGGAATGGTCTGAGGCGATACAAAAACATAAGAAATAGGAGCAGGAGTAGGCCATTTGGCCCCTCGAGCCTGCTCCACCATTCAATAAGATTATGGTTGATCTGATCTTGGCCTCAGCTCCACTTCCCTGCCCGCTCCCCATAACCCTTTACTCCCTTATCGTTCAAAAATCTGTTTAACTCCACCTTAAATATATTCAATGACCCAGTCTCCACAGCTCTCTGGGGCAGAGAATTCCAAAGATTCATGACCCTCTGAGAGAAGAAATTCCTCCTCATCTCCGTTTTAAATGGGCGGCCCCTTATTCTGAAACTATGCCCCCTAGTTCTAGATTCCCCCACAAGGGGAAACATCCTCTCTGCATCCACCTTGTCGAGCCCCCTCATTATCTTATACAGTTCCATAAGATCACCTCTCATTCTTCTAAACTCCAATAAGTAAAGGCCCAACCTGCTCAACCTTTCTTTGTAAGACAACCCCTTTAATTCAGGAATCAACCGAGGAATCAGGCTGGGGATTAAAAGTATCGGACTAAAAGCATTTAGCTGAGGTGGAGACTTTCCTATAGGGCACTGCCACCAATATAGTAACTGAGTCCAACGATCACTTTGCTTTCCAAATGCAGGGCTGATCAAGGGTCAAACGTCAATAATGAACACACTGATGTCCCTTTCGGGAAGGAAACCTGCCGTGCATACTCAGCCTGGGCCTATATATATGTGACTCCAGTCCCAATGCAATCCAGTTGGCTCTTAACTGCCCTCTGAAGCGGCCCAGTGAGCCACTCAGTTGCATCAAACCGCGACCAACGTTTCAAGGTGGCTCACCACCACCTTCTCGGGGCAACTGGGGACGGACAATAAATGCCGGCCTTGCCAGCGATGCCCACATCCCGAGAACAATGTTTTAAAAAAACCACGAGTTGAGGATGTAAATAATACCAAACAGCGAAGCCTTGGTCCATATGTTGCTCAATATCAGAACCACATTGGGACTCTAACTTTCCTCGCTGGTTTCTGCCAAGTTGACCAGGAGATCGGGGTTACCGTCTACTCCTTACGATTGCTCCCCTCGGGTCGTTACTGACCACCACGACAGGGCAAACAAGAATCTGGCTTCAATTTCTCATCCCCGGCCCTGCAGAGGGCCTGTGGTGGCCCTGATGTGGTTTGGACATCGGTGCTAACAAACGAACAGTCCCGGCATAAACCTGCGCCCACCCAGCCTGCAAGCTGCAAACAAACGTGCGTTACCTCGTTAATTGGATGGACTCTGGTTTTAAGCATGGCCAGGGTTGCAGTTGTCACACACAACCTCACACAAGTGCAGAATTCAATCCCGAAGCACTGGAATCCCATGCATTTAGCAACAAATACTTAAATTTATTCAGTCACTGTAAACTAGTGGCCTTGGCCATGCACAATGCCTGCTCTTTCAGACCACGCCATGAGCTCTTCAATCTACAAATATTCCATTGTGCACGACGATAAACAGACTGCAATCCATTCAGACACAGCAGCAACATTACTGGACTGCCAACTTTGGTTGATCATATTCCGGGAGGCTTCATCACACGACCTCCAATCGCCTCATCCCCGACACTGCCGCCCATTGGTCACCCGACACATCAATCAGTCAATAATGGCGACTACAGTACCCACAATCCCCTGCGTCCCAGAAACCACTCTATCCAATGCACGGTTTGACACCCTGGAAGCCATGCTGCCCCCGCTGTCCATTGCTAGTCAGCCGGAGCGAGACAAGAGAAGGCAAGGTCTGCCAGATTGCTGGCATGAATGTGCGGTGAGATTAATCCTTCACTCCAGAAAGACTCCAGGACAATCCGGGAGGACTGGCGACCCTATTTACCTGGACAGGTTTAAGGCCTAGGGTTCCCATGGACAAGGGCCGGGAGTGGCTGATTAGCCTGTCGAAACCCCTCCCCTCCCCGCTCCCGGGGTGGGTTTAAACCGCACTGTTATACAGCTGGTGTGAAAGTTATCACCTCTCCCCAAGAAACACCTTTTCTACAGATATATACAAACACACATGTTAAGGAGCAAAAGAAGCACACCGGCATTAAATAACCGGTAAAATAATAACGTCGTTTGTTGTGAAGAAGGCAGCGGGGGGGGGGGGAAAAATCCCCAAACTGGTCTTTACAGCCCAGGTCGATTTCAGGAATGCGCTGGCCCGACTGACCTTTGCCCTGCGCGCTCAGTTCAGAGTTCACAGCCAATCAGAGCCAGAAGGCGGGGCACAAAGCAGAGTTTCGGCAGCACGATCACCAACTTCCCTCTGCCTCTCCCTCCCCCCAAATAAAAGACAAAAATATATCGTTTCAGGGAGGGTCGTTAGAAATTGTTTATTGGAAGAATATAAGTCGGCTTCTTTAACTCTCGTACATCTGCGTTTTGTTTTTAAATCACTTTAAGACAACCGTTGGGGCAATGAAGTGTGAACCGGCGAGGCGAGAGCTGGAGGTCGCAGCGAAACATGGAACATAGCACAACAGGCAGGTTAAAGGTTAGCTTACAGACTGTTAAACAGCATGTTATATGCAGGAATGCTGCCCCTCTGCTAAGTGCAATGTTGCTCCTTTATATAATAACATAACAAATAGGAGCAGGAGTAGGCCATTCGGCCCCTCGAGCCTGCTCCGCCATTCAATAAGATCATAGCTGATCTGATCTTGGCCTCAACTCCACTTCCCTGCCCGCTCGCCATAACCCTTTATTCCCTTATGGCTCAAAAGTCTGTCTATCTCCGCCTTAAATTTATTCAGTAACTCAGCCGCCACAGCTCTCTGGGGCAGAGAATTCCACAGATTCACAACCCTCTGAGAGGGGAAATTCCTCCTCATCCCAGTTCTAATTGGGCGACCCCTTATTCTGATCTTATGCCCCCTAGTTCTAGTCTCCCCCACGAGTGGAAACATCCAATTTGATTAAAACATCCTGCGCACCCGATGGCTGGACAAGCGAGTAGGTGAAGTGTACAGATGGACGGGACTTGAGTTTGGTCCCCCCACCCACCCACCCAGTCTGTGCCGAGCTCGGTGTGGCCGCCTGGGGAGCCCTCCACCACGTCACTGGGCGACAGAGCAGGAAAGGCAGCCAGGGCCCTCACTCCTGATGGTCCAGTGGCCCCGGTTAGAGAGGCTGGCGGGAGCCAGACAGGGATTGGGCTCAGCTGTGGTGCCGTCAGCCATCGAACGGGGCACCAACTGCGCGCACGTGGGCAAAGAGCCCCCGCCTTGGGTGGGGGTGCGGTGCAGCGATAGAACAGACCCCCCGATGGGAGCAGTGGTCTTTGGTATGGAGGGAAAGAGAAAGAGATATCGACGGGTGGGGGGGGCGAAAGGGAAGAGAAACAAAACCAGACGGGCAACAGCCTCAGACGGCAGGAAAAAAGAACTTGCATCTATAGAGGACCTCGCCCTGCCCTCAGGAAATCCCAAAGTGCCTCACGAGCAATGAATTATTCTCAAGGGGCACCCATTGAGGTTATGTAGGGTTTAAGAGGAGGGGGAGGGGGAGGGGAAACAGCACTGCGCTTTTGCTAGGCTACAATCCTCCTGCACATAACACGGGTAAATGATCGGTTTCAGAACTGTTAATGGGGCAGGGTAAGGAGGAGGGGAGATTAATGGGCTTTTCTTAACGAGCAATAACCGAGGGCGACATGTGCATTAACCAGTCAGCATTTCTTTATTTGATACCCAAAGTAAAAAGAAGAAAAGAAAAGTTGGCTTGTTGCAAGTCATACCGCTTGCAGTGCAGCCTCTGGGCCCCGGTCTTCATACTCGGTGGCAGCTTTGGAGACCGTCCGGGCTGTGTCTTCTTCACAAGCTTTAGAGGGATCGCTCGCCGATGGCTGCTCCAAGTAATCCAACTCTTTTCCTTGCACTACAAAGAACACAAGGTTTTAGACAATGTACATTGCCAAGTTGCTCCCTTCTCGTTGAAAGGCCTTTTTGCTCCGGTCTGAGGCCTTGTTCAATGGGCCACTCTGCACGTGTGCGAGCTGACACTATTCACGATAACATCAGTGATGAAACAAAGCAACATATCAACCCAGACGGTGAAAGACTCCCTGATTGGTCAGCCGGTAAACAGCAGGACCTCATTCATAGAATCAGAGAAAATGACAGCATGGAAGGAGGCCATTTCGGTCCATCGTGACCGACAATGAACTATCCAGCCTAATCCCACTTTCCAGCTCTTGGTCCGTAACCCTGTAGGTTACGGCTCTTTAAGGCCACAGCCAAGTATCTTTTAAATGCGTTGAGGGTTTCTGCCTCTACCACCCTTTCAGGCAGTGAGTTCCAGACCCCCACCACCCTCTGAGTGAAGACATTTCCCCTCATATATCCTCTAAATCTCCCTCCACAATTACTTTTAATTTGTTGACCCCTCTGCCAAGGGAAACAGGTCCTTCCTATCCACACTATCCAGGCCCCTCATAATTTTATACATCTCAATCAGGTCTCCCCTCAGCCTCCTCTGTTCCAAAGAAAACAGACCCAGCATCTCCAATCTTTCCCAATAGCCAAAATTCTCCAGTACAGGCAACATTCTCATAAATCTCTTCTGCACCCTTTCCACTGCAATCACATTTTTCCAGAACTGCACACAGTACTCCAGCTGCAGCCTAACCAGTGTTTTATAAAGTTCAAGGATAACCTCCCTGCTCTAGTATTCCATGCCTCGACTTATAAAGGCAAGGATTCAATAAGTTTTCTTAACCAGCTAATCAACCTGGCCTGCTACCTTTAAGGATCTGCGGACCTGCACTCCAAAGTCCCTTTGTTCCTCTACACTTTTTAGTGTCTTACCATTTAATGAGTATTCCCTTGCCTTGTTAGACCTCCCCAAATGTATTACCACACACTTATCCAGATTGAATTCCATTTGCCACTGTTCTGCCCACCTGACCGGTACATTGATATCTTCCTGCAGTCTGCAGCTTTCTTCTTCAATATCGGTCCAAGTCAGCATGGGTTTATGAAAGCAAAATCATGCTTGACATAAGAACATAAGAACATAAGAATTAGGAACAGGAGTAGGCCATCTAGCCCCTCGAGCCTGCTCCGCCATTCAATAAGATCATGGCTGATCTGGCCGTGGACTCAGCTCCACTTACCCACCCGCTCCCCGTAACCCTTAATTCCCCTATTGGTTAAAAATCTATCTATCTGTGATTTGAATACATTCAATGAGCTAGCCTCACCTGCTTCCTTGGGCAGAGAATTCCACAGATTCACAACCCTCTGGGAGAAGAAATTCCTTCTCAACTCGGTTTTAAATTGGCTCCCCTGAATTTTGAGACTGTGCCCCCTAGTTCTAGTCTCCCCGACCAGTTGAAACAACCTCTCTGGCTCTATCTTGTCTATCCCTTTCATTATTTTAAATGTTTCTCTAAGATCACCCCTCATCCTTCTGAACTCCAACGAGTAAAGACCCAGTCTACTCAATCTATCATCAAAAGGTAACCTCCTCAGTTCCGGAATCAGCCTAGTGAATCGTCTCTGTACCCCCTCCAAAGCCAGTATATCCTTCCTTATGTAAGGTGACCAAAACTGCACGCAGTACTCCAGGTGCGGCCTCACCAATACCCTGTACAGTTGCAGCAGGACCTCCCTGCTTTTGTACTCCATCGCTCTCGCAATGAAGGCCAACATTCCATTCGCCTTCCTGATTACCTGCTGCACCTGCAAACTAACTTTTTGGGATTCATGCACAAGGATCTCAAAAGAGTTTCATGCACAAGGACCCCCAGGTCCCTCTGCACCGCAGCATGTTGTAATTTCTCCCCATTCAAATAATATTCCCTTTTACTGTTTTTTTTCCCCCAAGGTGGATGACCTCACATTTTCCGACATTTTATTCCATCTGCCAAGCCTTAGCCCGTTCGCTTAACCTATCTAAATCTCTTTGCAGCCTCTCTGTGTCCTCTACACAACCCACTTTCCCACTAATCTTTGTGTCATCTGCAAATTTTGTTACACTACACTCTGTCCCCTTTTCCAGGTCATCTATGTATATTGTAAACAGTTGTGGTCCCAGCACCGATCCCTGTGGCACACCACTAACCACCGATTTCCAACCCGAAAAGGACTCATTTATCCCGACTCTCTGCTTTCTGTTAGCCAGCCAATTCTCTATCCATGCTAATACATTTCCTCTGACTCCGCGTACCTCTATCTTCTGCAGTAACCTTTTGTGTGGCACCTTATCGAATGCCTTTTGGAAATCTAAATACACCACATCCATCGGTACACCTCGATTCACCATGCTCGTTATATCCTCAAAGAATTCCAGTAAATTAGTTAAGCATGATTTCCCCTTCATGAATCCATGTTGCGTCTGCTTGATTGCACTATTCCTATCCAGATGTCCCGCTATTTCTTCCTTAAATTATAGCTTCAAGCATTTTCCCCACTACAGATGTTAAACTAACCGGCCTATAGTTACCTGCCTTTTGTCTGTCCCCTTTTTTAAACAGAGGAATTACATTAGCTGCTTTCCAATCTGCTGGTACCTCCCCAGAGTCCAGAGAATTTTGGTAGATTATAACGAATGCATCTGCTATAACTTCTGCCATCTCTTTTAATACCCTGGGATGCATTTCATCAGGACCAGGGGACTTGTCTACCTTGAGTCCCATTAGCCTGTCCAGCACTACCCCCCTAGTGATAGTGATTGTTTCAAGGTCCTCCCTTCCCACATTCCCATGACCAGCAATTTTTGGCATAGTTTTTGTGTCTTCCACTGTGAAGACCGAAGCAAAATAATTGTCTACGGTCTCAGCCATTTCCACATTTCCCATTATTAAATCCCTCTTCTCATCTTCTAAAGGACCAACATTTACTTTAGTCACTCTTTTCCGTTTTATATATCTGTAAAAGCTTTTACTATCCGTTTTTATGTTTTGCGCAAGTTTACTTTCATAATCTATCTTTCCTTTCTTTATTGCTTTCTTAGTCATTCTTTGCTGTCGTTTAAAATTTTCCCAATCTTCTAGTTTCCCACTAACCTTGGCTACCTTATACGCATTGGTTTTTAATTTGATACTCTCCTTTATTTCCTTGGTTATCCACGGCTGGTTATCCCTTCTCTTCCCGTCCTTCTTTTTCACTGGAATATATTTTTGTTGAGCACTATGAAAGAGCTCCTTTAAAGTCCTCCACTGTTCCTCAATTGTGCCACCGTTTAGTCTGTGTTTCCAGTCTACTTTAGCCAACTCTGCCCTCATCCCACTGTAGTCCTCTTTGTTTAAGCATAGTACGCTCGTTTGAGACACTACTTCCTCACCCTCAATCGGTATTACAAATTCAACCATACTGTGATCACTCATTCCGAGAGGATCTTTTACTCGGAGATCGTTTATTATTCCTGTCTCATTACACAGAACCAGATCTAAGATAGCTTGCTCCCCCTTGTAGGTTCTGTTACATACTGTTGTAAGAAACAATCCCGTATGCATTCTATGAATTCCTCCTCAAGGCTACCCCATGCGATTTGATTTGACCAATCGATATGTAGGTTAAAAGCCCCCATGATTACTGCCATTCCTTTTTCACATGCCTCCATTATCCCCTTGATTATTGCCCGCCCCACCGTGAAGTTATTATTTGGGGGCCTATAAACTACGCCCACCAGTGACTTTTTCCCCTTACTATCTCTAATCTCCATCCACAATGATTCAACATTTTGTTCATTAGAGCCAATATCATCTCTCACAACTGCCCTGATGTCATCCTTTATTAACAGAGCTACCCCACCTCCTTTCCCTTCTTGTCTATCTTTCCGAATTGTCAGATATCCCTGCATGTTTAATTTCCAGTCTTGGCCACCCTGCAACCATGTTTCAGTAATGGCCACCAAATCATACCTATTTGTAATGATTTGTGCCGTCAACTCATTTACTTTGTTTCGAATGCTGCGTGCGTTTAGGTAAAGTGTTTTAATACTAGTTTTTAAACCATGATTTTTAGTTTTGACCCCTCCTGCAACCCCTTTATATTCATACATATTGTCCCTTCCTGCTCTGTTGCCTCCTGCCTTTTGCATTCTTCTAGAATTTTTTGAGGATGTAACTAGTAGAGTGGACAAGGGAGAACACCAGTGGATGTGGTGTATTTGGACTTTCAAAAGGCTTTTGACAAGGTCCCACACAAGAGATTAATGTGCAAAATTAAAGCACATGGTAATGGGGGTAATGTATTGACATGGATAGAGAACTGGTTGGCAGAGGGGGAAGCAAAGGGTAGGAATGGCAGGCAGTGACTAGTGGGGTACCGCAAGGTTCAGTGCTGGGACCCCAGCTGTTTACAATATACATTAATGATTTAGATGAAGGAATTGAATGTAATATCTCCAAGTTTGCAGATGACACTAAGCTGGATGGCAGTGAGCGCTGTGAGGAGGATGCTAGGAGGTTTCAGGGTGATTTGGACAGGTTAGGTGAGTGGGCAAATGCATGGCAAATGCAGTATAATGTAGATAAATGTGAGGTTATCCACTTTGGTGGCAAAAACAGGAAGAAAGACTATTATCTGAATGGTGACTGATTAGGAAAAGAGGAGGTGCAACGAGACCTGGTTGTCATGGTACATCAGTCATTGAAAGTTGGCATGCAGGTACAACAGGCGGTGAAGGCAGCAAATGGCATGTTGGCCTTCATAGTGAGAGGATTTGAGTATAGGAGCAGGGAGATCTTACTGCAGTTGTACAGGGCCTTGGTGAGGCCACACCTTGAATATTGTACAGTTTTGATCTCCTAATCTGAGGAAGGACATTCTTGCTATTGAGGGAGTGCAGCGAAGGTTGACCTTACTCATTCCCGGGATGGGTATGATTTGGTGGCCATTACAGAAACATAGTTGCAGGGTGGCCAAGACTGGGAATTAAACATACAGGGGTATCTGACGATTCGGAAAGATAGACAAGAAGGGAAAGGAGGTGAGGTAGTTAGTTTGCAGGTGCAGCAGGTAATC
This sequence comes from Pristiophorus japonicus, assembly GCF_044704955.1. Taxonomy (NCBI): domain Eukaryota; kingdom Metazoa; phylum Chordata; class Chondrichthyes; family Pristiophoridae; genus Pristiophorus; species Pristiophorus japonicus. Next base: position 13,737,526 of record NC_091987.1, read on the forward strand.
AGGAAGGCGAATGGAATGTTGGCCTTCATTGTGAGAGGGATGGAGTACAAAAACAGGGAGGTCCTGCTGCAACTGTATAGGGTATTGGTAAGGCCGCACCTGGAGTACTGCGTGCAGTTTTGGTCACCTTACATAAGGAAGGATATACTGGCTTTGGAGGGGGTACAGAGACGATTCACGAGGCTGATTCCGGAGATGAGGGGGTTACCTTATGATGATAGATTGAGTAGACTGGGTCTTTACTCGTTGGAGTTCAGAAGGATGAGGGGTGATCTTATAGAAACATTTAAAATAATGAAAGGGATAGACAAGATAGAGGCGAAGAGGTTGTTTCTACTGGTCGGGGAGACTAGAACTAGGGGGCACAGCCTCAAAATACGGGGGAGCCAATTTAAAACCGAGTTGAGAAGGAATTTCTTCTCCCAGAGGGTTGTGAATCTGTGGAATTCTCTGCCCAAGGAAGCAGTTGAGGCTAGCTCATTGAATGTATTCAAATCACAGATAGATAGATTTTTAACCAATAAGGGAATTAAGGGTTACGGGGAGCGGGCGGGTAAGTGGAGCTGAGTCCACGGCCAGATCAGCCATGATCTTATTGAATGGCAGAGCAGGCTCGAGGGGCTAGATGGCCTACTCCTGTTCCTAATTCTTATGTTCTTATGGCAGGACTGACATATGAAGAAAGACTGGATCGACTAGGCTTATATTCACTGGAATTTAGAAAAATGAGAGGGTCTCATATAAATATATCAGAGAAACATGTAAAATTCTGACGGGATTGGACAGGTTAGATTTAGGAAGAATGTTCCCGATGTTGGGGAAGTCCAGAACCAGGGGTCATAGTCTAAGGATAAGAGGTAAGCCATTTAGGACCGAGATGAGGAGAAACTTCTTCACTCAGAGAATTGTGAACCTGTGGAATTCTCTACCACAGAAAGTTGTTGAGACCAGTTCATTAGATACATTCAAAAGGGAGTTAGATGTAGCCCTCACTGCTAAAGGGATCAAGGGGTACGGAGAGAAAGCATGAATGGGGTACTGAAGTTGCATGATCAGCCATGTATTGAATGGTGGTGCAGGCTCGAGGGGCCAAATGACCTACTCCTGCACTTATTTTCTATGTTGCAATCACAGGGCCTATTTCTTAAACTTCTTAATCATACCCACAACATTTAAGTCCAAATCATTGATATATACCACAAAATGCAAGGGACCCAGCACTGAGCCCTGTGGAACCCCACTGGATACAGCCTTCCAGTAACAAAAATACCCATCTACCATTACCCTTTGCTTTCTGCCTCTGAGCAAATTTTAAATCTAACTTGCCACTTTGCCCTGGATCCCATGGGCTTTTACTTTCGTGACCAGTCTGCCATGTGGGACCTTATCTAAAATCTTGCTAAAGTCCATATACACTACATCATACGCACTGCTCTCATCGACCCTCCTGGTTACCTCCTTGAAAAATTGAATTGTTAGTCAGACTCGACATTCCCTTAGCAAATCCATGCTGATTGTCCTTGATTAATCCATGTCTTTCCAAATGAAGATTTATCCTGTCCCTCAGGACTTTTTCCAATAATTTTCCCACCCCCGAGGATAGGAACAGAAGACCCCAGGTACCATTCCTAGTCTATCTCAAGTGAGTTGATCTCAGAATTACATAGAAATTACAGCACAGATACAGGCCTTTCGGCCCAACTGGTCCGTGCCGGTGTTTTTGCTCCACACGAGCCTCTGCCTACCCTTCTAACGCTATTGGCGAACCTCTTCCTTTCTCCCTCCTGTGTTTATATAGATGCCCCTTAAATGCATCTATGCTAGTCACCTCAACCTCTCCCTGTGGTAGCATGTTGCTCATTCTAACCATTTTCCGGGCAAAGAGCGTTGGCAAATGGCAGCACAGCCAACCACAATCTTGTTCTCAGCATAGACGTCCACAGACAGGAGCCACCAGACGTCTGCACACGGCCACAGCCACCAGACGTCTGCAGCCACCAGACGTTTGCACACGGCCGCAGCCACCAGACGTCTGCACACGGCCGCAGCCACCAGACGTCTGCACACGGCCGCAGCCACCAGACGTCTGCACACGGCCGCAGCCACCAGACGTCTGCACACGGCCGCAGCCACCAGACGTCTGCACACGGCCGCAGCCACCAGACGTCTGCACACGGCCACCAGACGTCTGCACACAGCGGTCTTCAGACAGCCATCAGGAGTGGGAATGTTGGCTGATTTTCCCCCTCCACAGGCTCATGGATGCGGAGAACCCGATGACCAGCCCTGGTTGAGTTCAGCTAACTCGGTACAGAACATGAACTGGACCTGCGACCTTCTTGACCTGTACAGCTCAGTTTTCACACAGCTGAGACAATTGTAAATTGAAGCGATGCCTTAAGTCACTTACTGAACAAATGCTCAAAAAAAAAATGAACACACATGAAGTAATTGTGATTGAGAGCAGCAAACAAGGACACAAACGAATAATCTTATCCTCCTACCTGAGGTAGATGCTGCAGTGGGCTCCCTCGGGGTAGTGTGTATCTCCATCTTTTCCTGCTGGGCTTTTTTCTCCTGCTGTGCATCCCATTCTTGCAGCTCCTTCTCAAACTTCCGGTTGTCATCTCTGACGTACTCTTTCAAATCGCACGGCAATGTGTTCATTCCAGTCAACACCTGGCCAGTTTCCTTATCAAACTCCTCTACAAGAGCAATGGGGAAGAAAGGTTTTTTTTTTGTAATTCTGTGAACTAAATAACAAGCAGCACAGTCTAGGTATTAAGTGCGTATCATGCCTCTTGCATACACATCCTCGCTATGACTGGCTCAAGAGATGGCATTAAACTGATGTATACAGACCAGGTTTGAGCCCTGCCAGCTGTGGCTCAGTGGGTAGCATTCTCGCCTCTGAGTCAGAAGGTTGTGGGTTCAAGTCCCACTCCAGGGCCTTGAGCATAAAAAAAAATCTAAGCTGACACTCTAGTGCAGTGCTGAGGGAGCGCTGCACTGTCGGAGGTGCCGTCTTTCGGATGAGACGTTAAACCGAGGCCCTGTCTGCTCTCTCAAGTGGATGTTAAAGATCCCATGGCACTATTTCGAAGAAGAGCAGGGGAGTTATCCCCGGTGTACTGAGGCCAATATTTATCCCTCAATCAACATTAAAAAAAAATTATCTGGTCATTATCACATTGCTGAGTGTGGGAGCTTGCTGTGCGCAAATTGGCTGCCACGTTTCTTACATTACAACAGTGACTACACTTGAAAAATATACCTCATTGGCTGTAAAGCGCTTTGAGACGTCTGGTGGTTGTGAAAGGCGCTGTATAAATGTAAGTTCTATGCTGAGTTCGCTGACCTCCACTGTGGCGGCAGAGCAAGAACAGATAGAATAAGTCGGAGAAAATTGAAAATCCAGGGTTCCTGCTCCTGCTCACTATTCAGGGTCCCGCGACAGAAAGTGCGCGAGAGTGAATGTTGGGTGAAGACGAGATCAGGTCCCGCCAAGCAGGAATGGTCATCCTGTCCCAAATTTGCATTTTTCTTTTTACAAACTTTCAAGGCAGAAATGCAAATTCGTGACTTTAACAAAATAAATGTCGCCCATGCTGTTTAAAATTGCATCGAGGGCAGTGCTGCCCAAGAGAGATTTCTAACTGCTTTACCCACTTGCACTGATATCAGTAGGCAGTGCCACTCACACAATACAGGTCCACCGGCCAAGCACCTTCTCAGGGCACCTGGGGATGGGGAATTAATGCCCCCCTTAGCAGGGACACACACATTCGAGAATCAATAAAAGGAAAACGGCAAATGTACTTCACACGTGTACCTTAAGCTTAACATCGACCGCCATTCAGTAATCAAAGTAAAGCACTCACAGCAATCAAAGCAACAATCACACACTCCGCTGTTCCTCGCACTATTTGACTATCAAACGCGCAAAAATATTAAATCGCATATTACAAAGTAATTACAGCACAGAAACAGGCCATTCAATCCAGCAGGTCCCTGCCGGTGTTTGTGCTCCGCGCGAGCCTAAGTTAATTCCCTGACCGGGAATCGAACCCGGGCCGAATCCTAACCACCAACGTCTCACTAATACAGGACACCGGGGAGGACTCCCTGCTCTTCTCTCAATAGTGTCATGGGAACGGTTACGTCTACCCGGGGGACCAGACAGGGCCTCGTTCTAACGTCTCACTGACCACAAGTCTGGCTACGGCAGCACCGTTTTATGTACACCCAGTGAGAATACTGGGTATTGGGATCAAGCGCCCAACGCAGTGTCTGCTGCTCATTTAGTAATTAGAAATGTAATTAATCACATCTGGATTCCAAACTAGCCACATCTGGACGGCACTGCACCAGGGCCAGTGACGCACTCGCTCTTGGAACCTTGGCCATTCTGCTGGGCTGAGTTTTCGCAGGAGGCCGAGACACTCTGCTGCGACAGTTAAAGAGTTAACCCAACGCTGACTGTATTTAGTGCACAGATGCTGCAGAGCAGATTCTTCAACCCCAATGCCGCTCGGTCTGAATTTCCATGTTTCAATTCCAAGTCCCACCTTGCTCCACAGGAGCTACGGATCCCATCAGCGAACTACTGCTGCTGCCTTTTGGTTATCAGGGGAGGGGTTCTCTGCCCCCGGCGTGAACTAACTTTAAGACGATAGCTTTGTTGCTGCTCTGCACTGCTCTCTCTCTCTTCTAACCTCTGCCTATTCTCTGCCCTCAGGTTCTCTTCTTTCTCCTCCTCCTCCCCCCTCGCTTTCTTCTGGCCAATAATGTTCCTGTAGCTTGGCCTGCTCTGCTTCACCTCACTGTCATCCTGCTGCTGGGGCTCCTGTACCAAGCAACTAAGAGCCCCCTCTGCAGCCAAACGGCACCTTTACAACAACAACTTGCATTTATGTCATCTAGAACAACGTCCCAAGGCGCTACTCAGAAGCGTAATCAGACAATAAAAACTAAGCAAGCCAGAGGAGGAGAGAGAGAGATATTAAGGGGGGGGGGGGGGGGGGTACTAAAAGCTTCGTAACGAGGTGGGTTTTCAGGAGGGTCTTATAGGAGTGAGACGCGGATGTTTAGGAGGAAAATTTCAGAGCTTGAGAGTCTAGACGGCTGAAGGCACGGCCGCCAATGTTGCAGTGAGGGGGATGCGCAAGAGGCCAGAATTGGAGGAGCGCAGAGATCTTGGAGGGTTGTAGGGCCGGAGGAGATTACAGAGGTAGGGAGGGGCCATACCATGAAGGGATTTAACGCGTATGAGAATTTTAAATTGAGGGTATTGGGGAACTACAAGCCAAGGTTGGTCAGCGAGCACAGGGGTGATACAGAATAGGAAATGGGCAGCAGAGTTTTAGATGAGCTCAAATTTATGGAGGAGGGGAGGGAAGGGAAGGCCCGTCAGGAGAGCATTGGAGTAGTTGAGTCTAGGGGTTAAAAAATGCATGCACGAGTGTTTCGGCAGCAGATGGGCTGAGACAGGGATTGAAACGGACAATGTTACCGCGGTGGAAATAGGTGTTTTTTGTGAGGGAGCAGATCTAGGGTTGGAAGATCAGTTCAGGGTCAGACAGAACGTTGAGATTTCAAATAGTCTGTTTCGGCCTGAGACAGTAGCTGGGGTGGGGGCTTAGATCGGTGGGGAAAGTCTGGAGTATTTAGCAGGAGCTAATGATGATGGCTTCAGTCTGCCCAATGTTTAATGGAGGAAATTGCACATCACTGGATGTCGGACAAGCAGTCTGACCACATGGAGGCAGTAGGGGTGGTCAAGAAAGGCGGAGGAGAGGTAGAGCTAGGTGTCATTACATGTGGAACCAGTTGCCATGTCTTGGGATGATGTCACCGAGGGGTGGCATGTAGTTGAGGAATAGGAGGGGGCCAAATATAGAACCTTTGGGGACTCCGGAGGGGCAGGAAGAGAAGCCATCGCTGAAAATGCGCTAGCTACGATTAAATAGTTAAAAGTGGCGAGGACAATGTCACTCCGTTGGACAACAGAGGAGAGGCTTTCGTGGAGGGCAGTGTGGTCAAAAATTGCAGAGAGGGCGAGGAGGGATAGTTCACCACAGTCACTTCTACAGAGGATGTGGCTTGGATTAGAGCCATTGCAGGGCTTGGCAGGATCAGAAATCGGATAGGAGGGGTTCAAACATGGAGTTGTGGGAAAGACGGGTACGGATTTAGGAGGCGATAACACGTTCAAGGATCTTGGAGATGAAAGGGACATTGGAGGTACAAAATAATTGAGAAGAGCACCCTGTAGCTTTTAGCACTAGTTATTGGGACTGCAACAACCTATATGGAAAAAGAAAATCACAATAACTAGTGTATGGGCTCTGTATGATATCAACCACTGAAATCAAACTTCAAAATGTAATAAATGGTTCTCATGAGAAGGAAGAAGATGGAACAGTAGAATTTCATTGGCAGGAGGATCAGTAACCAGACAAGATAGATTTAAGAACGTCTCGATTTCAAAATTCTCATCCTTGTTTACAAATCCCTTCATGGCCTCGCCCCTCCTCATCTTTGTAATCTCCTCCAGCCCTACAAACCCCCAAGATCTCTGCACTCCTCAAATTCTTCTCTCTTGAGCATCCCTGATTATAATCGCTCAACCATCGGTGAACATGCCTTCAGCTGCCGATGCCCTAAGCTCTGAAACTCCCTCCCTAAACCTCTCTGCTTCTCTTTCCTCTAAGACGCTCTTTAAAAGCTACCGCTTTGACCAAGCTTTTGGTCATTGACTGTAATTTCTCCTTATGTGGCTTGGTGTCAAATATTTGTCTTATAATACTCCTGTGAAGTGCCGAGGGAGGTTTTACTACGTTAAAAGCGCTACATAAATACAAGTTATAGTTGTTGTTGTAAGATAGTTGACAAAAGAACCAGAGACAATATGAGGGAAAGCATTTTTACCCAGCGAGTTGTTGTGATCTGGAACGCGCTGCCTGAAAGGGCGGTGGGAGCAGATTCAATCATAACTTTCAAACGGGAATTGGATAAATACACGAAAAAGGGACATTTGCAGAGCTGTGGGGAAAGCGTGGGGGAGCGGGACTAATTGGAGAGCTCTTTCACAGACACAATGGGATGAATGACCTCCCTCTGTTCTGTATGATTCTCGGAGCAGAAACTGAAACACAACAGAAGCAGAGAATTCACACAAACACACCATCTCAAACTTGAAAGCATCATCCCACCACAAGTGCTCTCCACACAACACACCTACTACCCACCCGCTGCAGATGATGTAAAAGATGTATATGCAGCGAATTCAAGTACCTTCTATTAAGTAGCGCTCCGTGTCATTTATGTACATTAAACAGTAGGCACTAGCGTTCCTGTAACCACCGAAGGAGTCGCGTTCGAGCTCCTCCCAGGAGGATTTGGTAACAGCTATGTCATTGTATTTCATCCATCGCTCGTGGTGGTGATCATGGATATAGGCCCAGTAATGCCCAGCATTAGCCTGACCTTCGTGCACCAAGACTGCGTGCAATCGGTACGGAACCTAGAGCAGGGAGGGAAGATAGGACCAGCAAGGGCTCAGTACATTAAAGACGACAAATGTACACATGTTGCTCCATGAATTGATGCTGTAACATCTAATATGCATTAAATTTGGTCACGTACTCACTGTATTCTATCATGCTGATTTAAACCGACCCCTCAGAATAACATGCATATTTAAGGAAGGATATACTCCAGAGAGTATAGGCCCAATCTATTCACTCTCTCCTCATAGGACAACCCTCTCATCCCAGGCATCAATCTTTTTTGCATCGCCTCCAAGGCAAATATATCCTTTCTCAGATAAAACTGTGCACAGTACTCCAGGTGTGGTCTCACCAAAGCCCTATACAATTGTAGCAAGACTTCCTTATTCTTGTACTCCAGCCCCTTGCATTAAAGGCCAATATGCCATTTGACTTCCAAACTGCTTACTGTATTGCATGCTGTTTCCTGTTCGAGAACACCTAAATCTCTGAACACCAACATCTAGTTTCTCACCATTTAAAAATAGTCTGTTTCCCTATTCCTCTTACCAAAGTGAATAACCTCACATTTCACCTCACTGCCCAAACTATATCTTACTGATATTAATTACTTTATAAATTCCTCACTCATTAGTCCCTGGGTTCCTCACTATTTTTGGTATGCTTTGTGTCTTCTGCTGTGAAGTTATTTGTTTAAAAGCTCTGCCGTTTCCTTGTTCCCCAATATAATTTCTCCTGGCTCAACCTCTAAGGAACCAGCACTTACTTTTGCTACTCTGTTCCTTTTTACATACCGTAGATACTCGCGTATCATGCGACTTTTGAAGACCTAAATTGTAACCTAAATTTGGGGGGTCGCATGATACGCGAGATACAAAATTTGGGGGTGTGAAGTGCTGGCCAAGATTAGGCTGTTAGGCTGTTAGGCAGACCGTATCCACGCTGAATCTCGGCATGCTCCAACAATCCTCGATGTAAAGACATTTCTCTTGGTTTCTCCTCTCACTCTCCATGATGGTTGTAAATCGAATATCCCTGGTTGATATTAGTTCCTCGATACTCATGACCAAATCATTAGTTTATGTGGAAAACAAGCCAAGTTCCTGCAGCACACCACTAACTACATCCTCCCAATGCAAAAAAAATCCATTTGACTCCTGCTGAAATTCTTCTCTTCAGGGGGAGAGAGAGTCGCGGAGGTCGGGGGGGGGGGGGAGAGAGTCGCGGAGGTCGGGGGGGGGGGGAAGAGAGAGTCGCGGAGGTCGGGGGGGGGGAGAGTCGCGGAGGTCGGGGGGGGAGAGAGAGTCGCGGAGGTCGGGGGGGGGGGGGGGGGAGAGTCGCGGAGGTCGGGGGGGGGAAGAGAGTCGCGGAGGTCGGGGGAGGGGGGGAAGAGAGTCGCGGAGGTCGGGGGGGGAGAGAGTCGCGGAGGTCGGGGGGGGAGAGTCGCGGAGGTCGGGGGGGAGAGAGTCGCGGAGGTCGGGGGGGAGAGAGTCGCGGAGGTCGGGGGGGAGAGAGTCGCGGAGGTCGGGGGGGGGGGAGAGAGAGAGTCGCGGAGGTCGGGGGGGAGAGAGTCGCGGAGGTCGGGGGGGGAGAGAGTCGCGGAGGTCGGGGGGGGAGAGAGAGTCGCGGAGGTCGGGGGGGGAGAGAGTCGCGGAGGTCGGGGGGGGAGAGAGAGTCGCGGAGGTCGGGGGGGGAGAGAGAGTCGCGGAGGTCGGGGGGGGAGAGAGGGTCGGGGAGGTCGGGGGGGGGAGAGAGAGAGTCGCGGAGGTCGGGGGAGAGAGAGTGTCGCGGAGGTCGGGGGGGGGAGAGAGAGTCGCGGAGGTCGGGGGGGGGGGGAGAGAGAGTCGCGGAGGTCGGGGGGGGGGAGAGAGTCGCGGAGGTCGGGGGGGGGGAGAGAGTCGCGGAGGTCGGGGGGGGGGAGAGAGTCGCGGAGGTCGGGGGGGGGGGAGAGAGTCGCGGAGGTCGGGGGGGGGGAGAGAGTCGCGGAGGTCGGGGGGGAGAGAGAGTCGCGGAGGTCGGGGGGGAGAGAGAGAGTCGGGGGGGGAGAGAGAGTCGCGGAGGTCGGGGGGGAGAGAGTCGCGGAGGTCGGGGGGGGGAGAGAGTCGCGGAGGTCGGGGGGGGAGAGAGTCGCGGAGGTCGGGGGGGGAGAGAGTCGCGGAGGTCGGGGGGGGGAGAGAGTCGCGGAGGTCGGGGGGGGGAGAGAGTCGCGGAGGTCGGGGGGGGAGAGAGTCGCGGAGGTCGGGGGGGGGAGAGAGTCGCGGAGGTCGGGGGGGGAGAGTCGCGGAGGTCGGGGGGGGGAGAGAGTCGCGGAGGTCGGGGGGGAGAGAGTCGCGGAGGTCGGGGGGGGAGAGAGAGTCGCGGAGGTCGGGGGGGGAGAGAGAGTCGCGGAGGTCGGGGGGGGAGAGAGAGTCGCGGAGGTCGGGGGGGGGAGAAGAGAGTCGCGGAGGTCGGGGGGGGGGAAGAGAGTCGCGGAGGTCGCGGGGGGAGAGAGAGTCGCGGAGGTCGGGGGGGGGGAAGAGCACGGAGAGAGAGCACGGAGAGAGAGCACGGAGAGAGAGCACGGAGAGAGAGCACGGAGAGAGAGCACGGAGAGAGAGCACGGAGAGAGAGCACGGAGAGAGAGCACGGAGAGAGAGCACGGAGAGAGAGCACGGAGAGAGAGCACGGAGAGAGAGCACGGAGAGAGAGCACGGAGAGAGAGCACGGAGAGAGAGCACGGAGAGAGAGCACGGAGAGAGAGCACGGAGAGAGAGCACGGAGAGAGAGCACGGGGAGAGAGCACGGGGAGAGAGCACGGGGAGAGAGCACGGGGAGAGAGCACGGGGAGAGAGCACGGGGAGAGAGCACGGGGAGAGAGCACGGGGAGAGAGCACGGGGAGAGAGCACGGGGAGAGAGCACGGGGAGAGAGCACGGGGAGAGAGCACGGGGAGAGAGCACGGGGAGAGAGCACGGGGAGAGAGCACGGGGAGAGAGCACGGGGAGAGAGCACGGGGAGAGAGCACGGGGAGAGAGCACGGGGAGAGAGCACGGGGAGAGAGCACGGGGAGAGAGCACGGGGAGAGAGCACGGGGAGAGAGCACGGGGAGAGAGCACGGGGAGAGAGCACGGGGAGAGAGCACGGGGAGAGAGCACGGGGAGAGAGCACGGGGAGAGAGCACGGGGAGAGAGCACGGGGAGAGAGCACGGGGAGAGAGCACGGGGAGAGAGCACGGGGAGAGAGCACGGGGAGAGAGCACGGGGAGAGAGCACGGGGAGAGAGCACGGGGAGAGAGCACGGGGAGAGAGCACGGGGAGAGAGCACGGGGAGAGAGCACGGGGAGAGAGCACGGGGAGAGAGCACGGGGAGAGAGCACGGGGAGAGAGCACGGGGAGAGAGCACGGGGAGAGAGCACGGGGAGAGAGCACGGGGAGAGAGCACGGGGAGAGAGCACGGGGAGAGAGCACGGGGAGAGAGCACGGGGAGAGAGCACGGGGAGAGAGCACGGGGAGAGAGCACGGGGAGAGAGCACGGGGAGAGAGCACGGGGAGAGAGCACGGGGAGAGAGCACGGGGAGAGAGCACGGGGAGAGAGCACGGGGAGAGAGCACGGGGAGAGAGCACGGGGAGAGAGCACGGGGAGAGAGCACGGGGAGAGAGCACGGGGAGAGAGCACGGGGAGAGAGCACGGGGAGAGAGCACGGGGAGAGAGCACGGGGAGAGAGCACGGGGAGAGAGCACGGGGAGAGAGCACGGGGAGAGAGCACGGGGAGAGAGCACGGGGAGAGAGCACGGGGAGAGAGCACGGGGAGAGAGCACGGGGAGAGAGCACGGGGAGAGAGCACGGGGAGAGAGCACGGGGAGAGAGCACGGGGAGAGAGCACGGGGAGAGAGCACGGGGAGAGAGCACGGGGAGAGAGCACGGGGAGAGAGCACGGGGAGAGAGCACGGGGAGAGAGCACGGGGAGAGAGCACGGGGAGAGAGCACGGGGAGAGAGCACGGGGAGAGAGCACGGGGAGAGAGCACGGGGAGAGAGCACGGGGAGAGAGCACGGGGAGAGAGCACGGGGAGAGAGCACGGGGAGAGAGCACAGAGAGAGAGCACGGAGAGAGAGCACGGAGAGAGAGCACGGAGAGAGAGCAGAATCCACTCGATGTTTCATGTTAAGATCTGTATTCGATCTCAAAAAAGTGACTGGCATGATACATGAGATATCTGGTAAAATCATGTTATGGGGACGAAAATTTAGGGGTCGCATGATACGCGAGATCGCAGGATACGCGAGATTGCAGGATACGCGAGTATATACGGTACTTGTAGCAGCTTCTACAATCTGTTTTTATATTTCTTGCTAGTTTACTCTCTCATTCTATTTTCTCCCTTATCATCAATTTTTCAGTCACCCTTTGCTGGTTTCGAAAGCTCTCCCAATCCTCAGGTTCACTACTAACATTCTAAGCCTCTTCTTTTAATCTAATACTATCCTAAAGTTCTTTAGTTAGCCACAGATGGATCACTTTTCCCATTGAGGTTTTATTTCTCAATGGAATATATATTCGTTGAGAATTTTGGAATATTTCTTCAATTGTCTGCCACTGCTTATCAACCGGCATCATTTTAATTTATTTTCCCAATCTACCTTTGCCAACTCACTATGTAATCGGCTTTATTTAAGTTCAAGACTCTAGTTTCATACTTAAGAATGTCACTCTCAAACTTAATGAGAAATTCTGTCACATTATAATTACTCTTCCCCAGAGGATCCTTTACTATGAGATTACTAATTAACCCTGTCTCATTACACAAAACAAGATCGAAAATAGCCTGCTCCCTAGTTGGTTCCATGACATTTTGTTCCAGGAAACGGTCTTGAATGCACTACATGAACTTGTCCTTCAAACAATACTTGCCAATTTGATTTGCACAGTCGATGTGAACATTAAAGTCGCCCACATTTATTGCAGTACCTTTGTTACAAGCTCCTGTTGTTTCTCATAAGCATATAGCAAGCGGCATATGGTGGTGTGGAGCGGCTGCACTGTGGGCGAATGTCACGTGGTCAGCGTGGAGCAAACGAGCAGAGGCTGAACGTGATCACGTGACGCGAAGTGGCGGCACATGGCAGTGGACGGCAGACGTACGGTGGGAGAGAGATGAGTGAGGCAGAAAAAGAGGGGAGCTCTGGGGAACATAGGTCAAGGGAAGAAAAGTAAACAGATCCGTGCGTATGGGAGAGGGAGAAGGAGAGCCTTACGAAGAAAGGTTGAGCAGGTTGGGCCTATACTCATTGGAGTTTAGAAGAATGAGAGGTGATCTTATTGAAACATATAAGATACTGAAGGGGCAGATGCAGAGAGGATGTTTCCCCTCGAGGGAATATAGAACAAGGGGCCACCCATTTAAAACTGAGATGAGGAGGAATTTCCCCTCTCACAGCATTGTAAATCTGTAGAATTCTCTGCCCCAGAGAGCTGTGGAGGCTGGGTCATTGAATATATTTAAGATGGAGCTGGACAGATTTTTGAACAATAAGGGAGTATAGTGTTATGGGGAGTGGGCGGGGAAGTGGAGCTGAGTCCATGATCAGATCAGCCATGATCTTACTGAATAGCGGAGCAGGCTCGAGGGGCCAGGTGGCCTACTCTTGCTCCTATTTCTTATGTTCTTATGTCGGAGATCAGGGTCGGGAAGTAATGTAAAAGAGGGGGAGCAGTCCAGAAAGGAGAGGAGCTGAGGGGCGAGTTGTGAAAGTGAGGAGCTCAGGGTCGCGAGATGTGAAAGTGAGGGAGGGGCTCGAAGTCGAAGGAGTAGAGTAATATAAAGGACAGAGTAAAGGAGAGGAGCAGAGTAACAACTGAAAACCAGTCATGGTCACAAGCTTGAGAGTATTATTATATACTCTGTTATTCTGTGTTCTGTAATAACCAAGTCACCACATTTAATTGACTATCTACACATTATGTAGGATAATTGTCAGAGTAGGAGATAAATAAAAAGGATTTGGGAACAAATGAGAAATAAAGTTCAGTGGTTAACAAACCAGGGTTACTCGGGCCCCGGCCAAAAGTGCCCACTTCCCTAAGGGAGAGATTTTCTCACCAACTGGCCCAGGAGGGTAAATACTGCGATGAATTGAGGTCGAAGTTCAACCACGATCTTATTGAATGGCGGAACAGGCGCGAAGGGCCGAATGGCCAAATGGAGACTCCTGCTCCTAATTCTTGCGACCACAAATATAGCATTCTTGCTAAAATCCTAATTTCAAATTCCATGGAGGACAGTTAAATCAGCTTGGTTCTAATGAAGGGTTGCAGCTGAAATGCTATCCTGTCTTTTCCCCTTCAGAGGTTGATGGGCCGGCTCGGTGCTTTGATTTCAGAGTTTCCTCATTTGCTGTTTCCCTGCTAGTCCATGTCTAGACCAATGGAACTCTGCCCTACACGCGACCTGTTTATTCCTGCAGCAGATTGCCTGCAGCTCGGTTAGAACCACGTAGATAACGCACTCACTTGCATCATGGTCTTGTCGGTGTACATCAGCTCAATTGTGCGGTGAAGCCTGGCGATGCTCTCTTGCAGATCTGAAAATACAGCAGGAATTATGGTGGGACAGTTTGAACAGAAAGCACAGATTATTACCCTATGGGGTCAATGATTGAAATCTGAATGAACGCAAGCAATTCCTATTTTATATATATATATATTTTTTTTAAGTGGCTGCTGATAGTCCAAATCTGTCACTTCGGGGAGTGTGCTTAAAATTAATCTCTGGGGATTCTCTTCGTTAGCCAAACGCAAAATCCTTCTCTTCGCCCTCTTTAGAATATTCCACAGGCTTTGATCATGCGTGAAGAGATTGCCCGCAGGCCACTTGAGCGGGGAGGGAATCACAACCGAGCTCTGTGCTGTAGTCACATAACAAGCACAAGTGCACGCGAAGGCAGGAGTCACTGCAGGAGGCCTCACCTGGAATATTGTCTTCAGTTTTGGTCTCCTAATCTGAGGAAGGATGTCCTTGCTATTGAGGAAGTGCAGCGAAGGTTCACCAGACTGATTCCCGGGATGGCAGGACTGACATATGAGGAGAGACTGGATCGACTGGGCCTGTATTCACTGGAGTTTAGAAGAATGAGAGGGGGGGTCTCATAGAAACATAAAATTATGACGGGACTGGACAGGTTAGATGCAGGAAGAATGTTCCCGGATGTTGGGGAATCCAGAACCAGGGGTCACAGTCTAAGGATAAGGGGTAAGCCATTTAGGACCGAGATGAGGAGAAACTTCTTCACTCAGAGAATTGTGAACCTGTGGAATTCTCTACCACAGAGTGTTGTTGAGGCCAGTTCGTTAGCTATATTAAAGAGGGAATTGGATGTGGCCCTTACGGCTAAAGGGATCAAGGAGTATGGAGAGAAAGCAGGAAAGGGGTACTGAGGTGAATGATCAGCCATGAACTCATTGAATGCGGGTGCAGGCTCGAAGGGCCAAATGGCCTACTCCTGCACCTATTTTCTATGTTTCGATGCATGATTATTGTTAGCCCAGATGTCAACTATAATGTCCGAGCTTAAATCCGTTAACTCAGTAGAGACATGGGGCCGCAGCTTGAATTGGGAGCAATGTTCACTCTTAGGCGTGCGCATGTGTGCGGTAATCTGCACGGTACCGCCCAGGCCACACACAAGCTTTCCCATTTGAAATACCCCAGTGCTCACGGCTTTGAAGGGACCACGCACTGAAATAGACAATCCGCGTACAACAAAGGAAATTCAGAGGGAACATTGAACGGGAGGCGCTCCAATCCCAATCACCAACATCCTTCAGAAAATAAAAGAAAAACAGAATGTGCCACTCCATCACCATCTGAAAACAGGCTCATGTTTGAATATAGACACCCAAAAGAATATGTTTACATTCTCACCAAGGTCTCGACTCAAATCACCAACTTGTTTCTCAGACCCTGACAGACCTGCTGTTTACTGCCAGATTTCCAGGACCTTCTCATTGCTCAGAGGGTTGGTACAAGAATGATAAAATAAGGACAGTGTCTGGAAGGGATTGAGCAATAGTGTAATGTACCAATGGGAGTGGTCACAAGGAAATAATCTCATTGTGGGGCTGAGGCATGTCAACCCACGATAGTTAATTTCAATTGCTTTATTCTGTCATCCAAGCCCATTACTCCTCCAGTGTTTTACTTGCTCATCAACCCTATTGTTCTGGCCAACAAGTTCCCCATGGGCTCCACCAAACGTTGCTCTCCGCCATACCCTTTGAAGGGGACAACAAAAATGAAAACTTTGTTTCCTTCATCCAATTCAAGGAGGCAATTCCTTCCAGTCTCTCAAGTCCAACTAACTTTTAGCTTTGACAGTTGACATTCTTGGCCTCAGTGTGTCCTTGGATCTCAACTCGCACATCTCTTCTGGTGTTTAGTCTGCCATTGAAACATAGAAAGTAGGTGCAGGAGTAGGCTATTCGGCCCTTCAAGCCTGGACCATCATTCAATATGATCATGGCTGATCATGCATTTCAGTACCCCATTCCTGCTTTCTCTCCATACCCCTTGATCCCTTTAGCCGTAAGGGCCACATCTAACTCCCTCTTGAATATATCTAACAAACTGGCATCAACAACTCTCTGTGGTCGGGAATGCCAGGTGCACAATTTTCTGAGTGAAGAAGTTTCTCCTCATCTCGGTCCTAAATGGCTTACCCCTTATCCTTAGACTATGTCCCCTGGTTCTGGACTTCCCCAACATCGGGAACATTCTTCCTGCATCTAACCTGTCCATTCCGTCAGAATTTTATATGTTTCTATGAGATCCCCTCTCATTCTTCTAAACTCCAGTGAATACAAGCCCAGTCGATCCAGTCTTTTTTCATATGTCAGTCCTGCCATGCCGGGAATCAGTCTGCTGAAACTTCTTCACCACCTGCTGTACCTGCATGCCAACTTTCAATGACTGATGTACCATGACACCCAGGTCTCGTTGCACCTCCTCTTTTCCTAATCTGTCACCATTCAAATAATATTCCGCCTTCCCGTTTTTGCCATCAAAGTGGATAACCTCACATTTATCCACATTATACTGCATCTGCCATGCATTTGCCCACTCACCTAACCTGTCCAAGTCACCCTGCAGCCTCTTAGCATCCTCCTCACAGCTCACATTACCACCCGGCTTAGTGTCATCTGCAAACTTGGAAATATTACATTCAATTCCTTCGTCTAAATCATTAATGTATATTGTAAATAGCTAGGGTCCCAAGCATTGAACCTTGCGGTACCCCACTGAGAAATCTGGTTTCGTATCACAACTCTGCTTTCCCTCCCCACACCCCGTCAACAATGCAGAGATCCCTTTGAAACCCCAGCATAAATTCAGAAGCCGGCTTCCACATCTGTGTAAGTTCTTCTGCCACATCTGGGTAATTTCTTCTGCCACCTCTCAAAGGTGGACATGAATTCCTTCCCTCCGTTCTAGGTTCTATAATGTATTTGCTTCATGGGTTCTTTGCTTAAGAATTAACAGCAACACATTGCTCTTAAGAACTAGTTGGTTTATTAGCAACGGTTTAACAATCACACTACACATTACCAGTTCATCCAGCAGGCTCACAACCACCTACCTCATCGTGGATCCCCCCGAACCCAACTGGCTGGGGATTTATTGAGTCTTGTGACTGGCTAAGCCACTCCCAACTCAACAGCTCTACAACTCTTTACGAACGTGTGCGCATACTCATAGGTGCATACCTGACAGGTTCCAAGCCACAACTGTGGTTTCCAACTTTAATTAATGCTATTGCCCTTGCTCCTCTGCACTGTTTCTCCTTCCTACATCCTCACTGTGGCAAAAGTCTCCGACTCCAATGTTATTTATTTGTTCTTAGATATGGGGCGGCACTGGTAAGGCTGCATCTACTGCCAATCCCTGCAATGGTGGTCGGCATCCTCCCGCTGTTTGTGTGGTGGTGGGCGCTCCCACAATGGTGTTTGCTCTTGGGATGTGACAGACTGTCTCCAGTTACCCTGAGAACCACTCAGTGTGGGATTGGAGTCACCTGTAGGCTAGACTGGGCAAGGGTGACAGGATCCCTTCCCTGCACAACATTAGTGAAGCATTAAGGTCTTAACAACAACCCTGCAGATTTCAGGGTTATCTTCTGGGCCTACAAAGGCTAGATTTACTGAATTCAATTTCACAACTTACTGCGATTCACTTGAATTCTGGGTTACTAGCTCTGTACAGGAATTACCTTTTTAAAAATTCCTTCACGGGATTTATTGCCCGTCCCAAGTCGCCCTCGAAAAGGTGGTGGTGAGCCATCTTCTTGAATATAACTGAGTGGCTCGCTGGGCCATTTCAGAGGGCAGTTTAAATATCAACCACGTTGCTGTGGGTCTTGAGTCAAATATAGGCCAGACCAGGTAAGGGCGGCAGATTTCCTTCCCTAAACGACGTGTGAACCAGATGGGTTTTTACGACAATCTGTTAGTTTCATGGTCGCTATTAGTGACACTAGCTTTTCATACCAGATTTATTTGATTGAATTTAAATTCCCCAGCTGCCATGGTGGGATCTGAACTCATCAGTCCAGGCCTCTGGATTACTAGTTCAGTAACATAACCCAGAGAATTGTGAACCTGTGGAATTCTCTACCACAGAAAGTTGCTGATGCCAGTTCGTTGGATATATTCAAGAGGGAGTTAGACATGTCCCTTACGGCTAAAGGGATCAAGGGGTATGGAGAGAAAGCAGGAAAGGGGTACTGAGGTGAATGATCAGCCATGATCTTATTGAATGACGGTGCAGGCTCGAAGGGCCGAATGGCTGACTCCTGCACCTATTTTCTATGTTTCTATGTTACCGTTCCCGGGCACGACACAACAGAACTTACTTTCTTTCCCAGAGCCTCAAATCTGTGAAATTCCCTCAGTCTCTCCTTCCTCATACACAGGGCTACAGTATCATTGTGGTTATGTTATTGGACTGGTAATCCAGAGCCTAATGATCCGGAGACGCGAGTCCAAATCACACCACCTACCGGATTGTCGTAAAAACCCATCTGATTCACTAATGTCCTTTAGGGAAGGAAATCTGCCGCCCTTACCCAGTCTGGGCCTGTTTGTGACTCCAGACCCACAGCAATGTGGTTGACTCTTAACTGTCCGCTGTTGTACCAAACTGCTACAAACTCCTCACAGCACTGTGGGAGTACCTTCACCACACGGACTGCAGCGGTTCAAAGCGGCGGCTCACCACCACCTTGTCCGGGGCAGTTAGGGATGGGCAATAAATGCCGACCTCGCCCAGGAACAAATTTTAAAAATAAATTTAGAATCACTACTCCTTCATTTCAGCTTGGCTGAGAACCTGCCGAAGAGCCTCACCTTTATTTTCGGCTCCTCAAGGAAGGATGGGACAGGAGGATTGTCATATTATCACAAAGTCAGCTAACGGAACGACGGGCTATTACTGAGAAATAATACGACCGTTGGACGTTAGAGAACCAGAGCAGGGGGAGGGGGCAAGCAATTCTTACCTCGAGTGTCATTCTCCACCTCCATCCTCCAGCGATGTAGGCAACCCTCCAACACCCTCAGCTCATCCTCCGTGATGTGCCGCGGTGCAGGATGCATCGGAATTTCCGGTGGAACCCTCGACTGCGTGAAGGGTTTGTGAACTACGGACCGCTGAAGAGGGGGTGTGCAGGGGGCTTCCGTGGGTGCCAGGGGACCCTGTTCTGTTGGGCTGGAGGTGGGATTTGCAACAATAAAAACAGGGCGGTTAGTTCATTTTGGCAACTATCCTGAATGTCTAAATCCATACAGATTCTGTGATTTATACATAAAAGCAAAATCCTGCGGATGCTGGAAATCCAAAATAGAAACCGAAAATGCTCAGCATCCATGGAGAGAGAAACAGAGTTAACGGATCACCATCGACATGAACGTTAACTCTGTTTCTCTCTCTACAGACGCTGCCTGACCCGAGGAGCAAGATCTTTTACGCCCACTTGAGAGAGCAGACAGGGGCCTTGGTTTTGCGTCTCATTTGAAAGATGGCACCTCCGACAGTGTAGCGCTCCCTCAGTCCTGCACAGGAGTGATAAGCTTAGATTTTTGTGCTCAAGCCCCTGGAGAGCCACTTGAATCCACAACCTTCTGACTCAAGAGGTGAGAATGCTACTCACTGAGCCACGGCTGATAACATTAAAGGCCAGACTATCTCTCTTTATAAAAAAAATAATAATTCTTAGCTTATCCTCAGTCCACAACATCACAAGCCACCCCAGCCAAGAGGCCTCAAAGCTCTACCAACATTTCCAAAACCGGTAAGTGTGAGGATGCCACAGGCCAATTCTCCCCTCGATTTAACCTTAATCTTTGAGGAAGCATCCAGCCGGCATTCCCCATTCTCAGAACAGTATAGGTGAGAAAAACAGCAGAGTGGATGCCCGTCCTACCTCTCCTACTCTGCACTCATCACGTCCCGTGCGGCTGACAGGCTTTTACTTTTAAAGAGGGGGTGTGCTGCTGTCACAATATTGAGGGGCTCACATTCCACACATCCAGCACGGAGCACAAAGGGTAGCTGTACCACATGGTCTCTCCTAGAGGCATATAAATTGGCCAGAAAAAGCAGCAAACCTGAGGACTGGGAGAAATTTAGAATTCAGCAGAGGAGGACTAAGGGTTTAATTAGGAGGGGGGAAATAGAGTGCGAGAGGAAGCTTGCCGGGAACATTAAAACTGACTGCAAAAGCTTCTATAGATATGTGAAGAGAAAAAGATTAGCGAAGACAAACGTAGGTCCCTTGCAGTTGGATTCAGGTGAACAAAGAAATGGCAGACCAGTTGAACAAATACTTTGGTTCTGTCTTCACGATGGAAGACACAAATATCCTTCCGGATGTACTAGGGGGCCGGGGGTACAGTGAGAAGGAGGAACTGAAAGATATCCTTGTTAGGGAAATTGATGGGATTGAAGGCCGATAAATCCCCGGGGCCTGATTGTCTGCATCCCAGAGTACTTTAGGAAGTGGCCCTAGAAATAGTGGATGCATTGGTGATCATTTTCCATCAGTCTATCGACTTTGGATCAGTCCCTATGGACTGGAGGGTAGCTAATGTAACACCATTTTTTTTAAAAAGGAGGGAGAGAAAAAACAGGTAATTATAGACCGGTTAGCCTGACATCAGTAGCAGGGAAAATGTTGGAATCAATTATTAAAGATGAAATAGCGCATTTGGAAAGCAGTGACAAGATCGGTCCAAGTCTTGCCAAATCAAATCTTCTGGAATGTTTTGAGGATGTAACTAGTAGAGTGGGACAAGGGAGAATCAGTGGATGTGGTGTATTTGGACTTTCAAAAGGTTTTTGACAAGGTCCCACATAAGAGATTGGTGTACAAAATGAAAGCTCATGGTATTGGGGGTAATGTACTGACGTGGATAGAGAACTGGTTGGCAGACAGGAAGTAGAGAATCGGGATAAACAGGTCCTTTCAGAATGGCAGGCAGTGACTAGTAGGGTGCCGCAGGGTTCAGTGCTGGGACCCCAGCTCTTTACAATATACATTAATGATTTAGATGAAGGAATTGAGTGTAATATCTCCAAGTTTGCAGATGACACTAAACTGGGTGGCGGTGTGAGCTGTGAGGAGGACGCTAAGAGGCTGCAGGGTGACTTGGACAGGTTAGGCGAGTGGGCAAATGCATGGCAGATGCAGTATAATGTGGATAAATGTGATGTTATCCACTTTGGGGGCAAAAACACGAAGGCAGAATATTATCTGAATGGCAGATTAGGAAAAGGGGAGGTGCAACGAGACCTGGGTGTCATGGTACATCAGTCATTGAAAGTTGGCATGCAGGTACAGCAGGCCGTGAAGAAGGCAAATGGTATGTTGGCCTTCATAGCTAGGGGATTTGAGTATAGGAGCAGGGAGGTCTTACTGCAGTTGTACAGGGCCTTGGTGAGGCCTCACCTGGAATATTGTGTTCAGTTTTGGTCTCCTAATCTGAGGAAGGACGTTATTGCTATTGAGGGAGTGCAGCGAAGGTTCACCAGACTGATTCCCGGGATGGCTGGACTGACATATGAGGAGAGACTGGATCGACTGGGCCTGTATTCACTGGAGTTTAGAAGGATGAGAGGGGATCTCATAGAAACATATAAAATTCTGACGGGACTGGAGAGGCAGGAAGAATGTTCCCGATGTTGGGGAAGTCCTGAACCAGGGGACACAGTCTAAGGGGTAAGCTATTTAGGACTGAGATGAGGAGAAACTTCTTCATTCAGAGAGTTGTGAACCTGTGGAATTCCCTGCTGCAGAGAGTTGTTGATGCCAGTTCATTGGATATATTCAAGAGGGAGTTAGATATGGCCCTTACGGCTAAAGGGATCAAGGGGTATGGAGAGAAAGCAGGAAAGGGGTACTGAGGTGAATGATCAGCCATGATCTTATTGAATGGCGGTGCAGGCTCGAAGGGCCGAATGGCCGACTCCTGCACCTATTTTCTATGTTTCTATGTCCCCTACTATACGCGTGCAAGAACTTTCTATTTCCGACACCAGCCATTCTATGGCGCAAGGCATGAGACTGGGACTCTCCCAACTTGCCTCACATGCAGGGAGATTTTCTGGATGACAAATCGAAGGCCACAGGGTTGAAAAGTCAGGTTCTAACCCACTCTCTTCTGACAAAACATCTCCAAAAGGATGTAGATACTTTCAATGCAAGCGAAGGGTTTGTAAAACATAACATTTATAATCGAGAGAGGGGGAAAAATGTTCCAAGGGAGTGATTTCTTTTGAAGATGACATGGAACAACTAGTGGAAAAGCACAAGTTTTCCAGATGCCCTGGCCAACATTCCTACCTCATGCAACAGCACCAACATAGAAAGTAACTAGTCATTCACCTCACTGCCGTGTTTGGGATCTTGTGCAAGAAAAATGGCTGTTTCTGAGTCAGAAGGTTGTGGGTTCAAGTCCCACTCCAAACACTTGAGCACAAAAATCTAGGCCGACTCTCCAGTGCAGTGCTGAGGAAGTGCTGCACTATCGGAGGTGCCGTCTTTCAGATGAGACGTTAAGCTGAGGCACCGCCTGCCCTCTCAGGTGGATGTAAAAGATCCCATGGTACTATTTTGAAGAAGAGCAGGGAAATTATCCTTGGGATGTGCTTATTTGTACTGCAAAAATGGCCACCATGCCCACCCTTTGTCTATGATTGGTCCCCTTGGAGGATAAGCCACACCCTGAAGTTTCACAGGGATGTGTAACTGGAACCGTCCATCCCAAGGTCTCACTGACTTTGCAAATTGTAACTCGATCCAGTTTGACTTCCTGAAGTGACAGAGGACAGAGCTACCCAGAAGACAGCAAGGACCAGCCAAAGTGCTTTACCCCAGTCCAAGTGCATCCTTCCTCCCACCCCACCCCCACTCCACCCTCCCCCTCCCCTCCCCTCCCCTCCCACCCCACCCCCACTCCCCCCTCCTCCCCCCCCCCCCCCCCGCATAGATGGGACAGGCATTGTGTACGGATTGTTAACAGGTTTATTGGGTATGAAGTGAATAGTGACAGTGTCGTGACTTCTGGATATCATCCATTCCAATAATGTCCCTTGTAGGGGGTTGGAAGAATGTGATCAGTCTTCCCTGAGCAAATTGGCTGCCGAATTTCCTACATTACAACAGTGACTATACTTCAAAAAGTAATTATTGGCTGTAAAATGCTTTGGGATATCCGGTGGACATGAAAGGCGCTATAGAAATGAAAGTATTCATTTTTATTTTTGCCACATTTACTTGTATAGCCATAGAAATCAATTACAACTTCAAAGTAAGCTACTGAAACGTACCCGAGGTGTGAAAAGGTGCAATATAAATGTAACTTTTTCTCTAGCAAATTCAACAGCAAGGCATTTATCTACTGTTAATTTATTCAGAACTTCCTAGTTTATATACAAACCTCTCTTGCCGGGCTGTTGTCTGAGGTGCAGGCGTACTACTGGGAGGAGCAGGTTCCACATCTTCCACTGGTGAGGTACACACAGGCTTACTCGAGGCAAACTCCAAGGCATACTGGAGGACATCTGCCAGCGGGAATCGTTTGGGGCCAGAACCATAGCTTAAATACCTGGGAAGAGAAAAAGAAAGCCAGCGGGATTGTGGGGAGAAGAGAAAGAGAGAGAGAGATGGGTGGAGAGAGAGAGCAGGAGGAGAAAGAGACAGAGCGGGAGGAGAAAGAGAAAGAGAAAGAGAGCGAGCGAGCGCGGGGGGGGGGGGGGGGGGGAGAAGAGAGAGCGGGAGGGAAGGGGAGGAGGGAGAGCGCGGGAGGGGAGGGGAGGGGGGAGAGCGCGGGAGGGGAGGGGAGGGGGGAGAGCGCGGGAGGGGAGGGGAGGAGGGAGAGCGCGGGTGGGGAGGGGAGGAGGGAGAGCGCGGGTGGGGAGGGGAGGAGGGAGAGCGCGGGTGGGGAGGGGAGGAGGGAGAGCGCGGGTGGGGAGGGGAGGAGGGAGAGCGCGGGTGGGGAGGGGAGGAGGGAGAGCGCGGGTGGGGAGGGGAGGAGGGAGAGCGCGGGTGAGGGAGAGCGCGGGTGGGGAGGGGAGGAGGGAGAGCGCGGGTGGGGAGGGGAGGAGGGAGAGCGCGGGTGGGGAGGGGAGGAGGGAGAGCGCGGGTGGGGAGGGGAGGAGGGAGAGCGCGGGAGGGGAGGGGAGGAGGGAGAGCGCGGGAGGGGAGGGGAGGGGGGAGGGGGGAGAGCGCGGGAGGGGAGGGGAGGGGGGAGAGCGCGGGAGGGGAGGGGAGGGGGAGCGCGGGAGGGGAGGGGAGGGGGGAGAGCGCGGGAGGGGAGGGGAGGGGGGGAGAGCGGGGAGGGGAGGGGAGGGGGGAGAGCGCGGGAGGGGAGGGGAGGGGGGAGAGCGGGAGGGGAGGGGAGGGGGGAGAGCGCGGGAGGGGAGGGGAGGGGGGAGAGCGCGGGAGGGGAGGGGAGGGGGGAGAGCGCGGGAGGGAGGGGAGGGGGGAGAGCGCGGGAGGGGAGGGGAGGGGGCAGAGCGCGGGAGGGGAGGGGAGGGGGCAGAGCGCGGGAGGGGAGGGGAGGGGGCAGAGCGCGGGAGGGGAGGGGAGGGGGCAGAGCGCGGGAGGGGAGGGGAGGGGGCAGAGCGCGGGAGGGGAGGGGAGGGGCAGAGCGCGGGAGGGGGAGGGGAGGGGGCAGAGCGCGGAGGGGGGTGGGGGAGAGGGAGAGGGGTGGGGGGAGAGAGCGGGGTGGGGGGAGAGGGAGGGGGGAGGGGAGAGGGAGCGGGTGGGGGAGAGAGGGAGCGGGGTGGGGAGAGGGAGCGGGGTGGGGGAGAGAGGGAGCGGGTGGGGAGAGAGGGAGTGGGGTGGGGGAGAGAGGGAGTGGGGTGGGGGAGAGAGGGAGTGGGGTGGGGGAGAGAGGGAGTGGGGTGGGGGAGAGAGGGAGTGGGGTGGGGGAGAGAGGGAGTGGGGTGGGGGAGAGAGGGAGTGGGGTGGGGGAGAGAGGGAGTGGGGTGGGGGAGAGAGGGAGTGGGGTGGGGGAGAGAGGGAGTGGGGTGGGGGAGAGAGGGAGTGGGGTGGGGGAGAGAGGGAGTGGGGTGGGGAGAGAGGGAGTGGGGTGGGGGAGAGAGGGAGTGGGGTGGGGGAGAGAGGGAGTGGGGTGGGGAGAGAGGGAGTGGGGTGGGGGAGAGAGGGAGTGGGGTGGGGAGAGAGGGAGTGGGTGGGGGAGAGAGGGAGTGGGGTGGGGGAGAGAGGGAGTGGGGTGGGGGAGAGAGGGAGTGGGGTGGGGGAGAGAGGGAGTGGGGTGGGGAGAGAGGGAGTGGGGTGGGGGGAGAGAGGGAGTGGGGTGGGGGAGAGAGGGAGTGGGGTGGGGGAGAGAGGGAGTGGGGTGGGGGAGAGAGGGAGTGGGGTGGGGGAGAGAGGGAGTGGGGTGGGGAGAGAGGGAGTGGGGTGGGGGAGAGAGGGAGTGGGTGGGGGAGAGAGGGAGTGGGGTGGGGGAGAGAGGGAGTGGGGTGGGGGAGAGAGGGGTGGGGAGAGGGGGGTGGGGAGAGAGGGAGTGGGGTGGGGGAGAGAGGGAGTGGGGTGGGGGAGAGAGGGAGTGGGGTGGGGGAGACAGTGGGGGACCAGGAGGAGGAGAGAGCGCGGTGGGGGAGGGGGTGGGAGAGAGAGCGGGGGGGGGGGGGGTGGGGGGAGAGAGAGCAGGGGAGGGGGGGGAAGTGGGAGGGAGAGAAAGGGAAAGAAAGAAATGCAGAGAAAGCAAGAGAGAGAAAGAGAGCGTTTTAAAAAAAAGAGATAAAAACAGGAATCAAAGGTCTGTAAAAGTGACCACGACCAGTATGTGTTGAAACAGGTTTCAGCATCTGGTGCAAGTGACAGTTTGGCTCAGCTGATAACACTCTTGCTTTTGAAAGACTTGAGCACATAATCTAGAACAATACAGTACTGAAGGAGTTCTGCATTGTCGGCTGAATTTTGTTTGATTATGCCCCTGTAAGGTGCTGTATAAATGCGTCGTTGTTGTTGCTGAAACACTAAGCCAAGGCCCTGTATCTCACAGTGATGAGCACGCGATGAGCACGGTCCCAGGGCACTTTTTCGAAGAGGTGAGCATTCTCCTGGCAGCCTGGCCAACATTCCCTCCCCGACCACCACAGATTGACAGGATATTTGCTGTGTGCATGCTGCTGTTGGCCTACAACACAACACTGACTGTACTTCAAAAATTAATCATTCGGTTGTGAAGCACTCGATGTCAAGAGGCTGTGAAATAGACACAAGTTCTTCCTCTTCCTCAGGTGTTTTTATTCACAACGATAAACACTGTGCACATTACCAGCTTGGAGATGTTTTCTCAGTGCCTGTTTATCATATTTTGTCCAACTCATCCTACCTGTACTCCAAGTAACATTCTGTTTGTAATATCTTTTCCCATTTTCTCTTCTCCCTCGTCCTGTAGGGTATTAATCTTGCTGGGCTAAGGTTTTACAGGTGCTGTGGCCACCCTCTCTCACCAAGTGGCTTTTCGACTGTGAGGGTTCGGACTGCGAGTGTCGCCACGGGGGGGAGGGGGGTGGAACGTGACTCCATTCTCACCCAATGTTCACTTTCCAGGGTGGGTAACTGGACACCAGTCATGATACCAATGACTGGGGGGGGGGGGCAGTGCTGTGCGGCAAGGACAGGCTGGTGGAGGACCTTTGTCTTACGGATGTTTAGCGTAAGGCCCATGTTTTCGTATGCCTCAGTAAATACATTGACTATGACTTGGAGTTCAGCCTCTGTATGTGCGCATACGCAGGCGTTGTCCGCGTTCTGTAGTTCGACGACAGAGGTTGGGGTGGTCATGGACCTGGCCTGGAGACGACAAAGGTTGAACAGGTTCCCACTGGTTCTGTAGTTTCGTTCCACTCCAGCGGGGAGCTTGTTGACTGTGAGGTGGAGCGTGGTAGCGAGGTATCTATGTTAGTCGAGGAGCACGGACACCTGAAAGTCCCTGGCCAAGGACAGCCCTAAGTGGAGGATCTGGGAGGGCGCTGAGCACCTCGAGTCTCATTGCTGAGAGCATGCAGAAATCAAGCGCAGGCAGCGGAAAGAGCGTGCGGCAAACCTGTCCCACCCACCCCTTCCCTCAACGACTATCTATCCCACCTGTGACATGGACTGTAATTCCTGTATTGGACTGTACAGCCACCTAAGGACTCACTTTTAGAGTGGAAGCAAGTCTTCCTCGATTCCGAGGGACTGCCTAGGATGATACTAATTGTTCCCCCTTCTATCCCAGGGACGCTGGGATAAATTATAACCCTAGCACTGCCATTAAGTATTGACAGAGAATCAAATCCGAGACCATCCTGGTCTCTGTGTCTCAGTCCTACACCAGCTAAACAATTGCGGTGCCCAATTGCAATGTTTAACACTGAGATACCTGATAGAATGTGCAGCACAGAAACAGGCCATTACTAGTCCACACAAACCTCCATCTACGCTTCTTCATCTCATCCCATCAACATTCCCTTCCATTCCTCCCTCCCTCACGTGAATGCATCTATGCTAGTTGCTCAGACTCAGAACAGTAAGAGGTACTACTGCTTGGACAGCACCTCCCAAACCCACGACCTCTACCATCGAGAAGGACAAGGGCAGCAGGGCGCATGGGAACACCATCACCTCCACGTTCCCCTCCAAGTCACACATCCATCCCGACTTGGAAATATATCGGCCGGTCTTTCATCGTCGCTGGGTCAAAATCCTGGAACTCCCTCCCTAACAGTACGATGGTAGCACCTTCACCACACGGACTGCAGCGGTTCAAGAAGGCAGCTCACCACCACCTTCTCCAGGGGCAATCAGGGATGGCCGATAAATGACAGCCATGCCAGCGACGCCCACATCCCAGGAACGAATTATTTAAAAAGCACACAACAGCTGTAGTTTATCTACCAGACTCTTGGATCAGGACGTGTTACCGGGACAGGCTTTTTCTTTGCTTATTTCTAACTGCTATTCTCCATCAAGACGCCTGGCTCTTGTACCTTTCCAATCGTTGCTGCAACACGGTAAGGTGCTCCTTCAGCCGTCGGATCTCTTCCCGTTTGATCCTGGTGATTTCTCGGTTTTTATCCATGTATCTGTTGCAAACAAACACACCATCTAATGAAGAAAGCACTGTTGATCTCACTGCCGGAAACATCAAAGGCGGGGGGGGGGGGGGCGATCAGAGAATGATACAGGTCAGGATAGGACAGGAGGCGGCCATTCGGCTCATCATGTTTTTGAAATAGCTGTCCTATTAATCTCGATCTTTCCACATAGCCCTGCAAATTTTTCATTTTCAAGTATTTATCCAATTGCCTTTTGAAAGTTACTATTGAACCTGCTCCCACCGCCCTTTCAGACATCGCGTTACACATCACAACAACTCGCTGCGTAAAAAAAAAAAATTTCATCTTTGTTCTAGTGCCAATTATCTTAAATCTGTCTCCTCCAGTTACTGATCCTCCTGCCAGGGGATAGGGCTGGGGGTGACGGGGGGGTGGGGGGTGGCGGGGGCTGGAAAACGGTTGGGAACCCTGGGAGAATGGGCTTCCCGCAGGCCCTACCGAATTTAACGACAAGGCTTGATTAACATTCTCAATTTAGGACTGAGATGAGGAGAAACTTCTTTACTCAGAGAGTTGTTAACCTGTGGAATTCTCTCCGGCAGAATTGTTGATGCAAGTTCATTAGATATATTCAAGAGGGAGTTAGATATGGCCCTTACGGCTAAAGGAATCAAGGGGTATGGAGAGAAAGCAGGAAAGGGGGACTGAGGTGCATGATCAGCCATGATCTTATTGAATGGCGGTGCAGGCTCAAAGGGCCGAATGGCCTACTCCTGCACCTATTTTCTATGTTTCTATGTTTAATCTGTGTCACGCCCACATGTAGCTAGATGGAAAGGCTGGCTGGCTGTTGGGCGCGCAGACCTGTGGTACGAGGCCGCAGAGAGGGATCGGTAGGGTAAGTCGGGAGTGGAGGAGGATCGGGGGGGGGGCGGGGGGTTGTGGCCAGGGGCCGGAGGATTGGGAGGGGGGTTGTGGCCAGGGGCCGGAGAAGCATTGGGGAGGGGGGGCAGAGGAGGATCGGGAGCCGGAGGGGGGGGGGGGACGGAAGGCCAGGGGGGAGACCCAAGGCGTCGCTGAGTGGGTTGTTTGGGGGGGGGGGGGGGGGGGGCGGGGGCAGAGAAGGTCACGGGGTGATCGGAAGGGCAGGCAGGGAGGTATCCGATTGTGGGGGGTGGGTGAGGCAGGTACGCTGGATCCAGCAGTTAACTCCTGGATCTAGCAGTCCTCGCAGTCCTTTAGCTGCCGGGTTCCCCGAGGCCCGGGAAACCCACCCGGCAGTCAAGTTTGAAATGATGGATCACCATGAGGCATGTCAGCCTTATTATAATATTTAAATGATCGACCCGCCTTCTGGGAACAGATTGGCTGCCTGCCCACCCCCCCCCCCCCCATCCCGCCTCCATTACAACCGGAATTGGGCAGAGTGGGATCGGGATGCAGTTTCCCTCTAACCTCCCAACGACCCCAACCCACCGTTTTTTTTTAAGGTTCCCCACAGTATCTCATTAACCTTATCAATACCTTTATTAATTTTAAATATAAAGGAGAACTTAGTGATGCTGGGGATATGTGAATTCCCAAACCACAACCATTGTGTTTATGAGAGTCAGGATGAATTGGTGGTTTGAAAGACGAGTGGATCAATGGAGTAGGGGGACCAAGGGGTATTAACAACATTGTTTGATATGTTTTTCCCTCCATAAGAGGTCAGGGAAGGAACATAGTATTCCTGAGAGTAGGAGATCACCAGGTGGTAGCAGTGCAGAAGGTGGGGAATGATGGGTGTCCATGGTCTAATCATACAATCAAACATTACTCTGCAAGAAGCAAGCTTGATGGTCCCAATAGTCTATACATCTGGGCATTCACGTGTCGCAAAAAGTCATGACTGATGGGTCTGGAATGGGGAAGGGGGAAGGCTGGAACTTCCTGTGAGTTTCCAAGCCAAATGAAATGTATACTTCACACACTTAGCTCTTTATCATTACATAGGATATACAGCACAGAAATAGGCCATTCGACACAACCAGTCCATGCCGGCGTTTATGCTCCAATCGAGCCTCCTCCCATCTTTCCTCATCTAACTCTATCAGCATAACTTTCTAGTCCCTGCTCCCTCATATGCTTGTCTAGCCTCCTCTTAAATGCATCGATACTATTCACCACAACCACTCCCTGTGGCAGCGAGTTCCACATTCTCACCACTCTCTGGGTAAAGAAGTTTCTCCTGAATGCCCCATTGGATTTCTTGGTGACTATCTTATGTTGATGGCCTCTAGTTATGCTCTTCCCTCACTCTGTATCCACTCGATCAAAACCTCTCAATTTTAAAGAGCTCTATTAGGTCACCCCTCAGTCTTCTCTTTTGAAGAGAAAAGAGACCCAGCCTTTCCTTGTATGTATACCCTCGCATTTATGGTATCACCCTTATGTGTCCCAATCTCTGCAAATACCTCCCTAAACCTCTCCGTCTCTCTACCTTCTCCCTAAATCCTACCTCTTTGACCAAGCTCTTGGTCAAATGTCCTAATTTCTCCTGATGTGGCTCAGTGTCTAATAATGCCCTGTAAAGCGCCTTGGGACATTTTACTATATTAAAGGCACTATATAAATACAAGTTGCTGTTGCTATGACTTCACTGCAAAAGATCTTTCTTGGAACGCCAGGATACTCTGTTCCAGTCCTGTTTCAATATCACCCACAAGCTACAGGGCTGCGGTACCTGTCCATGTACAAGATGGATGGAAATTCCAATTTGTGATGTATCTTCTCGGGCCTTCCCAAAGCTTGATTAAACTCAAATCTGGAAAGTTCGAAGGTTAGGACGGGTGGGAGTGCAGTGAACCAGTGCTGTGGGAACACAAAACAAACAAGTTGTTGCAACAGAAAATGACCAGACGATCGCTTAAGTTTTTTTGGAATAAAATCAGAAAATATGCTGGAAATCTCAGCAGGCAGCATCTGTGGAGAGAAATAGAGTTAACGTTTCAGGCCGATGACCTAGACCTGAAACATTAACTGTTTCTCTCTCCACTGATGCTGCCTGACCTGCTGAGATTTCCAGCATTTCCTGTATTTATTTCAGATTCCAGCATCCGCAGTATTTTGCTTTTGGCTTAGTTTTTTGGGGTGAGAACCGTATCTGCCCCGGAAAGGTGACTCTCAGCGATTGCCGAATTTCACCGCTACCCTGCAGTTGAGAAAATTCAATCACCGTTAACTGAAGATCACCAGAGCCCCGAGCAATATTAAAACCAGGCGAGTATTTTGTTACTAAAGCAAAATACTGCAGATGCTGGAATCTGAAATAAAAACAGAAAATGCTGGAAATCTCAGCAGTATTTTGTTAAGCTCGCCCTTGTGATAAACCATGCGCGGTGAGCATTACCCAATTTAAAGCTAAGTTACCGTTACTGCGAGATAACGTGGCTGAGAACCACACAGCAAAGGGAGACCATCAATGTTCCCTCTAATCTGTGCATGGTCCCTTTACATTTTCTGCGCAGTAACAGCCTGTGAGCGACCTCCCGATTGGTACGTGCCCGTATGCTTTAGGGGGAACATTGTTCCAGCTTTGTGCCAGAGCAATCCAGCACTCAGCCCACTGTCCTACATTCTTCACTCTCAAATGCTTCAAGTATTTTATCCACTTTTTCCTCGTAAGACGCAACGATCTCCACTTCAATACCAAGTATTCCATGCTCCAACAAAATCTGCATAAAGAGATTTCTCCCAATCTCTCTCTGTGCCGAGTTTAAATCGATGGACCCCCACTTCGCCAACTACTTTTTCCTTCGGCACCCCATCAAAACTCTTCATAATTTGAAAAGAATCTCCTCTTAGTCTGCTCTGCTTCAGTGGAAATCGTCCCATTAT
Organism: Pristiophorus japonicus; assembly: GCF_044704955.1. NCBI lineage: Eukaryota > Metazoa > Chordata > Chondrichthyes > Pristiophoridae > Pristiophorus > Pristiophorus japonicus. The sequence continues at coordinate 13,769,519 of NC_091987.1, forward strand.
CTCAAGTTTCTCCTCAGATCTGCAGTTTCCCATCCCGGATATTACCCTGGAAAATCTGGGGACAGAGAACAGCAGTTAGTTTTACTCTACTGTTTTAGGCAAAGTTGCGCTAGTGTCAGTCATGATAAATCAAACTCCGACAGTGCAGCGCTCCCTCTATCAGGAGCGTCAGCCTAGATTTTTGTGCTCAAGACTCTGGAGTGGGACTTGAAGCCACAACCTTCAGACTCAGAGACCAGAGTGCTGTCCACTGAGGCATGGCTGATTTAAACTCAAAGTTGTGGGGTTGTCTAATCACTACCTCCTGATTGCTTCTCAATAGTGATACTCAGGGCCATCCCCTTGGTTTCTCCATTAGAGAGAAACGTTGGCAGATTCGAACAAGTTTACCTAAAGCGGTCTACCAGGACGAACCACTTCCCCATCATTCTGAAACACGTGTCTCTTTAAATAGCCCTGTCCTCCATTTTAAAGTTCTGACCAGCCTTGTCGCGCATTTTAAAACTATGGAGGTCCTACAATCTCGGTCACAGCACTCAATCCAACCAAAATGTAACCCATTACAGGTTAATCTCCCTTATCCAGACCTCCCTTATCAGGAACCACCCCTTATCAGGAACCACCCCTCTTCCAGAACCATTCACAACCACTGGGTTCGTGCATGCGCAGAACTCCAACATGAACAAATTGAAGTCCTTCCTTGCTGCTGACTCCCGCAATCGCTGGCCTGATCTCAAGATCCACCGCGCGCCCCTTTTTCCCCCCCCAATGATCTCTCTGCTGCACTCCCAGCCCCAAGCCAGCTAGCTCCGATATTCCCTTGCTCAGTACCTGTACCATCTAATTTAATGTGACCATCCCTCGTCCGGAAAAATCCCTTATCCGGAACAGGCCAGGTCCCAAAGGTTCCGGATAATGGAGGTTCAACCTGTAACAGGACGATCCGACAACCTGAGCATATACTTTGAGGGAATATATAAATATTTCTTTCATATAGATGCTCAGCAATTCTCTTGCTTTAAAAGGATTTGTCAAAGGTATTTTTTAACTCAGCACTCCCTCATTTTATACGAATAGATCATACTTTCAAATATCCTAATATTCAAAGCTGTCTGACCTGCTTGAGGTCAGGTATCCCTCATTGAGCCACTGTCACATCACCAACGGGAGGCAATACTGCGTGATGGATCTAATCCCGAGGAAACATCACATTTCACCAACACAAGAGCCAGCCATTAGCCGCACAGTCCCACATATAAACTGGAGGGAGGGGAAGTCCAGCAGTGCTGAATGGGAGAGCACTTTGAACAAAAAACGGACTGCCTTAATGTTGCCTCTCCCATCACTACATCAACTCACTAGGCCAATATTTTCAACAGGGCAAGAAGCTTCACGTAAGCCTCGTCCATCAAACATGCTACTGAATTAGCTAGGGGATGTAGCAGCATCCTTCCGAGACAACCCACCTCTTGTCCAGACTTGGCAGAATTGGCAGAATTTTCCGCCTGCAAGGACTCGATCTCTCCTTCAACCATCGCAGCCTCCAGGCACTCGTGAAGATCCTTAAATCCGTTCACTTGCAACGGGTACTGCCCGAACATCTCGGAGTTCTCAAATTTCTTTCCTATTGCAAAATTAAAGGTATGTTCAACTGAATCAGGTTGGTGGTGGTCTAGAGAAATTGTGCTGCCTTTTAGTACAGGGTCAATCTGCTCAGTTTAATGGCTGCTTTAAAAAAAAATGAAGTATGTTGTTCACTGACTCAGCTGTAGAAGGGAGTGTGTCGCTGAACTGTGCGGGCAAGAAACCGGACCAGGTTTGACCTGCCGCCTGTTCAGAGTTCGCTGATCCCGAATCCTGGCGGCCCTCGGGGAGCCCTCTCCCATTTCCCCCATTTACTGGCGCCCTCTCCCATTTCCCCCATTTACTGGAGCCTTCTCCCATTTCCCCCATTTACTGGAGCTCTCTCCCATTTCCCCCATTTACTGGCGCTCTCTCCCATTTCCCCCATTTACTGGCGCTCTCTCCCATTTCCCCCATTTACTGGAGCCTTCTCCCATTTCCCCCATTTACTGGCGCTCTCTCCCATTTCCCCCATTTACTGGAGCCTTCTCCCATTTCCCCCATTTACTGGAGCCTTCTCCCATTTCCCCCATTTACTGGCGCTCTCTCCCAGTTCCCCCATTTACTGGCGCCCTCTCCCAGTTCCCCCATTTACTGGCGCCCTCTCCCAGTTCCCCCATTTACTGGTGCTCTCTCCCAGTGCCCCCATTTACTGGAGCCCTCTCCCAGTTCCCCCATTTACTGGCGCTCTCTCCCAGTTCCCCCATTTACTGGCGTCCTCTCCCAGTTCCCCCATTTACTGGCGCCCTCTCCCAGTTCCCCCATTTACTGGAGCCCTCTCCCATTTCCCCCATTTACTGGAGCTCTCTCCCATTTCCCCCATTTACTGGAGCTCTCTCCCAGTTCCCCCATTTACTGGAGCGCTCTCCCAGTTCCCCCATTTACTGGAGCGCTCTCCCAGTTCCCCCATTTACTGGAGCTCTCTCCCATTTCCCCCATTTACTGGAGCCCTCTCCCCTTTCCCCCATTTGCAGCTTCTCTCTAATTCCCCCATTTTCAGATAATACACTTCCAACAAGGATCACAGAATGAGCTTCACTCTCTAATCCCATTTGAAAGACCATGAATGGGCAAGTGAAGAGGAAACTTTATATCTAAACTGTGCTGTGCCTGGTCTGGAAATGTGTTTGATGGGACAGTGTAGAGGGAGCTTTACTGTGTATCTAACCCCGTGCTGTACCTGCCCTGGGAGTGTTTGATAGGTCAGTGTAATAGAGGGAGCTTTACTCTGTTTTTAACCCCATGCAGTACCTGCCCCAGGAGTGTTTGATGGGACAGTGTAGAGAGAGCTTTACCCATAGAAACATAGAAAATAGGTGCAGCAGTAGGCCATTCGGCCCTTCGAGCCTGCGACCATGGCTCATCATTCCTTCAGTATCCCTTTCCTGCTTTCTCTCCATACCCCGTGATTCCCTTAGCCGTAACTCTCTAACTCCCTCTTGAATATATCCAATGAACTGGCATCAACAACTCTCTGCGGCAGGGAATTCCACAGGTAAACAACTCTCTGAGTGAAGCAGTTTCTCCTCATCTCAGTCCTAAATGGCCTACCCCTTATCCTAAGACTGTGTTCGTTGGTTCTGGACTTCCCCAACATTGGGAACATTCTTCCCGCATCTAACTTGTTCAGTCCCGTCAGAATCTTATATGTTTCTATGAGATCCCCTCTCATCTTTCTAAACTCCAGCGTATAAAACCCCAGTTGATCCAGTCTCTCCTCATATGTCAGTCCAGCCATCCCGGGAATCAGTCTGGTGAACCTTCGCTGCACTCCCTCAATAGCAAGAACGTCCTTCCTCAGATTAGGAGACCAAAACTGAACACAATATTCCAGGTGAGGCCTCACCAAGGCCCTGTACAACTGCAGTAAGACCTCCCTGCTCCTATACTCAAATCCCCTAGCTAAGAAGGCCAACATACCATTTGCCTTCTTCACCTCCTGCTGTACCTGCATGCCAACTTTCAATGACTGATGTGCCATGATACCCAGGTCTCGTTACACCTCCCCTTTTCCTAATTTGCCGCCTTCAGATAATATTCTGCCTTCGTGTGTTTTTGCCACCAAAGTGGATAACCTCACATTTATCCACATTATACTGCATCTGCCATGTATTTGCCCACTCACCTAACCTGTCCAAGTCACCCTGCAGCCTCTTAGCGTCCTCCTCACAGCTCACACCGCCACCCAGTTTAGTGACATCTGCAAACTTGGAGATATTACACTCAATTCCTTCATCTAAATCATTAATGTATATTGTAAAGAGCTGGGGTCCCAGCACTGAGCCCTGCGACATTCCACTTGTCACTGCCTGCCATTCTGAAAAGGACCCGTTTATCCCGACTCTCTGCTTCCTGTCTGCCAACCAGTTCTCTATCCATGTCAGTACATTACCCCCAATACCATGTGCTTTGATTTTGCACACTAATCTCTTGTGTGGGACCTTGTCAAAAGCCTTTTGAAAGTCCAAATACACCACATCCACTGGTTCTCCCTTGTCCACTCTACTAGTTACATCCTCAAAAAATTCTAGAAGATTTGTCAAGCATGATTTCCCTTTCATAAATCCATGCTGACTTGGACCGATCCTGTCACTGCTTTCCAAATGCGCTGCTATTTCATCCTTAATAATTGATTCCAACATTTTCCCCACAACTGATGTCAGGCTAACTGGTCTATAATTACCCATTTTCTCTCTCCCTCCTTTCTTAAAAAGTGGTGTTACATTAGCTACCCTTCAGTCCATAGGAACTGATCCAAAGTCGATAGACAGTTGGAAAATGATCACCAATTTACTCTGTATCTAACCCATGCTGTACCTGCCCTGGGAGTGTTTGATGGGACAGTGTAGAGGGAGCTTTGCTCTGTATTTAACCCGTGCTGTACCTGCCCTGGGAGTGTTTGATGGGACAGTGTAGAGGGGGCTTTACTCTGTATCTAACCCCATGCTGTATCTGCCCTGGGAGTGTTTGATGGGACAGTGTAGAGGGAGCTTTATTCTGTATTTAACCCGTGCTGTACCTGCCCCTGGGAGTGTTTGATGGGACAGTGTAGAGGGAGCTTTACTCTGTATCTAGCCCATGCTGTACCTGCCCTGGGAGTGTTTGATGGGACAGTGTAGAGGGGGCTTTACTCTGTATCTAGCCCATGCGATACATGATGGATGGCAGTGCTTGATGTTGAGAAATGAGTGCAAAAAATGGTAAATATCCCATACAAGAAGGGGACACAAGTAAACTCATTTTGCCTTCAGCTGGAAAATAAAACTGCATTAAAAACCAAAGTTGTTGAACAATAACTTAGTTGAGGGGACCGAGTGTAATATATCTAAGTTTGCTGATGATACAAAGCTAAATGGGAAAGTAAGCTGCGTGAAGGACGTAAAGAGGCTGCAAAGGGATATAAAGAAGAAAAAATTAAAGACTTGGATTTATATAGAGCCTTTCAGGACTGGATGTCTCAAAGCTCTTTACAGCCAATGAAGGGCTTTTGAAGTGTAGTCACTGTTGTAATGTAGGAAAAATGGCAGCCAATTTGCTCACAAGCAAGCTCCCACACACAGCATCATCATAGGCAGTCCCTCGAAATCGAGGAAGACTTGCTTCCACTCAAAGTGAGTTCTCAGGTGACTGAACAGACCAATACAGGAATTACAGTCTCTGTCACAGATGGGACAGACAGTGGTTGAGGGAAGGGGAAGGTGGGACTGGTTTGCCGCACGCTCCTTCCGCTGCCTGCGCTTGATTTCTGCATGCTCTCGGCAACGAGACTCGAGGTGCTCAGCGCCCTCCCGGATGCTCTTCCTCCACTTAGGGCGGTCTTTGGCCAGGGACTCCCAGGTGTCAGTGGGGATGTTGCATTTTATCAGGGAGGCTGTGAGGGTGTCCTTGGAACGTTTCCTCTGCCCACCTGGGGCTCGCTTGCCTTGAGGGAGTTCCGAGTAGAGCGCTTGGTTTGGGAGTCTTGTGTCGGGCACGTGAACAATGTGGCCTGCCCAGCGGAGCTGTTCCAAGTGTGGTCAGGCTTAAGTATTTTAACAACTACTTTTTCATTGTTTGTGATGTGATGCTGGGGATGTTGGCCTGAACGAGAACACTAACATTGGTGCGTCTGTCCTCCCAGGGGATTTGCAGGATCTTGCGGAGACATCGTTGGTGGTATTTCTCCAGCGATTTGAGGTGTCTACTGTATATGGTCCACGTTTCTGAGCCATACAGGAGGGCAGGTATTACTACAGCCCTGTAGACCATGTGCTTGGTGGCAGATTTGAGGACCTGATTTTCGAACACTCTCTTCCTCAGGCAGCCAAAGGCTGCGCTGGTGCACTGGAGGCAGTGTTGAACCTCGTCATCGATGTCTGCCTTTGCTGATAGCAGTCTCCCGAGGTATGGGAAATGGTCCACGTTGTCCTCAAACAGCAAAGTGATAATGACCAGATAATCTGTTTCTGTTATGTTGATTGAGGGATAAATATTGTTCAGCACACAGGGGATAACCTCCTTACTCTTCTTCGAAATAGTGCCATGGGATCTTTTACGTCCACTTGAGAGAACAGACAGGACCTCGGTTAAACATCTCATCCGAAAGACGGCACCTGCGACAGTGCGGCACTCCCTCAGTACTGCACTGGAGTGTCAGCCTAGATTTTTGTGCTCAAGTCCCTGGAGTGGGATTTGAACCCACGACCTTCTGACTCAGAGGTGAGAATGCTATCCACTCATCATCATAGGCAGTCCCTCGGAGTTGAGGATGACTTGCTTCCAGTCAAAGAGAATTCTCAGGTGACTGAGGAGTCCAATGCAGGACTTGCCATCTGTCACAGGTGGGGCAGACAGTGGTTAAAGGAAAGGGTGGGTGGGGAGCCTGGCTTGACGCACGCTCCTTCCGCTGTCACTGAGCCACAGCTGACACCTATATAACACACACACATATATAATATACACACATATATATAAAATATATATATACATATATATTATATATATATATAATATATATATGATATAGACTGTTCAAGTGAATAGGCAAGATAGCAGACAGAGTATAATGTGGCTAAGTGTGAAATTATGTACTTTGGTAGGAAGAATGGAAAAGCACTTTTTTTTTAAAAAAAAGTGAGAGTCTAGTAAATGTTGGTGTGCAGAGGGATTATGGGGTCCTTGTACACAAGTCACAGAAAGTTAACATGTAGGTACAACAAGCAGTTAGGAAATCAAATGGTATGTTAGCCTTTACTGCAAAAGGATTGGAGTAAGGACGTCTTTATGCAATTATATAAAGCTTTGTGAGACCACACCTGGAGTACTGTGCACAGTTTTTGTCTCCTTACCTAAGGATATATTTGCCTTGAAGAGGGTGCAACGAAGGTTCACTAATTAATTCCTGGGATGAGAGGGTTGTCCTATGAGGAATGAGATATGAGGAGAGATTGCGTAGAATGGCCCTATTCTCTCTCGAGTTTAGAAGAATGCGAGGTGATCTCATTGAAACTGAGAGGGTTTGACAGTTCATTGGATATATTCAAGAGGGAGTTAGATATGGCCCTTATGGCTAAAGGGATCATTGAAACTGAGAGGGTTTGACAGTTCATTGGATATATTCAAGAGGGAGTTAGATATGGCCCTTATGGCTGAAGGGATCAAGGGGTATGGAGAGAAAGCAGGAAAGGGGTACTGAAGTTGCATGATCAGCCATGATCATATTGAATGGTGGTGCAGGCTCGAAGGACCGAAAGGCCTACTCCTGCACCTATTTTCTATGTTTCTATGACAGGGTAGATGCTGAGAGTCTGCAACTAGGGGGCATCGTCTCAGGATAATAAATAAATGCAGGATAAGCAAAAAATGCTGGCCTTGCCTGTAATGCCCATCAGCGATGCCATATCCCAGAAATGAATATTAAAAGGGATAAGGAGTCGGCCATTTCCCCTGGCTGGAGAGTTTAAAACTGGGGTCATAGTCTCAGGATAAGGGGTCGGCCACAGGACTGAGATGAGGAGAAATGTCTTCACTCAAGAGGGTTGTGAATCTTTGGAATTTTCTACCCCAAAGAGCTGTGGCTGCTCAGTCGTTGAGTATATTCAAGATCGATAGATTCTTGGACACGACGGGAATGAAAGGACGTGGGGATCGGGCGGGAAAGTGGAGTTGATGTAGAAGTTCAGCCATGATCTTATTGGATGGTGGAGCAGGCCTGAGGGGCCGTATGTCCTACTCCTGCTCCTATTTGTATTGTTCTTATAATACTTTCACAAACTGGCACCTATCCACATTACCTTCATGCATCCCCACAGCCAGGAACCGTCCGTAGAAGAGCTCCACCATTGGGTTCTTCGGCTTCTCGCCATCCCTAGCAAATGGCAAAGGAAAAGTTCCCAAAACACACTTCGATGCAGAGTCTGCAGACACAGAACCCTACAGCACAAAAGGAGGCCATTCGACCCATCGTGCCTGTGCCGGCTCTTTGAAATAGTGATCCAATTCTTCCCCCTCCCCTGCTCTTTCCCCATCGCCCTGCAATTTTCCCCTTTTCAAGTATGTATCCAACTCCCTTTTGAAAGTTACTATTGAATCTGCTCCCACCGCCCTTTCAGGCATTGCATTCCCGATCACAACCAATCGGTGCAATCTAAAAAGATTTCTCATCTCCCCCAACCCTGCAGTCTTTGCCTATGATCTTAAAATGCGTGTCCTCTGGTTACCAACCCACCTACCAGTAGAAACAGTTTCTCCTCATCTGCTCTTTCAAAACCCCTCATCATTTTGAACGCATATAATGAAAATAAAAGATACTTTAATTGTTTCTCTCCTTTTGTCCCTGGAGCGCACCCTCAATGCCTTGCACTGCTCCACTGTGCTGTAGCTGCTGTGGGCTCCACTGTATAACGCAGAGCGCAGAACACTGGCAGGGACCAGTTGGGCCGAAGGGCCTGTATCTGTGCTGTAAATTCCTTGTAATGTCAGCACACGAGCCCCGACTCCTCGCATTTACCTTAATCCAAGAGACTGCCTTTACCCCAAACTGGAGGTTCATAGAACTGGATACCGACGCTCTACGATCCTGCCAGTGAATGAACATTGGGTTACTTACCCCGCGGGCTGCAGCCCGCAGGAACCGCACGCTGTAGTCAGCGGCATGTGCTCCCTGTGGGATTTTACTCCAGGAGTGCCCCGTGTGGGATTTCACTCCTGGAGTCGACTGGACGTGCTCCCTGTGTGGGATTTTACTCCAGGAGTCAGCTGCACGTGCTCCCTGTGTGTGATTTTACTCCAGGAGTGCTCCCTGTGTGGGATTTCACTCCAGGAGTCGGCTGCACGTGCTCCCTGTGTGGGATTTTACTCCAGGAGTGCTCCCCGTGTGGGATTTCACTCCTGGAGTCGGCTGCACGTGCTCCCTGTGTGGGATTTTACTCCAGGAGTGCCCCGTGTGGGATTTCACTCCTGGAGTCGGCTGCACGTGCTCCCTGTGTGGGATTTTACTCCAGGAGTGCTCCCTGAGTGGGATTTCACTCCAGGAGTCGGCTGCACATGCTCCCCGAGTGGGATTTCACTCGTGGAGCTGGCATTACAATCTGTTCCGTGTGTGATTTTACTCCACGAGTCCAATTTGCGAATATCTTCACAACCCTCTTTTATTTATTTATTTTTTACAGTTGTGTCCCAGCCATTTTAAATGGAGCTGCCTATATTTGTTGTAATGTCGTAAATGCAGCAGTCAATTCGAGTACAGCAAGGTCCCACAAACAGCAAAGGGATAATCTCTTTAATGATGTTGGTTGGGGGATAAGTATTAGGCAGAACACCAAGGGGAACTCCCCTTCAAAATTGTGCCATGAGCTCTATAATGTCCACCTGAGAGAGCAGACGGGCCTCGGTTTAACATCTCATCCGAAAAACAGCACCTCCGACAGTGCAGCACTCCCTCAGCACTGTGCTGGAGCGTCGGCCTAGATTTAGTGCTAAAGTCTCTCGAGTGGGTCTTGAACCCACAACCTTCTGATGGACTACAATTCTCAGAATACAGACTGAGGTGGTCTCTCTTTCTCCTCAGACCTGCACAAACAAGGTGGGGCTCAGAAACAGGAAGTCACGACACACTCTGAGATTGGTCAGTCTTGTCAATCATAATAACAATCCTGATGCTTTAAGAACGCGGCCAAATCTACTGATTCAGAATGTTGGCAAACACAGCAAGAAAATAAACTGCAAATGCTGGAAATCCACAGCAGCTGCAAATAGAGCAGATAATTAAAGTTTCAAGTGTAACCCTCAGAACAATCTATACAGCATTTTCCTCTTCACCTGCCGACACCGTTTTCTACATCTCTGACACCGTTAAGAGGACGAATCCCGACTTGTCTCGAGATCGAGTGATTTTTATTTTAAAATTCCGAACACCGATGGCGATGACCCACAAATGCACCCAGCCAATCAGGAAGGTTCAGTGCCTGGCTTCAATTGGGTCGACACTGAATACAACTGCCTTCCAGAGCAACAATGAGCATCACCACAGGAGATCAGCATCAGAATGTGCAACGCCATAGGAGGGCAGCGTCAAGGCACCAGTGAGCAATGCCACAGGAGGGCAGCTCCAGAGAACCAGTGAGCATTGCCACAGGAGGGCAGCTCCAGTGTACCATGAGCATTGCCACAGCAGGGCAGCTCCAGTGTACCATGAGCATTGCCATAGGAGGGCAGCTCCAGTGTACCATGAGCATTGCCACAGGAGGGCAGCTCCAGTGTACCATGAGCATTGCCACAGGAGGGCAGCTCCAGTGTACCATGAGCATTGCCACAGGAGGGCAGCTCCAGTGTACCATGAGCATTGCCACAGGAGGGTAGCTCCAGTGTACCATGAGCACTGCCACAGGAGGGCAGCTCCAGTGTACCATGAGCATTGCCACAGGAGGGTAGCTCCAGTGTACCATGAGCATTGCCACAGGAGATCAGTATCAGGGTGCCAATGAGCAATGCCACAGGAGATCAGTATCAGGGTGCCAATGAACAATGCCACAGGTCAATGTTAGGTGCCAATGAGCAATGCCACAGGAGGTCAATGTTAGGTGCCAATGAGCAATGCCACAGGAGGACAGCATCTGTTTTACCTTAAAACCATCTAAGCTTACCTCTCCTCCTCTGTTTTCACCTGAAAGGCGTCCTCTAGCCAGTCCAAAAGCTTGTGTGTAAACTCACTCACGTCTTGCTGTAAAACAGGACAGGGAGGGAAAGAAATACTTAGAAAAAAGCAAAACCTCTGCACAGAATGATACCTGAAAGGCACCTCCAATGTGTTCAACAACAATTTGCATTTATACAGCACCTTTAATGTAGTAAAACTTCCCAAGGCACTTCACAGCAGTGTTTTCAAACAAAATTTGACTGAGCCACATAAGGAGACATTAGGGCAGATGGAGATGGGGTTTAAGGAGAGATTTGTTGGAGGAGGTTACAGAGATAGGTAAAGGCAGTGTGCGATGGACCAAATGGTCCCAGTTTCGGTTTTGCACCTGGCTGGGTTTCCTGATTTAGGCCAGGGTCACAGTGGGGTGTTACCATCGGCCTCACACATTGGGGGAGGGAGTGCAGTAATAAAAAGCTAGGGTTTGCCCTCCTAATCACGGTCCAGTGACCTCAGCTGGAGAATACAGAAGTTAGGCGAGAACAGATGATGTCTCCTCCGCGGTCAAAGAGCGCACATTCTGGCCAGTTCGACAGACCAAAAACCTTCAGCTGGACGAGGCACCAGAGAGCAGCCAGTAGCTGTGGAACTGTACATCAGCAGTCTTATGGCTTCAAGAGTAAGGGACCGCTCATTTAAAACTGAAATGAGGAGGAATTTCTTCTCTGGTTGATGTAGTTTTGCTCGGATAAGTAGGCTTAGGGCTGTGCTTACTATTCCTGCTCATGCATCAAAGATTAAATATAGGGTACCGTGCAGGCCAGGGCCATTGGAGGGAGCAGCGTGCGGTGGCATACCACTGCAGGGAGCAGCGTCTGCTGCTGTAGGAGGGCGACGGCTGTGAAGCCAGGTCGCTGATTGCAGTGTGGGCAGGCACAGCAGGAGGGGCGAAGGAGCGGCAAGAGTCCATAGAGGGACGTGACCGGGGCCCAGGAGAGGCGTGAATCTGGGGCCCAGAAGAGGCGAGGGCTCAGGGGCAGCACGGGCCAGCCCACACTGCGATATAGAAACATAGAAAATAGGTGCAGGAGCAGGCCATTCAGCCCTTCCAGCCTGCATCGCCATTCAACGAGTTCATGGCTGAACATGAAACTTCAGTACCCCCTTCCTGCTTTCATGCCATACCCCTTGATCCTCTAGTAGTAAGGACTTCATCTAACTCCCTTTTGAATATATTTAGTGAATTGGCCTCAACTACTTTCTGTGGTAGAGAATTCCACAGGTTCACCACTCTCTGGGTGAAGAAGTTTCTCCTCATCTCGGTCCTAAATGGCTTACCCCTTATCGTTAGACTGTGACCCCTGGTTCTGGACTTCCCCAACATTGGGAACATTCTTCCTGCATCCAACCTGTCCAAACCCGTCAAAATTTTAAAAGTTTCTATGAGGTCCCCTCTCACTCTTCTGAACTCCAGTGACTACAAGCCCAGTTGATCCAGTCTTTCTTGATAGGTCAGTCCCACCATCCCGGGAATCAGTCTGGTGAATCTTCGCTGCACTCCCTCAATAGCAAGAATGTCCTGCCTCAAGTTAGGAGACCAAAACTGTACACAATACTCCAGGTGTGGCCTCACCAAGGCCCTGTACAACTGTAGCAACACCTCCCTGCCCCTGTACTCAAATCCCCTCGCTATGAAGGCCAACATGCCATTTGCTTTCTTAACCGCCTGCTGTACCAGCATGCCAACCTTCAATGACTCATGTACCATGACACCCAGGTCTCGTTGCACCTTCCCTTTTCCTAATCTGTCACCATTCAGATAATAGTCTGTCTCTCTGTTTTTACCACCAAAGTGGATAACCTCACATTTATCCACATTATACTTCATCTGCCACGCATTTGCCCACTCACCTAACCTATCCAAGTCACTCTGCAGCCTCATAGCATCCTCCTCGCAGCTCACACTGCCACCCAACTTAGTGCCATCCGCAAATTTGGAGATACTACATTTAATCCCCTCGTCTAAATCATCAATGTACAATGTAAACAGCTGGGGCCCCAGCACAGAACCCTGCGGTACCCCACTAGTCACTGCCTGCCATTCCGAAAAGTACCCATTTACTCCTACTCTTTGCTTCATGTCTGACAACCAGTTCTCAATCCACGTCAGCACACTACCCCCAATCCCATGTGCTTTAACTTTGCACATTAATCTCCTGTGTGGGACCTTGTCGAAAGCCTTCTGAAAGTCCAAATATACCATATCAACTGGTAGTCCTTTGTCCACTTTATTGGAAACATCCTCAAAAAATTCCAGAAGATTTGTCAAGCATGATCTCCCTTTCACAAATCCATGCTGACTTGGACCTATCATGTCACCATTTTCCAAATGCGCTGCTATGACATCCTTAATAATTGATTCCATCATTTTACTCACTACTGAGGTCAGGCTGACCGGTCTATAATTCCCTGCTTTCTCTCTCCCTCCTTTTTTAAAAAGTGGGGTTACATTGGCTACCCTCCACTCCATAGGAATTGATCCAGAGTCAATGGAATGTTGGAAAATGACTGTCAATGCATCCGCTATTTCCAAGGCCACCTCCTTAAGTACTCTGGGATGCAGTCCATCAGGCCCTGGGGATTTATCGGCCTTTAATCCCATCAATTTCCCCAACACAATTTCCCGACTAATAAAGATTTCCCTCAGTTCCTCCTCCTTACTAGACCCTCTGACCACTTTTATATCCGGAAGGTTGTTTGTGTTCTCCTTAGTGAATACTGAACCAAAGTACTTGTTCAATTGGTCTGCCATTTCTTTGTTCCCCGTTATGACTTCCCCTGATTTTGACTGCAGGGGACCTACGTTTGTCTTTATGTGTGTGTGCTCAGTCTGAGCAGCAGAGCTGGTCTCCAGTCAGTCTTGGGTAATCCTTGCCAGTGGACCAAGACCTAGCTCTGTCAAGCCCATGTGGTGGCTGGTGTGTAACAGCCACCACACGTTAACAAAATCCACGCACAGGCATCTTCCACCCTTCACGACGTAGTTCGGGATCTGAAATATTAGGTCCTTCACTGAAACACCTGTGAACTCATCCCTTTTGGGCGTGGAAGCAAGTCATCCTCGCTTCGAGAGATTGCCTATGATTTGTAGAAAAGAATCAACAGTTAATTGTCACAGGTAAGATGGCTGTGAATTAAGTGAGAATCGTAGCCCTGTAAACAGAGGTGAAACTCCTCCTCATACCACAGCCCCATAGTAGAGGCACATAGGTTGGGTCATTGAATAAATTTAAGACAGAGATAGGCAGTTTCTTAACCGATAAAGGAATAAGGGGTTATGGGGAGCGGGCAGAGAAGTGGACCCGAGTCCATGATCAGATCAGCCATGATCGTATTAAATGGTGGAGCAGGCTCGAAGGGCCGTATGGCCTACTCCTGCTCTTATTTCTTATTTTTCTTGCCTTGCTCTTAACATAAGCACCAAAAGAAAAACCTGGGGAGATGCTGTGCTGGAACAGGTCTGCCATCATTCCCCATACCAAGCTCCCTTTCCTTACTGTAGCCACACCATCAGGGAAGAGATCAAGACATTCTCACGGAAGGGAAGGGAAGGGAAAGGATGGGCAGGTCAGCCCGACCGATTGTGCACCTCCCGCCCGAGGTCACAGAAGTAATCATCTCTTTCATGCAGGTGGTATGGAAAATGGGAAAATGTTAATGGTGCAGTCGGACAAGCTCCCGTCCACTTAACCTGTGCACTGTCCGTAACCTCAATGCGTAATTATTATTTTTTGGGCCATTTTTTCATCTTTCTCCTCTCCCTTGAAATAGAGGATTCCTTCCTGGTACAGCCGACTCTGCTGACAATCCCTCTCTCCAGTACTCTGCCCAAGAATCGACTCTTCCCGTCATCATCTGTTTGTTCCTGTACGAGCCTAGACAGTGATGGAGTGTTGCGGTCTATTTGGGGGTGTGACAGCAGAGGCCAATCTAGCTCTCTTCAGTATCCAGTGGGATAGCAGTTACTGGATTGCAATCCTGGCTGACCTTTGGAAATGCTGAGACCAACTAAAGTGTCCCAACTATGAGCGGAGATCAGCCAATGCAGCACGTAGCAGGGACTGAATGAATCTGGGACCTCCTGGTCATGATGGCTGAGTCGCAACTTGCCTTCATCAACTGAACCATCGAACGCGATAGAAAGGAATTAGGTGCGAGAATAAACATATTGCACATTTTAATAACTTTCAAAAATCTCTCTCTCTCCCTCCCTCCCAACTCTTACCTGTTGCAAGTCATTGGATTTGAAGGTATCTTTCAGTATTTCCACAGCTCTTGAGGGATCCACATATTTCCTCTTGGAGCTAACCATCAGCGCAAACAGATGCCTCAATTCACGCATAAAAGGAAGATTCCGACGCTCCTGCAGATTGGGAGGGAAAATAAACACAGGTTCCCATAACACAATCCCAAAAATACAGGTTTCCATTAACACAATGCCAAAAACACAGGTTCCCATAACACAATCCCAAAAACACAGGTTCCCATTAACACAATGCCAAAAACACAGGTTCCCATAACACAATCCCAAAAATACAGGTCCCCAAAACACAATCCCAAAAACACAGGTTCCCAAAACACAATCCAAAAAACACAGGTTCCCAAAACACAATCCCAAAAACACAGGTTCCCATAACACAATCCCAAAAATACAGGTCCCCAAAACACAATCCCAAAAACAGATTAATGAATTTCAGCGAAGAGGCAGGAAGGGGGAAAAACACTGCATGCTAGGGTTTTACAGGCCACACTTTTAATACAGGGGAGACTTATTGAAGAAAGAAATGAATGCAGGGTAAGGAGGCTCTTATTCTGCAAGCAGATGGTATCCTCCACACACCTTTGGGTTCTACCGCACATAGACAGCTTTTATCTGGGATGAGTGTCCTTAAAGGCAGCAAATACAGACAGTCATTGCACAGGGGTCACATGAACAAGTCACTTGGATGAGATATTGTAGGACAGTCAGGTCCTGTGGAACCCGCAACCTCTACGACCCAGAAGGACGAGGGCAGCAGGTGCATGCAAACACCATCACCTCCAAGTCTCTCGCACACCATCCCGATTTGGACCATCACATACCATAGGCCATTCCTTCATCGTTGCTAGGTCAAAATCCTAGAACTCCCTGCCTAACAGCACTGTGGGAGCACCTTCACCACATGGGCCGCAGCGGTTCAAGGCAGCAGTTCAACACCACCTTCTCTAGGGCAACCAATGCTGGCCTTGCCAGCAACGCCCACATTCCAAAGAATTATTGAAACTGTACCCCAGTAAGCCGGCAAATTCAGAAAAGGAAAGAAAAACTAAAGGGGAACTAAAAGTATATCATTTTTTTCTCAGCAACTAATTGTTTTAGTGGCTATGGAACAAGAGTAGGCCATTGAGCCCCTCGAGCTCCCCCATCACATCCCCTTAATATCTTGACAACTTTGATCAGATCACCTCCTAACCTTCTACATTCCAGGGATGAGGCGCCCACTTTGTTCTTGATTCCTTTTCAAATCGGTTGTTGCCGAGAGATATCCTTCTTAACTCAGATTCGGGCTCAGGGATTTTCTGGCCCCTCACAGGATTTTAGTCAACTGGGTATAACTGTGCTGCTTTCTCTAAAGGCCAGTCATAATTATTTGATGCAGCACTCTTAAATTCTGGCTCGTTACTTGCTCCCAGTTGCCAGGCAACAGCCTAGCAACCTGGAGGGCATTTGCACAGACTCTACTAATATAAATGCAGGGCAATTACAACAGGCACACAATATCATCTTGTGAGCATAGATCCAACACTGATGCGACGGTGAAGTGTGCCCAATGTTGAAATCGAAGTGTTATAAGAACATAAGAAATAGCAGCAGGAGTAGGCCATTTGGCCCCTCGAGCCTGCTCCGTCATTCACTAAGATCATGGCTGATCTGATCATGGGTTCAGCTCCACTTCCCCGCACAATCCACATAACTCTTTACTTCCTTATCGCTCAAAAATCTGTCTAGCTCCGCCTTAAATATATTCAATGACCCAGCCTCCACAGCTCTCTGGGGCATAGAATTCCACAGATTTACAACCCTCAGAGAGAAGAAATTTCTCCTCGTCTCTGTTTTAAATGGGTGGCCCTTATTGTGAGATTATGTCCCCTAGTTTTAGTTTCCCCTATGAGTGGAAATATCCTCTCTGCATCCACCTTGTCGAGCCCCCTCATTATCTTATATGTTTCTATAAGATCACATTTCATTCTTCTGAACTCCAATGAGTACAGGCCCAAACTACTCAACCTATCCTCATAAGTCAACCCCCTCATCTCCGGAATCAACCTATTGAACCTTCTCAGAACAGCCTCCAATGCAAATATATCCTTCCTTAAATACGGAGACCAAAACTGTTCGCAGTACTCCAGGTGTGGTCTCACCAATACCCTATACATTTGTAGCAGGACTTCTCTGCTTTTATACTCTATCCCCCTTGCAATAAAGGCCAACATTCCATTTGCCTTCCTGATTATTTGCTGTACCTGCATACTCACTTTTTGTGTTTCATGCACAAGGACCCCCAGGTCTCTCTGTACTACATCACTTTGCAATTTTTCTTCATTTAATTTATGATGGACCTTAAGGGAAGGAAGGCGAGAGTGAATCTTGATCAGACTTACTAGCACGCAATTGTAATTGCACAGACTGGAAGCAAGTACAAAATTCTTGCCAATTTTTACCACACCACCTGACTCTTGCTGTGATACACTTGAATGGGGCTCTAATAGCTCGCCCTTCATGCGCAAGAGATCGCAGGCTATTCGTCCATGTAGGTCATCATGATCAAGCGAGGGCCTGTCCTCACTTGGAATGCGCAGTACGCACTTTCCTCCAGCAGACCTTGGGTCACAGCTGGGAACAGGGGCCCTGGCTGATTTCCCTCTCCCGAGCTCACAAACAGCAAGGCCTGGAGTAGCACACTCATTCAGATCATCTGACTCAGCACAGTTCAGGAATCGAGCCCAGGGTCTCCCGGCAACCTGTCTTTTACTCATTCTGCCAAACCGTATTGGAATATTGTGCGTGTAAATGTCATTTAGAAAAAATTTGGTTGGTGTGTGCGTTATCATTTGCACTTGGGAGCCTAAGTTCCTATGCTGCCCAGACTGACAGATTAAGAACATAAGAAATAGGAGCAGGAGAAGGCCATACCGCCCCTCGAGCCTGTTCCGCCATTTAATACGATCATGGCTGATCCGATCATGGACTCGTGTCCACTTCCCTGCCCGCTCTCCATAACCTCTTATTCCCTTATCGTCTATTTCTATCTTAAATTTATTCAATGTCCCAGCTTCCACAGCTCTCTGAGGCAGCGAATTCCACAGATCCACAACCCTCAGAGAAGCAATTTCTCCTCATCTCAGTTTTAAATGGCCGGCCCCTTATTCTAAGATTATGCCCCCTAGTTATAGTCTCCCCCATCAACGGAAACATCCTCTCTGCATCCACCTTGTCAAGCCCCCTCATAATCTTATACGTTTCGATAAGATCACCTCTCATTCTTCTGAATTCCAATAAGTAGAGGCCCAACCTACTCAACCTTTCCTCATAAGTCAACACCCTCATCCCCAGAATCAACCGAATCAACCAGAATCAATCTCTGAGCTGCCTCCAAAGTATATCCTTTCTTAAATATGGAAACCAAAACTGCACGCAGTATTCCAGGTGTGGCCTCACCAATACCCTGTATAACTGTAGCAAGACTTCCCTGCTTTTATACTCTATCCCCCTTGCAATAAAGGCCAAGATTCCATTGGCCTTCCTGATTACTTACTGTACCTGCATACTATCCTTTTGTATTTCATGCACAAGTACCCCCAGGTCCCACCGTACTGCAGCACTTTGCAATCTTTCTCCATTTAAATAATAACTTGCTCTTTGATTTTGCATGACCTCACACTTTTCAACATCATACTCCATCTGCCAAATTTTTGCCCACTCACTTATCCTGTCTATGTCCTTTTGCAGATTTTTTGTGTCCTCCTCACACATTGCTTTTCTTCAGCAAACTTGGCTACGTTACACTCGGTTCCTTCATCCAAGCCGTTAATATAGATTGTAAATAGTTGGGGTCCCAGCACTGACCCCTGCGGCACCCCATTAGTTACTGATTGCCAACCCGAGAATGAACCATTTATCCCGACTCTCTGTTTTCTGTTCGTTAGCCAATCCTCTATCCATGCTAATATATTACCCCCAACCCAGTGAACTTTTACCTTGTGCAGTAACCTTTTATGTGGCACCTTGTCAAATGCCTTCTGGAAATCCAAATACACCACATCCACTGGGTCCCCTTTATCCACCCTGTTCGTTACATCCTCAAAGAATTCTAGCAAATTTGTCAAACATGACTTTCCCTTGTAAATCCATGCTGACTCTGCCTGACTGAATTTTACTTTTCCAAATGTCCTGCTACTGCTTCCAAATGTCCTGCTAATGGACTCCAACATTTTCCCAACCACAGATGTTAGGCTAACTGGTCTACAGTTTCCTGCTTTTTGTCTGCCTCCTTGTTTAAATAGGGGCGTTACATTTGCAGTTTTCCAATCTGCTTGTATCACCCCAGAATCTAGGAAATTTTGGTAAATTACAACCAATGCATCCACTATCCCTGCCGCTACTTCTCTGAAGACCCGAGGATGCAAGCCATCAGGTCCAGGGGATTTATCTACCTTTAGTCCCATTATCTTACTGAGGTCCGCCTCCTTCGTGATTGTGATTGTGTTCAGTTCCTCCCCCTCATAGCCCCTTTGACTATCCACTGTTGGAATATTGTTAGTGTTATTAAAGTGTTCCCCATCTCTATTATAAATCATAGAATAATACAGCACAAAGGGAAGCCATTCGGCCCATCAAATCTTTTTGCAGTCTCAGTCTAGATTCTAGATGGTAGGTCAACAGCATAACAGCATAAAACTGGAGGTAATTTGGCAAAATCTTGCACTTGCTCATTAAAGCTAAGATAGTGAGCGGGAGAGCGATAATGATTTCTCTATGCAGGCACAGCCCAAGCTCAGAAGGTATAGTTGGACCGCTTGCTGTTGTTCACACAGTGCACACGCCCACTATTATTATAATACTTAACTGAAGTCAAGTCGACAAACGCTCACGCTGACTAACACTGCCACCTTCTCAACACTCCCACACAGTAAGTTCACCTCCTCAGTATAGCTATCTTGTTGAGAGCAGCAGGAAGAGAGGAGGTGACACCAGAGTCCTAGGCACTTTCTATAAAGGTAGGTTTGGGGTGGGGGGGCGTGGGGAAGGCTAATTTAACAACACAGCCACAACAAATGACAGCTGTATCTATATATACTCAAGTTCTGGGACTAGATCGCCTGCCTGACCTGTCAGGACTGCGAGAAAACGATGGAAGAAGTCGTCATTTCTCAAAATATATTGTAGGAAAAATTACTAAACTTTCTGGAGTTCTCCTTCTGTGATGCGCATCCTAAAAGCGTCACTGCACTAGTGATCCCACGTCCGGAACAGTGGCGGGGAGGCGGAGAAGGAAGAGGAGGAGGAGGAGGAGGAGGAGGCGGAGGGGGAGCAGGAGGAGGCAGAGCGGGAGGGGGCGGAGGGGAAGGCAGTGGAGAGGAAGGCAGTGGAGGATATAGGGGAGGTGGAAGAGGAGGAGGAGGGGGAGATGAGGAGGATGTAGAGGGGGAGGAGGAGCAGAAGGAGATGGAAGATGAGGAGGAGCACGAGGAGGAGCACGAGGAGGAGCACGAGGAGGAGCACGAGGAGGAGGAGCACGAGGAGGAGCACGAGTAGGAGGAGGAGGAGGAGGGATTATAGAAGAACTAATAGAGGACATTAAACATGCAAGCAAAAAATGTCAGTTTTAAAAACTGTAAAGAGGGATTAGGCACAGGCCTCTCTCTTGTAGGACCCAGATTACAATACAGCCAAGAATAATGGGATCACTATGTTTGGTGACAAAGAGCCCAGTGAAACAGTAGCTTGTTCAGTCTCAATCCAGATCCAGGTGAGCAAGGACACACAGCAAAAACCTGCTACCAATGAGCACTCTGACTCGAGAGGGTACAGCATGGATGGTGTGAAGAAATGGACAAAAAAAGCCCCACTGCAGCGGACACATTGCTGGGGCAGAGTGGAAGGAGCTTTCCCCTGTCTCTCTCACATCCTGCATCTCTCCCTGTTGGGGAGGAGTTAAACTAATATGGCAGGGGGATGGGAACCAATGCAGGGAGACAGAGGGAAACAAAATGGAGACAGAACAAAAGACAGAAAGGAGATGAGTAAAAGTGGAGGGCAGAGAAACCCAAGGCAAAAAACAAAAAGGGCCACTGTACAGTAAAATTCTAAAGGGTCTAAAGTGTGTTAAAAAGACAAGCCTGAAGGCTCTGTGCCTCAAGGCGAGGAGTATTCGGAATGAAGTGGACGAATTAACTGTGCAGATAGCAGTTAACGGATACGATGTGGTTGGCATCACGGAGACATGGCTCCAGGGTGACCAAGGCTGGGAACTCAACATCCAAGGGTATTCAACATTTAGAAAGGATAGACAGAAAGAAAAAGGAGGCGGGGAGGCGTTGCTGGTTAAAGAGGAAATTAATGCAATTGTAAGGAAATACATTAGCTTGGATGATGTGGAATCGGTATGGGTGGAGCTACGGAATACCAAGGGGCAGAAAACGCAACTGGGAGTTGTGTACAGACCTCCAAACAGTAGTAGTGATGTTGGGGAGGGCATCAAACAGGAAATTAGGGGTGCATGCAATAAAGGTGCAGCAGTTATCATGGGTGACTTTAATATGCACATAGATTGGGCTAACCAAACTGGAAACAATACAGTGGAGGAGGATTTCCTGGAGTGCATAAGGGATGGTTTTCTTGACCAATATGTCGAGGAACCAACTAGGGGAGAGGCTATCTTAGACTGGATGTCGTGTAATGAGAGAGGATTAATTAGCAATCTTGTTGTGCGAGGCCTCTTGGGGAAGTGTGACCATAATATGGTGGAATTCTACATTAGGATGGAGAATGAAACAGTTAATGCAGAGACCATGGTCCAGAACTTGAAGAAGGGTAACTTTGAAGGTATGAGGCATGATTTGCCTAGGATAGATTGGCGAATGATGCTTAAGGGGTTGACAGTGGATGGGCAATGGCAGACAGTTAGAGACCGCATGGATGAACTACAACAATTGTACATCCCTGTCTGGCGTAAAAATAAAAAAAGGGAAGGTGGCTCAACCATGGCTATTAAGGGAAATTAGGGATAGTGTTAAAGCCAAGGAAGTGGAGAACCCAGCAGAGGAGGACAAAGGGTTTGATCAGGGAAGGAAAAACAGAGTACGAGAGGAAGCTTGCAGGGAACATTAAAATGGACTGCAAAAGCTTCTATAGATATGTAAAGAGAAAAAGGTTAGTAAAGACAAACGTAGGTCCCCTGCAGTCAGAATCAGGGGAAGTCAGAGCGGGGATCAAAGAAATAGCGGACCAATTGAACAAGTACTTTGGTTCGGTATTCACAAAGGAGGACACAAACAACCTTCCGGATATAAAAGGGGTCAGAGGGTCTAGTAAGGAGGAGGAACTAAGGGAAATCCTTATTAGTCAGGAAATTGTGTTGGGGAAATTGATGGGATTGAAGGCCGATAAATCCCCAGGGCCTGATGGTCTGCATCCCAGAGTGCTTAAGGAGGTGGCCTTGGAAATAGCGGATGCATTGACAGTCATTTTTCAACATTCCATAGACTCTGGATCAGTTCCTATGGAGTGGAGGGTAGCCAATGTAACCCCACTTTTTAAAAAAGGAGAGAGAAAACAGGGAATTATAGACCAGTCAGCCTGACATCGGTAGTGGGTAAAATGATGGAATCAATTATTAAGGATGTCATATCAGTGCATTTGGAAAGAGGTGACATGATAGGTCCAAGTCAGCATGGATTTGTGAAAGGGAAATCATGCTTGACAAATCTTCTGGAATTTTTTTGAGGATGTTTCCAGTACAGTGGACAAAGGAGAACCAGTTGATGTGGTGTATTTGGACTTTCAGAATGCTTTCGACAAGGTCCCACACAAGAGATTAATGTGCAAAGTTAAAGCACATGGGATTGGGGGTAGTGTGCTGACATGAATTGAGAACTAGTTGGCAGACAGGAAGCAAAATGTAGGAGTAAATGGGTACTTTTCAGAATGGGAGGCAGTGACTAGTGGGGTACCGCAAGGTTCTGTGCTGGGGCTCCAGCTGTTTACATTGTACATTAATGATTCAGACGAGGGGATTAAATGTAGTATCTCCAAATTTGCAGATGACACTATGTTGGGTGGCAGTGTGAGCTGCGAGGAGGACGCTATGAGGCTGCACAGTGACTTGGATAGGTTAGGTGAGTGGGCAAATGCATGGCAGATGAAGTATAATGTAGATAAATGTGAGGTTATCCACTTTGATGGCAAAAAACAGAGAGACAGACTATTACCTGAATGGTGACAGATAGGAAAAGGGGAGGTGCAACGAGACCTGGGTGTCATGGTACATGAGTCATTGAAGGTTGGCATGCTGGTACAGCAGGCGGTTAAGAAAGCAAATGGCATGTTGGCCTTCATAGCGAGGGGATTTGAGTACAGGGGCAGGGAGGTGTTGCTACAGTTGTACAGGGCCTTGGTGAGGCCACACCTGGAGTATTGTGTACAGTTTTGGCCTCCTAACTTGAGGAAGGACGTTCTTGCTATTGAGGGAGTGCAGCGAAGGTTCACCAGACTGATTCCTGGGATGGCGGGACTGACATATCAAGAAAGACTGGATCAACTGGGCTTGTATTCACTGGAGTTCAGACAAATGAGGGGATCTCATAGAAACGTTTAAAATTCTGACTGGTTTAGACAGGATAGATGCAGGAAGAATGTTCCCAATGTTGGGGAAGTCCAGAACCAGGGGTCACAGCCTAAGGATAAGGGGTAAGCCATTTAGGACCGAGATGAGGAGAAACTTCTTCACCCAGAGAGTGGTGAACCTGTGGAATTCTCTCCCACAGAAAGTTGTTGAGGCCAATTCACTAAATATATTCAAAAAGGAGTTCGATGTAGTCCTTACTACTAGGGGGATCAAGGGGTATGGCGAGAAAGCAGGAATGGGGTACTGAAGTTGCATGTTCAGCCATGAACTCATTGAATGGCAATGCAGGCTCGAAGGGCCGAAAGGCCTACTCCTGCACCTATTTTCTATGTTTCTTTGTTTCCCCATGCTGAATCGTACCCGACCTGGGAGAGCTTGATGCCAGAAATAGAAAGTGTTCCGTCGCCTGGCTCTGAAAGCCCTCACTTTCAAGAACACAAAATTAATTAAGTTCTATAACAAAAATATATGAAAAAAGACTTGGGCGGGAAAAGATAAACTTGTTCAAATATCAATGAAACACTGAAGCCTCTAATGGTTTTATTTTTAAGTTACTACAGAATCATAGAAACTTATGGCATAGAAGGAGGCCATTACGGCCCATCGTGTCTGCACCGGACGAAAAAGAGCTATCCGGCCTAATCCCACTTTCCAGCTCTTGGTCCATAGCCCTGTAGATCATGGCACTCCAAGTGCACATCCAAGTATTTTGTAACTGCAATGAGGGTCCCTGCCTCTACCACCCTTTCAGGCAGTGAGTTCCAGACCCCCACAACCCTCTGGGTGAAAAAAGTTCTTAACTCACCTCTAATCCTTCTACCAATGACTTTAAATCTGTGCCCCTTGGTTGTTGGCCCCTCTGCTCAGGGAAATAGGTTCTTCCTATTCACTCTATCTCGGCCCCTCATAATTTTATACACCTAAATAAGGTCTCCCCTCAGCCCCTTTTGCTCCAAAGAAAACAACCCCAGCCTATCCAATCTATCCTCAGTTATTCCTCATCACTGATCTTGACACTTGGAATACATCGCTATTGGCCACCAGGGGATGCTACAGTGCAGGTTAGAGGGAGAGGACTCCAGGGCCAGAACTATGTTATGTTATGTCAAAGAGGAAGGACAGTTTGACGCACACAGCCTGCCCGCACAGACTCCGCCCGCAGACAGCCTACTTTCAGGAGTAGCCCGACAGTAATTCTGAGAAACGAAACCTAGACAGCAAAAGCCCAAGGGCTGCACGTATTGTTTTTTTAAATGCCTGTCCTTGGTCTGCTCACACACCCCGTGCTTGCTTTAGTGGAAGGCCAACCTCCTCTGCTTTACACTGGCCAGTGGGGTCAGGGGTACCAACCCTCCAGGATTGTCCTGGGGGAATTAAAGCTTAATCTCTGGGATCACTGCTTCTAGCAACACAAGAGAAAAATCACAGGGTTATTAAAAAAAATGTATTTTAAATTTACTTCGATTCGCTACAGAAGGAAGAGACTTTTTAAATTGTCCGTGGAAAGGCGGGAGGCCGTGAGGATGGACGTGTTGGGTGCCCAATGGCGGAGCATGGGCGGCGCTTGGAGGTGGGTCATGTGACAGTACATCCAACCAGAGTTAGCGACCCCGAGAGACACGCGGGCCTCAGTCCAGTAAGTCGCGGAGTTGCACCTGCCGAGAGCAGGGGGCTGGATGGCGGTGAGTTGGGTACCTGCCGTGCCCAGCACCCCAAGTGCCGGCTGCAAGCATTCGCAAAGATACACAGAAGCCACGCTACCTTTTGATTCGGAGGTGCATCCTGAGGATCAGTCGGCGGTACATAGTTGAGGACAAGTCTCCGAAACTCGAGCAGGTTGAAGAGGGACTAAAGGGGGAGGGAAGAAAGAAAAGTATTAAAATGGGTACAGTCAGTGCCGGAGTTTTACAGGTCGCACACTTAACAAGGAGGAGGCTAAACAGCTCTATGTATACGACAGAGCAATGATCTTATCAACTAATGAGACAAAAGAAAGGAAAGAGAGAAGGGAAAGAGGAAAGAAGGGTAAAGAAAGATCTTATGGAAAAGAGGTAGAAGAGCAAGAAAGAGAATAAGCGAGAGAGCAAAAGGAAGCGAAAGCGAAACTTGCATTTATATAGCGCCTTTTAGGATATCCTACGATGATGTACTATTTGAACTGTAGTCACTGTTGCAATGTAGGAAACATGGCAGCCATATCGCACACAGCAAGATCCCACAAACAATAATGAGATAAATGGCCAGATAATCTCCTTTAACTTTAATTTCCTCCTCTCCTATTCTAGACACATTTGCTCCTTGCAGTGTACAGCTGGACCAGCACCAGGCAACCCTCAGGGCCTTGTCCAACTGGCCACTCGGCACGTCAGCCTCCCGAGTTAGTTCGCCCACAGAGACCGTCACAGCTACGCCCAAATCTACCGTCACCGCAATGCCCATAAACGTGGGCACCCCACTGCAGGTCAGCAGCTAACCATCACCAGCAGTAGTCCTTTCCGACACCCTTCTCTGGTTCTTTGAGAGGTGAATAACCCATAGGAAATAGTCAAGGAATTTCTACATCACAGAAATCAAGTGTGTATGGATTCTAACAGAGATATTCAAAATGACGAGACCAAAGGGAGAAAGGTGGCTATCCATTTACCAGTTCGTGAAAAGCAGACTCAGGATTAATGAAGGTGTGAAGTTAGAAGGATTCTACAACACAAAGGGCTCACTTTTGCACAAGCCCGTTTTTTGGCGCATTGCCAGAGTTGTGCTTGTTTTTCTAGGCCAGAAATGCGCCAAAAATATTAGTCCAAAGTTCCCCTGCTGTATTTTTCAAATTTGGCACCGCGCAACATGTCCAGTCACCTCGGGGGGGGGGGGCCGGGGGGTGGAGTCTGCTGTCTACACCGCGAAAACGATGCCACATCTTGGAAAATCGCAGCTGCAATAGAAGATAAAACGCGATGTAAGGACCAAGGATTTCTTACAGGATGAAGTGGAGGCACCAGTTACTGTGATTGAGACCAGATGGCAGGAGCTGGACACCAGCAGAGGTCACATAAAAGTTCCACCCAAAGAAATGAAGAAACGCTGGAACCAAGTTGCAGAAGATTACTGCGCAATGATGAACACCACGAGATCTGGAGGTCAGTGTAAAAAGAAATGGCAGGACCTTGGTCAAGTAGTTAGTGCAAGTAATATTTTCATTTATTCAATGGAACTGCAATTGTAAATTTGACCAGCTGTACATGTGACAGGGTCACTGCTTTGATAGGTCCTGCCTGGAGAAAAGCAACCACCACTGCACAAGCTGGGCCCACACTCAAGGGAGAGGGTAAGTCCTGCAAATTCCAGAGTCTGGCTTTGCTGAATGTTAAGTACTGCACGGGCTAGCCATGCTTTGGTTCCTGGGGATGTCTCCGTCAGCTACGCTTTGGTTGATGCAATGTGCTATCATTCATCGTGGTCTTTCAAATCAGCCTGCTGCTTGTGCTGTGTGAACTTACTCACGCCACACACCCTGCCCCCTCCTCTGCTGCTAACCATTTGTCTGTGTTCTGTTATATTTTGCAGAATTCGAGACCAACCCTGACGATGCAGATGATGATTCAGACGAGGACGAGCCTGAAGAGAACATCTTCCAATCCCACCCTTCAGACCAAGAGCATGGGGGTGAGGGGGTAGTGGTGTGAATGGAGCTGGATGAAGCCCCCTCTGTTTTACTGACTTGGTGGAGGTGCAGGTGCCGCCCATTGAGGTGCCAGTGACTAGAGGTTTGAATGTTGGTGGGACAGTCCATGGTTTCCTAACGTCCGATGCTGCGGGTCCCAGTGGTGTGGTGCAGCGGGGCACACCCGTGGGGAGGAGGGGAAGGAGAGCTCGACAGCGTTCTCCTGAGGTGCAGGATCTAACAGATGTGGTTCAGATGATGGCAATGAGTGCGTGGAGTATTGACCTTACGCGATCACTCCTGGACACCATCAGTGGAGTGGGTGATGAGGTAGCGGGACTGTCGGGAGAAGTACCAACAACCTCACAAGAAATGGGAACGATGTCCAGGTCCATGAGTGAGGGAATATCTCAGTCAACTGAAACCATGTCAGTGACCATGAGGGAGGGAATGTGGCAGGTCATTGAGACACTGTCAGGTCGCATGAGAGACGGCATGTTGGAGTTAGCGACTGCAATAAGGGAACACACCCATTGACAATATTACTCCAATCCCCACACCAGCCTCAAGAGCCCCAAGCCAGGCCCTCCACATTGCCTCCTGCCCTCCCTCCCCTCCCACCCTCAACAGGTGCGCACTACCCGAGATCTTAGAAATAATAAGCTTGGTACCAACCACAGAAACACTGTGCCACCGCCTGCGGGCAGGAGTGGTGGAGTCACCAAGAACAAGCGGCGGGCAGTCTTCGAATAAGGGGGATGAGAGATAGGTGCAGCCTTTCTTTGCTGCTGCTGTTATTATTGTTATTGTTGTAACTGTTATTCTCAAATTAAAAGTTTTTTGTAAGTTATGTAAATTTACAAGTTTAAAAGTTAGTAAGTGATTTTAAAGTTTGTAAGTGATCGTAACTTTAAAGTTTGATACAAGAATAATTTTATTAAAAGTTAAGTACAAAGAACTGTTTGTTAAACTTTTGAATAAAATATATTTTACATTAAATCTGAATCATTTTCATTATTTGTTCCATTACGAACACAACTTTTGAAGTAAAGAATCATTTAATTCTTTTGTTCCATTAACACAACACGACATTACGGAACAGGTCCAAACAGTAAACATGACCCAAATGGAATAGTTGCCACTGAATATTCACGGATGAGCTGCTGGCGCAAGGCTCGAGCAATTGTTAAAGTGGCACGATGGCCCGCCTTCCTCCGTCATCATGCTCTGGGTTCAGGTACTTTTTCGTCCTCCTGCTCATCATCTGCATCTTCCTCATCATTATCATCAGCCACTCTCACGGCAGGTGGGACTTCTAGCAGCTGCTGCTGCTGCCTCATGATGGCTGAGTTATGCAGCATGCAGCACACAACAGTAAACTGACCGACAATCTCAGGGGAGTATTGCAAGTAGCCTCCGGAGTGGTCCAGGCATCGGAAACACTGCTTCAAGATGCCAATGGTCCTCTCTATGATGTTGCGCGTTGCAATGTGCGACATGTTGTATTCCCGGTCAGCTTCCATCCGGGTTACGCGTAGGGATGTCATGAGCCAGGTGGCGAGGCCGTACCCTTTGTCTCTGCCCTTCTGACTGCTGCTGAAACATGGCAGATATAACGTTCTCGCGTAGGATAAACGCATCATGGGTGCTGCCAGGGTATCTTGCATCAACTGACATGATGCGATGCATGTCGTCACAGATGAGCTGCACTTTCACGGAGTGGAAGCCTTTTCTGTTCCTGCACATCTCAGAATCCTCCAAAGGTGCTCGCAAGGTGATGTCGGTATAATTAATGCAGCCCTGCACCTTTGGGAAGCCAGCAATCCTGGAAAAGCCCTCAGCCCTGTCACGCATTGCCTGGGCGGTCATGGGGAACTGTATGTAGTCATTCCTCCAGGCATATAGTGCAGCTGTCACCTGCTAATGCAGACATGTGTTGCATGTTGAGAAATGGTGCACACATCCCCAGTTGTAGCTTGAAACGATCCGGAGGCATAGAATGAAAGTGCAGCTGTAACCCTCACTTCAACTGACAAAGCAGTCTTCCTGACGCTTCTAAGTTGCAGGTATGCTTTCACCAACTCACAGATCTCGGTTACAACTTCTTTGCGGAAACGCAGTCTTCTGACACAGTTTGCATCACTCGGGTGCAGGTACAAACGCCTGTCTCAATATACCCGAGGTGGGTAAGGCCTTCTGCCCATCATCCTATGTGCTCGGAGGTTCCTCATGCAATGAGATCTAATCATTTATCTCCTCCGCAGCACCATGATGCAGAAGGCTCGCACAAGGTATGGCATTGTCAGTGTTGCCCCCATGGTTAAATTTTACCTTTGCAAGAAGCTCAAAATGGCAGGAAGGCAGGCAGGACAGGTTGTTTGTTGTCTCTCCCCAAGCTCTGTATGGACCACACCCAAGTC
This sequence comes from Pristiophorus japonicus, assembly GCF_044704955.1. Taxonomy (NCBI): domain Eukaryota; kingdom Metazoa; phylum Chordata; class Chondrichthyes; family Pristiophoridae; genus Pristiophorus; species Pristiophorus japonicus. The sequence continues at coordinate 13,799,282 of NC_091987.1, forward strand.
TTGTGACTTCTCCCTCTCCCACCTCGGGCTCATTGCAGTCTTGAGACTTCTCCTCCCTCGGGCTCATTTGCCGCCTAGTGCAGTCTTCCGATCGCCACCATCTCCCTCCCCAGGCTTGTTTTGCAGCCGAGCATTTTACTACAAATGATCCGACAGTCCTGCTGTTGAGGGTAAAGTATGGCTATCGGGACGTTTCTCAACGAACCTGGCACGCAACGTTGCATCGCGGTGGGGGAAACATGCCTCACAAAGCAAACACACGGAGGGCAGGCGATCCAATCTGCACTGGCGCAAGAAGAACTCAAGGATGGCCTTTGATCCTCATCCATTCCCAAACACAGCATGGCGGCTCAAGGCCACCGACAATCGAAAAATCCACGTTCTGCATATATCTCGAGTGGCTGCTACTGAGGGATCTTTAGTATTATGATTCATCTATCAGGCAACTGCCATTTGCAAAGATCCAGGTCCACAAGTTTTAAACAGGACAGATCAAGGGGTTGGATGACATGGTGTCGGCCGTGGCTCAGTTAGTGGCACACTCTGGCCTCTTGAGTCAGAAGGTTGTGGGTTCATTTCCCACTCCACTGGCTCAAGCACAAAACCCAGGCCGACACTCCAGTGCAATGCTGAGAGAGTGCTGCACTGTTGGAGGTGCCATCTATCGGATGAGACATTAGACTGAGGTACCATCTACCCTCTCAGGTTTACAATAACATATTTATAGAGGGCCTTTAACGTCCAAAGGTGCTTCACTGGAGTGTTATGAAATAAAATTTGACACTGAGCCACGAGGAGATACTCGGGCAGATGACAAAAAGCTTGGATGACTGCAGCGGTTCAAGGCGACGGCTCACCACCATCTCAAGGGCAATTAAGGATGGGCACTAAATTCTGGCCTTGCCAGCGATGCAAGTGTAACACCTCCCAACCACCACATTATGGAACGAATAATAAAAATAATGATACAACGAAGAGCAGGGGAGATCTTCCTGGTGTCCTAGCCAATGTTTATCCCTCAAGCAACATTTAAAAAAAATAATAAATGGTCATTATCTTATTGCTGTTTTTTGGGAGCTGTGCACAAATTGGCTGCTGCGTTTCCTTCATTACAACAGTGACTACATGTCAAAAGTACTTCATTATCTTTGAAATGCTTTGGGGTGTTTTGAGGATGGGTAAGGCGCTATATAAATGTGAAACGTTTTCTTTTAATGAGCACAAGTAGAGCAGAGTCACCTGTGCTTGAAGGGCTGTCCATTGTCAGGGCGGTTTGAAGATCCCGGACTTGGGGTACACATTTTAAAATGCAGTAAAAAAAAGTAAAGGAAACACTTTAGATGAGTGCGTGGTGACAAAGGGAGCTCGTTGTTCATTGCGGTCTGATTTGTTTTGCCTCATTCCTCTTATTTGCGTGAATGAGTCTGCATCAAGGTGAAAGGTTTTAACAAACGGTTGATGGAAGTTTCCATGCAGGCTGTGCATCAGGACAGCGCGGTGCCGACGAGATCACAGGGTAGGCGTGTGATTCAGGATTCCCAAAACATCGGGCTCCGGGTTTTGGCGGCGTCTTGGTATGAGATGTCTGCACTTAGAGCAACACTTTTCAATTCCAGTGCTATGACAAGATACTATTTCCAGCCTGAGGAAGACTCGGTGCACAGATGTCACTTCCATCAGCGGAATCGATGGGGCGAGTAAGAGGTGGTGAAGGGAGAAGGGAGGAAAAAATAGTTTTCTACACATCAATTAAGTGTTCCTTAATAATAATTCATAGGGCATTTCTGTACCTAACCTCTGGCCCACGAGAGCTCCAAATAAACATGTCAAGGTCAGTGAAAGCCCCCTAAAGCTATCAATCCTCAATCACTTTTTGCCAGTTTGTAACTGGACCTACTGCGGTGGAACAGAGTCATGATCACTTGTTTACACCTACGCTGAATGCCAGCTGATTGCAAACTGTGGACACTTTTAAAAACATGTTATATAACATGCTCTCTGCAGTCCACGCAGACAACTCTCCACCCCAACGCAGCCCACATCCTGCACGCGCATCTCTCCCACCACCACCATCACCGCAGCCAATGCCTTGCCCCGCCCCAAACAGGACACGGTTCGGCTACAATGGTCCGGGCTCAGGCCTGAAGAACGGTCTGACAAAGGGTCATCGACATTGATACGTTAACTCTGTTTCTCTCCACAGATGTTGCCTGACCTGCTGAGATTTCCAGCAGTTTGTGTTTTTATTATATATGAAGAACAGTCATTTGGGCAAGGCACCAAGACAGCCAGCAGGCAGCAAATGTACGCAAGCACTGGTCAGTGTAACCGCGCTCGGGGGGCAAATTATCAAAAGAGAAACCTACGCTGCTCACGTTGCAAGCATTATCTCAATCTAAACAACAGCCAGCACAATGATTAACTGGTCGATGTCCGTTCTCCCAAGACTGAAGGTCACATTATGAAATAAGTTCAATATTTAATGGCTTGAGTGATCTCCTGGACGACGTTCAATCACCTAGATGGGTCGATGAGAAATTTTCCAGATTTTTTTTCCCCAAAGTGGCCTGCATTTTTAAAAAAATCTGTTTTTTTGCCTCTCCCAGGAGATGGCCTGGTTTCAGGTGGGGTGGGGTATATATGTTGTGATACACAAGGTATCGCAATTGTGTGGGTCAGGCTGGATGGACCAGATGGTCTTTACCTGTCCGTCATTGTTCGTATGTCCGTATGTTGGTATTTAAGTCTTTGTACATAAAAAAAGATGGAATACTTTCTCATTGCATGCCAATGTGCAACTTATATGCTCCAATACATGCATGTATGTTTATGAAGTGAGTGTCTTCTATTTTACGGTCATGTCAAAACTTTAACGTTCAGGAAGCAGTACTCTGTACCTCACTGACCTGGACCAGGCATGGCAAGGTCCAGGTCGGTGATTGGAGCGTGGGCAGATGCAGCAGGAGCGACGAGGTCAGGGGCAAAGGAACGGCGAGAGACTGTAGAGAGATGTGATCGGTACCCAGGGGAGGTGTGAGTTCGGAGCCAGGGGCAGCACGGACCAGCCCACACTGCGATATGAGTGCGCACTAGGCCCGTGCAGCAGAGCTGGTCTCCAGTCGTCCTGGTTAATCCTTGCCAGTGGACCAAGACCTAGCTCTGTCAAGCCCGTGTGGTGGGTGTGCAACGGCCACCCCACGTTAAAAAATTCCAGGCACAGGCAACTTCCACCCTTCAGGATGTAGTTTGGGTTCTTCATTCAAAACACCTGTGAACTCATCCTTTTTTTTGGCATGGAAGCAAATCATCCTCGTTTCGAGGGACTGCCTATGATGATGATGTATATGCTCCATCACCCTCAATTCCTTAAAGCTCTGCAGCCAGTGCCAATTGGAATAAGTTGACCACCTCCCTTCAGGAAACAGGGCGACTGCGCTATACTACATACTGATTCACAAGATCCCCGGGTTCCCCTCCTCAACAAGTTGTGCTACTAGCCAAAAGCAAAGTCGCTTTTTCTGTCTGTGCTTTGCTCTATTGTCACGTTTGCTTTGTGGGCATTGGTGAGCTGAGAGTTTCTGGTCTAGCAGCTGCCACTGCTTAGATTCAAGCCTCTCTCCTCCCGCCCCCGGACAGCCTCCATTATTCTTTCAGTTCAGAGAAGATTCACTAGGTTGATTCCAGGGATGACGGGGTTGACTTATGAGGAAAGGTTGAGTAGGTTGGGCCTCTACTCATTGGAATTCAGAAGAATGAGAGGTGATCTTATTGAAACGTATAAGATTATGAGGGGGCTTGACAAGGTGGATGCAGAGAGGATGTTTCCACTGATGGGGGTGACTAAAACTAGGGGGCATGATCTTAGAATAAGGGGCCGCCCATTTAAAACAGATGAGGAGAAATTGCTTCTCTGAGGGTTGTGGATCTGTGGAATTCGCTGCCTCAGAGAGCTGTGGAAGCTGGGACATTGAATAAATTTAAGACAGAAATAGACAGTTTCTTAAACGATAAGGGGTTATGGGGAGCGGGCAGGGAAGTGGACCCAAGTCCATGATCAGATCAGCCATGATCGTATTGAATGGCGGAGCAGGCTCGAGGGGCCGTATGGCCTACTCCTGTTCCTATTTCTTATGTTCGTATTATTATAAAGCTTAGATTTAGTTCAGCATTGAGAAGCTGAGGTGCGGATAGCAGGACTCCACCGATTGGAAAACAAAGTGAGAAGATGGGAACACGGCACCTCAAGTTAGGAGACTCGAAATCTTGTGTTGGAACATATTGCAGGATGAAAGGTAGACCCCAGGGCAGTAAAGGAGTTCTGCGGTATTGAGGTCATGGGAAAGAATAAGTTAGGGACAGTGCAAGGGAGAGAGGAGCGACCAGGAGAGCTCTGAAAGATCATGGGAGTAAAGCTCACAGGAGCAATGGTAACAAAAAATGGGGAACTAGAAAAGCGTTTTTTTTTTTAAATACATTGTCAGGTTGGCATGCAGGTACAGCAGGATGTTAAGAAAGCAAATGGCATGTTGGCCTTCATAGCAAGGGGATTTGAGTACAGGGGCAGGGAGGTGTTACTACAGTTGTACAGGGCCTTGGTGAGGCCACACCTGGAGTATTGTGTACAGTTTTGGTCTCATAACTTGAGGAAGGACATTCTTGCTATTGAGGGAGTACAGCGAAGGTTCACCAGACTGATTCCTGGGATGGCAGGACTGACATATCAAGACAGACTGGATCAACTGGGCTTGTATTCACTGGAGTTCAGAAGAATGAGAGGGGATCTCATAGAAACGTTTAAAATTCTGACGGGTTTAGACAGGTTAGATGCAGGAAGAATGTTCCCCATGTTGGGGAAGTCCAGAACCAGGGGTCATAGTCTAAGGATAAGGGGTAAGCCATTTAGGACCAAGATGAGGAGAAACATCTTCACCCAGAGAGTGGTGAACCTGTGGAATTCTCTACCACAGAAAGTTGTTGAGGCCAATTCACTAAATATATTCAAACAGGAGTTAGATGTAGTCCTTGCTACTAGGGAGATCAAGGGGTATGGCGAGAAAGCAAGAATGGGGTACTGAAGTTGCATATTCAGCCATGAACTCATTGAATGGTGGTACAGGCTTGAAGGGCCGAATGGCCTACTCCTGCACCTATTTTCTATGTTTCTACGATATGGGTGTCGCTGGCAAGGCTGGCATTTATTGCCCATCGGTAGTTGTCGAGAAGGTGGTGGTGGGCCGCCTTCTTGAACCCCCTGCATTCCGTGCAGTGAAGAGACAGGGTGAGTGTCGGGGGCTAGAGGTGGGGGGGGGGGGGGGGGGGGGGGGGGCAAACCAGCCGACAAAGGTTTATTCGTTTCCAGATAAAATAGGACGCGTCGCATGACGACAGCAATTAACTCAGCAAGTGTGCTGGAGTAGGCTGCCTCCTAAAAAACAAGTATGACTAGTTTACATAAACAAATGAGTCATTCAGACAGGAACTGCTACCTGATCCGCCAGCTGAGGTATCACTTCCAGGCGCGCTAGTTTCTAAATCGGTCGTCGCCAGCCAGTCATTGCAGACATGGACGGGGCGGGGGGATGTTGGAGCAAAAACAAACTGTTGTGAAACACATCAGCTTTCCCCAGGCAAGCAAAGCCCCAGCCTGGATCTGTTCAGGTTAACCACAACTTTTATTTATATAGCACCTTTAACGTAGTAAAACATCTCAAGCGCTTCACAGCAGTGTTACAAGACACAAAGATTTGACACCAAGTCTCACAAGAAATGATGGTAGATGACCAAAAGCTTGGTTAAAGAGGTCAGTTTTAAGGAGCGACTTAAAGGAGGAAAGAGAGGCGGAGAGGTTTAGCGAGGGAGTTCCAGAGCTTAGGTCCCAGGCAGCTGAAGGCAGGACCCACTGACGGTTGAGCGACTATAATGAGGGATAGAAACATAAAAAATAGGTGCAGGAGTAGGCCATTCGGCCCTTCGAGTCTGCACCACCATTCAATAAGATCATGGCTGATCATGCAACTTCAGTACCCCATTCCTGCTTCTCTCCATACCCCTTGATTCCTTTAGCCGTAAGGGCCACATCTAACTCCCTTTTGAATATATCTAACGAACTGGCCTCAACAACTTTCTGTAGTAGAGAATTCCACAGATTCACAATTTTCTGAGTGAAGAAGTTTCTCCTTATCTCGGTCCTAAATGGCTTACCCCTCAAGAGGGCAGAATTTGAGGAGCGCAGACATCTTTTGGTGTTGTGAGGCTGAAAGCGATTACAGAGATAGGGAGGGTCGAGACCATGGAATGATTTGAAAACAAGGATGACAATTCTGAAATCGAGGCGTTGTTTAACCGGGAGCCAATGTTGTTCAGTGAGCACAGGGGTGATGGGTGATCGTGACTTAGACAATATTTATCCCTCAACCAACATCACTAAAACATATTATCTGCTCATTATCATGTTGCTGTGTGTGGGAGCTTGCTGTGCTCAACTTGGCCGCCACATTTCCCGTATTACAACAGTGACTACATTTCAAAAATACTTCATGGGCTGCAAAGCGTTTTGGGATGTCCTGAGGCCGTGAAAGGCGCTATAGAAATGCACGTCTTTCTTGCGTGAAAGAATGAATCTTCAGGAGAACTGGCAGCTCCTCCAATATCTCAGCCTATTGTTTGACCGAACAGAGCAGGAGGTGATTCTTGCCGCAGATGCATGTATCACAAGGCGAAGACAAGGGTGGGCCCAATTCCGATTCCCTCACAGTGGAATAGCCGGATGATGATTATCGTCCGTCACAGCATCCAAAGCAGGAGTGATGACCTGGGGTGAAATGTGCTTGATACTTCTGGAACCACAGCGGTGGGATGGCAACCCCCTCTCGCCCGCCCAGGCCTGCCCCTTCAGGAGGAAATGAAACTCTTTGGAGAGAAAGCACAAACGGGGCTCTCACCTGAATGACCGCACTGAACCAGCAGGTGTTTCCCACATTCTTCAGACCGACGGGACAATTCTCCAGTCGCTTCCGATCGTACGGATTCACCGAATCACTCCATACCTCTCCTTGGGTCCTTTTCAAGCTGGCCTTGTTTTCTGCGATGCTGGCTTCTAGTACCCTTAAATAAAAATAACAAAAGATTATATTATAAACTAAAAGTGTCTGGACTATCAAGTGAGAAATATAGGTGAGCGAGCCCAGAGACCGTCATCAACTGACACTGCCAACGAAGGAGCGCTCGTGCCCATTTTGCACAGAACACTGCTTATTTCAGACAGAGTCTCAACTTCCAGAATCAGTCAGAACTTTAAAAAGCGGCAGCCCTAACTCTGCTAGAAATAAGAAAGTTAAAATGCTGCCCAGCAAATGTACAAGTGCCACTCGAAGGTGGTGTGGTGTTCGGATCTCAGTGAATTGGGCTTGTGGACAACGCATACTATGCCCACTTTAATTATGAAAACCCTCCCAACTGGACAATGATAAAATCAGCGAATGATACAGCACAGGAGGCCATTCGGCCCATCGTGCCTGTGCCATCTCTTGGGTCGAGCTGTCCAATTAGTCCCGCTCTCCTGATCTCGCTGTTACCGCACCCCCTTTAAAGCTACACTTTGTATCACCCCTCTTCCTTCCTACCAAAATGCATCACTTCACTGTATTAAATTGCATCTGCCATGTGTCTGCCCATTTCACCAGTCAGTTTATGACCACTTGAAGTTACTATCCACCTCATTGCATTTACTACATGTCTGGGCTTTGTCTGCTCTTTTAACCTTGGGCTGTGTCCAGGGACAGCACTTTGTGCTGCGTAATGCCCAGGTAAATTACTGGCAGTGGGAGCAATTTGAGGCAATGGATTTATGGCATAGCACAAGATGTCCATCGCATATTAAGGTGTACTGGGTTAAGTGGAATCCTGTAGCATTAGTGCCTGTGTGCTTTATAAGCCCAAGGACAACACTGTTATACTTAATTCACTCAGCTTCACAAAGAATGATCATCAACGCAGCACAATACTGTCTACTCCAAATAATCACAAGTGCTTTGTTACATGAAAAAGATCAGATTATTCAGTACAGTATTGCAAATTAAACAACTCTGAATTAAGAGTATACTCCATTCTCCCACTTATCAAGTTCTGAGGGATCTGAAATAGATTTTATTTTGAATTCGTACAACATACTCCAAATTGAAGAAACCGATTTGTAAACCCTGCTAATGGGCGCAGTGGCTGAAATCTCACCACCAGCGCGATCCACTGATAGCACAGTGCAAACTGCCCCACTGCAATCATAATGGGGGAACGAGGCAATGGGAGATGAAGGGTATTGGTGCAAAACATACTCATTTTTAATGACTTTCTTGCGAATTTTGTGCTCAGAATATTGCTGCTTGGGGAACTGGACAATTTCCCTCCTCAAGGCTATTATAACATCAAGCAATTGCAGGATTGGTTCAGCACAAGGAGACACAGATTTAAACTCCCTCTGCACTGCCCCATCAAGCACTCTGTTTTAGGCTATAGCAAGAATGTCCAATCTTTTGTCTTCCTGGGCTGTATAATGGTGCCTTGGGGGGGGGGGGTCATATACAACAAGAACTTGCAACCACAGACAATAAATCTTCCCGCCATTCCCTCCGAGAACAAACCTCAGTCCTCTCACTCATCAATCTGGCCGCAAACTGAAACCCACTCCCCACCCCGGCGAAAGATAAGAACTGAAAGACTCCGAGTGACAGCAGCCGTCAAAAATCTTTCGGCCAGGGGCGACGGAGGGACTGCAATGGTAAAGAAACACGAGCGGTTAGGTGCGCTAAAACAGCTGGGAACAAGACAGGCAACTTGCATCACAGCCCCTTTCCAATGAGCAGAAACCACGCACTCCTCCTGAGTATGAGACAAAACACTCCCTCACTGAGCACAATCCTAAACCTTCGCATCACAAATTACAACCATCGCCCTTGCCCGCCCCACCCCCCTCACTCAGCACAAACTGAACCAGCCCTGATGAGGGAGGTCCATGCTTCATGCTTTGGAGGCAGTTCAGAGAAGGTTCACTAGGTTGATTCCGGGGATGAGGGGGTTGACTTATGAGGAAAGGTTGAGTAGGTTGGGCCTCTACTCATTGGAATTCAGAAGAATGAGAGGTGACCTTATCGAAATGTATAAGATTATGAGGGGCCTTGACAAGGTGGATGCAGAGAGGATGTTTCCACTGATGGGGGGAGACTAGAACTAGGGGGCATGATCTTAGAATAAGGGGCCACCCATTTAAAACTGGGACGAGGAGAAATTTCTTCTCTCGGAGGGTTGTAAATCTATGGAATTCGCTGCTTCAGAGAGCTGTGGAAGCTGGGACATTGAATACATTTAAGACAGAAATAGATAGTTTCTTAAACAATAAGGGGATAAGGAGTTATGGGGAGTGGGCAGGGAAGTGGAGCTGAGTCCATGATCAGATCAGCCATGATCTTATTAAATGGCGGAGCAGGCTCGAGGGGCCATATGACCTACTCCTGCTCCTATTTCTTATGTTCTTATGTACTGCCACTCCCCCCCCACCCCCCACTTAGATTGCAGCACAGCTTCTAACCCCATCCATTGCAAAACTCAATCCCCCTCCTCTCCTCTCACCACGCCCCCGCCATGTCTTCCTTCTGTCTCCCATGTTTCCCTCCCCTCCTCCCAGCTTGCTCCTCCCCTGCCCTTCCTACTCTCTCCCATCTGCCTCCTCTCCCTGCCCTTCCTACTCTCTCCCATCTGCCTCCTCCCCCTGCCCTTCCTACTCTCCCATCTGCCTCCTCCCCCTGCACTTCCTACTCTCTCCCATCTGCCTCCTTCCCCCTCCCTCTTTCTTGACCCAATTCAGTTATACCCCCAAACCGACTGTGGTCTTGACTGCTCCTGTGCAATAGCACAGGAGATCGACTAGTTTTAAGATAACATTTGCACACTTTCTTCTTCTGCACCCTAAGGAGAGGAAGCAGTGTCACCGTCCTCATGGGCAAAGCATCCCAAAGACCATAAAAAGCTCAACAAATTTCAAACATAGCAACATATGCTCAAATGTTTCGGTGATCTCATCGGCTCTGGTTTCTGATAACATGAGCACTCATCGAGTGACTAAACACCAGGACTATCTGCAGTGAATCACTCATGCTGTCAGTAAAGTCTACTTCATGGACATAGACATCAAGGCAGATACGCCGAGAACACCAATAAAAGATGATCACTTAGCTTACAGCCTCTTGGTATTCAGAGAGTGTGCTTTTCAATAAACTACTACTTTCCATTGCAACAAAGGATTATGGAAACTCCCGGTGAGCTGACATGTAAAAGCTTTTCCCAGTAAGCCATGCACAGGATTCATGATAGGCTGTGTGAGCGGATCTCACCCAGAATGGCAATGACAGCGCTATTATCCACCTGCAAAAGGTGGCCATGATTCCAACTCTATCACTATCCAATGATTACAGAGGATATACGGCACATAAACAGGCCATTTGGCCCAACTTGTCCATACCAGCGTTTATGCTCCACTCGCGCCTCCTCCCGTCTTTCCTCATCCAAATCTATCTGCAGAACCCTCTCTTCCCTTCTCCCTTATGGGCTTGTCTAGCCTCCCCTTAAATGCATCTATACTATTCACTTCCGGATAGGTATAACCTCATATTTTTGGTATCTTCCTTGTAAATCTTTTTTGCACCCTCGCTAGTGGTTAGGAGCATGAACTTGGACAGGAACTCATGTCCTTACCACTATGAGGGGGCTTGACAAGGTGGATGCAGAGAGGATGTTTTCACTGATGGGGGAGACCAGAACTAGAAGGCATGATCTTAGAATAAGGGGCCGCCCATTTAAAACTGAGATGAGGAGAACTTTCTTCTCTGAGGGTTGTAAATCTGTGGAATTCGCTGCCTCAGAGAGCTGTGGAAGCTGGGACACTGAATAAATTTAAGACAGAAATAGACAGTTTCTTAAACGATAAGGGGATATGGGGAGTGGGCAGGGAAGTGGAGCTGAGTCCATGATCTGATCAGCCATGATCTTATTAAATGGTGGAGCAGGCTCGAGGGGCCATATGGCCTACTCCTGCTCCTATTTCTTATATTCTTAAGTCAGCCGTGGTTCAGTAGGTAGGACTCCAACCTCTGAATCAGAAGGTCATGTCCCATCCAGAGAATGAAGCACAAAAATCCTCGCCAACACTCCCAGTGCAGTGCTGAGGGAGCGCTGCACTGTCGGAGGTGCTGTCTTTTGGATGACGTTAAACCGAGGCCCCGTCTGCTCTCTCGGGGACGTAAAAGATCCCATGGCACTATTCGAAGAGGAGCACATGAGTTCTCCCCAGTGTCCTCCCCAATATTTATCCTTCAACCAACATCACTAATTTAAAAAAACACCGATTATCTGGTCATTTATTTCATTGCTGTTTGTGGGACCTTGCTGCGTGCACATTGGCTGCTACATTTCCCACATTACAACAGTGACTGCACTTCAAAAAGTGCGTAATTGCCTGTAATGCGCTGCGGGACGTGCTGAGGCAGTGAAGGGCGTTATATAAATTGCAAGTCTTTCTTTCTTTTCACACCCCTAAAGATCAGCTAACTGGGATTGCCGCTAGCAGCCTTCTATTCCGAATGGCCAAATGGGATTGCCGCTGGGAGCTTTCTATTCCGAATGGCCAAATGGGATTGCCGCTGGGAGCTTTCTATTCCTAATGGCTCCGCTTCACACCTTTGCTAACAGAACTGGCAAGAAGACTCTCCTTGCTTTGGGACGGGGAAAAGGCAGATACCTAAATTTCGAAGAATCCCAAGAAGACAGGACAAGGATGCAGTGTGAAGCATGTGCTTTCTGCTGTAGACCATCTCCAGCTGGTCACAGAGAGAAAGTTTAAAACAAAAGTGACGAGGATGATTATAGGTAGGAACTACACGACATGCAAAGGTAGACTCGGTGACAAGGCGGGGGGGGAGGGAGAAAAGCAACAGCACTGGTGAAACAAAAAAAAGAGACACAGATAGAAAAAGAAACTGAAGGAACCAAAGGAATCAAAACCGAGACTAAGAAGAGAAAGTGAATGTGAATTGGGGAAGTATGCAAAGCTTACTCTGAGGCTAACCTCATACTTCACAAGTTAGTCAGAAACATGAGCCCCGTCAGTGAAATATAAATAGGTATTACACGCACACGCCTGTTACGTGTTCTATTTATACTGGAATGGTGCAGAAAAGACTAAAAACGTGTGAATGAAGTGCTATCTTCAGAGGCGGTTCATCTGCTTTCAAAGGTCACAAGGAAGCTACTGCGAGCAGTGCGGACTGTGACAGATCATTCTTACTTCGCTGATGAAGCTCTGCCAATTGTAAAGGGCAGCGGCGGAAAACTATAAACATTTTCTCAGCATAACCTCTTGCCCAAATTGATGGGGTAGAATCAATTTTTATTTGGTCCATTGATTTCAGATCTCTCTTCCTTTTAACTGCGACTTCATAGAATCTTACAGCACAGGAGAAAGCCATTCGGCCCATCGTGCCTGCGTCAGCTCTTTGAAAGAGCTACCCAATCCAATTCTCTATTGAATCTGATTCCACCACCCTTTCAGGCAGTGCATTCCAGTTCATCACAACTCACTGCGTAAAAACAATTCTTCTCATGGAGTCTCTGGTTCTTTTGCCAATTATCTTCAATCTGTGTCCTCTGGTGGAAACAGTTTCTCCTTATTTACCCCCCCTCATAATCTAACACCTCTATTAAATCTCCCCTTAACCTTCTCTGCTTGAAGGAGAACAACCCCAGCTTCTCTAATCCAACATATCGGAGGTCCCTCACCCTGCACCATTCTAGTTAATCTACTCTGTGCCCTCTCTGAGGCCTTGACATCCTTCCTGGAGTGTGGTGCCCAGAATCAGACACAATACTCCAGCTGAGGCCGAACTAGTGATTTACAGACGTTTAACATAACTTCCTTGCTCTTGTACTCTCTACCTCTATTTCTAAAGCCATGAATCTTGTACGCTTTTTTAAAAAATCAGTTGGTCAGCGTAAAAGTGGCTCCTGAGGCTGACTATGAGACTAACGATACAGTGATAACACAGAAACACGGAACTCTGATCTCAACAAAGCAAAGTGGTTGCTGATTCAAATTTTTACCAGGTTACTTTTGCACTTATTATTATTAGTAATAACTTTCATTTATATAGCACCTTTAATGTAGTAAAATACAGACAAACAGATACATTTGACACCGAGCCACAGAAGAGATTAAGGCAGATGATCAAAAGCTTGTTTAAAGAGGTAGGTTTTAACAAGTGTCTTAATGGAGGAAAGAGAGGTAGAGAGGTGGAGAGGTTTAGGGAGAGAGTTTAAGAGTTTAGGGCCCAAAATGTCGAAGGCACGGCCACCGATGGTTGAGCAGTTATAATCAGTGATGTTAAGAGGGCAGAATTTGAGGAGTGCAGACATCTTGTGGGATTGTGAGGCTGAAAAAGATTACAGAGATAGGGAGGGGCTTGTAAACAAGGATGAGAATTTTGAAATCGAGGCATTGTTTAACTGGGAGCCAATGTAGGTCAGAAAGCACAGGGGTGATGGGTGATCTTGACTTGGTGCGGGTTAGTACACGGGTTGTTGAGTTTTGGATGACTTCAAGTTGACTACTCCAATTCACTCCGGCCAGGAGTGAGTTGGAGTGGTCAAGTCTAGAGGTAACAAAGGCATGAATGAGGGTTTCAGTAGCAGAAGAGCTGAGGCAGGGGCGGAGGCGGGCAATGTTACCGAGGTGGAAAAAGGCGGTTTTAGTTATGCCGCATTATAACTTTAGTTATTTTGTAATTCAGTAAAGCATCATGGCGAGTGACCATGACAACACGAGCAGTGAACATTTAGCAGTACAATTGTAGATACTATCCTTTCAACCCTTGGAGGATGTTTGGAGCGCGTGCTTTGGACTGCGTGATACTACAAGTGGTAATTTGAGGTGAGTATAAGAGTGTCCCGCAAGGAGCAGTTTGGTTTGAGTGCAGTTTCTCACCCACGGCATATTGATACCAACGCAATAAATAAGCACAGCGACAAAAATGTTTTTGTGTCATCATTCACGGGATGTGTGCGTCGCTGGCAAGGCCTAGCACTTATTGCCTACCCTTAAGGAGGTGGTGGTGAGCCGCCTTCTTGAACCGCAGCAGTCCGTGTGATGTGCCATAGCTTTTTGGAACAACCGAGTGGCTCGCTGGGCCAATTCAGAAGGCAGTTAAGAGTCAACCACATTGCTGTGGATCTGGAGTCACAGATAGATTTCCTTCCCTAAAGGACATTAGTGAACCAGATGGGTTTTTACGACAATCCGATAGTTTCAGGGTCACCATTACTGACACTAGCTTATTATTCCTGATTTATTTAATTCACTGAATTTAAATTCCCCAGCTGCCGTGGTAGGATTTGAACCCACGTCTCTGGATCATTAGCCTCTGGATTACTAGTGCAGTAACATAACCACGATGCTATTGTTCACTATAATGTGTATGTCATCAGTAAATACAAAAGACGGACTTGCATGGAAGGAAGCAAAAAAATGTATTGAAGCACCAATCTGTGGAAGATTTTAAAATGATAAGAGGTCTTTATTAAAGTTTAATATTTTGGTGCACACAAAGCTGAGGGGTGTCAGCTGGCAGGAAGTGGAACACCTCCCACTGCTAGCACCCACAGCTGACATCAAGAACATCGAGGTTGGGCACGGCAGAGTTAGATGAACAATGCAGCACCACCCCCTCTGCTCGACCTGAGCAATGTCCATCAGCCTGCCCCAACCCCCTCCTCAAGTGCTTTCACATGACTGCCCCCCTGACGGAGAGCGACAATCCTGTGCAGAACCAGCTGCCTTTTTGCTGTGGGCTCCTGCTCACTGTAATGAGATTGTCTCAAACCCTTTCAAACTGATCCTTTTAATCCGGTACTGAGAAGAAACTGTCAACCCGTCTAGTCTGGAGCCGAACCCAGGCCGCGGAGGTGGGACACCCACTGCCCCAAGTACATCTATCTGATTTGTGGCTACTTCTCCTTCCAGTTATAACAGATCTGGAGATGAATTATTTTTTCCCGTCATTCACCCCGCTTATCACAGTTCTCCACACCCCTCCTCCTTCGCGATTCTTTATTTGTCGAAACACATTTTGACTACCACGTTTCTTTCCTCTGCACCTGCCTCCAGCAGTACCAGTGAAGAGTCCCACCTGAATAGCTAAACTATCTTTCTTCGCACTGAGCATATAATCCAGGCTGATACTCCAGTGCAGTGCTGAGGAGGTGCCGCACTGTTGGAGGTGCTATATTTCAGATGAGACGTTAACAAGGCAGATGGGGCCCCGGTTTAAGAGTACGTAAAAGATCCCATCGAAGAAGAGCAGGGAATTTATCCCTGGTGCCCTGAGCCAATATTTAGCCCTCAAATATAACAAAAACAGATTATCTGGTCATTATCACATTGCTGTTAGTGGGAGCTTGCTGTGCGTAAATTGGCTGCTGCGTTTCCTACATTACAACAGTGACTACACTTCAAAAAGCATTTCATTGGCTGTGAAGCACTTTGGGACGTCGTGAGGTTGTGAAAGGCATGATAGAAATGCAAGTCTCCCTTTATTTTTCTTTCTTTCAGATGATCAGACCACATTTCCAGCATTTGACAAAGATCACATTTGAGAGCTGAATCATGGGAATCGCAATATGCCCAACTAAACATACAAGAAAATACTACTTTTGAGAGTCATTAGCATTCCAACCTCTCTCTATCTTAACCTTTATTGTATTGAACACTACTAATCAGCACGTGCCAATTTACTTACAACCCTCTCTTACTCGATTAGCCTTGGCAGCGTCCTGTACTGTGGGCCTTGGTTGCTCAATGAATCAAAATTCCTCTGTATTTGAGCCCCAGCTCTGTAACCTTCTCCAGCCCTACAACCCTCCGAGATCTCTGCACTCCTCCAATTCTGGCCTCTTTAGCATCCCTGATTTTCATCGCCCCACCATTGGCGGCCGTGCGTTCAGCTGCTGAAGCCCTAAGCTCTGGCTTTCTCTCCCTAAACTTCTCGCCCGCGCTTTCCTCCGTTTAGACGCTGCTTGAAACCTACTTCTGACCTCTCCCAATATCCCTTACGTGGCTCGGTGTCAAATTTTGTTTGGTAACGCACCTTGGGAAGTTTCACTACGTTAAGGGCGCTATATAAATACAAGTTGTTGTTGTTGTTGTTGAGTGGCCACAGCCTTCCCCAGTTCCCACACACATTTCTGGCGCTGACCCAAGTTGAAATTTTGTCATGAGCCTGGTCAGCGAGCAGTCTTCTCACACTTAAAAGTCAAAAAGGATGACCCGCTGAGTATCTAATAAGATTGTAATGCAATGAGTGAGCAGCTAAGCAACAACAACCTGTATTTATATAGCACCTTTAACGTAGTGAAACGTCCCAAGGAGCTTCACTGGAGTATTGCGAGGCAGAAGATTTGACACCGAGCCACATATGGAGAAAATTAGGACAGGCTTGGTCAACGAGGTAGGTTTTAAGGAGCGTCTTAAAGGAGGAGAGAGAGGTGGAGCGATGGAGAGGTTTCGGCAAGGAGTTCCAGAGCTTAGGGAGGAGGCAGCAGAGCAGTCAAGGCAGGTAATATTGGGCTGTCGTAGCTCCCCATCGCACAGCCTTTTGATGAGCGGAGGATGGCTTAAGCCATAGCTTCAAGTAGCCGCTGGATTATAGTCGTCAAACTAGGTTAAAAAATGCAGAAATTCATATTGCCTTTTTTTGTCAGTAAGCAAAATTCAAATTAGAAAAAAAAACTTGCATTTATATAGCGCATTTCCCGACCTCAGGATGTCCCAAAGCGCTTTATAGCCAATTAAGTATTGTCAGGTAGGAAACGCGGCAGCCAATCGCACTCAGCAAGGTCCCACAAAAAGCAATGAGTTAATAACCAGATAATAAGGGATTTAAGGGATATGGGACGGAAAGTGGAGTTGAGGTCGAAGATCAGCCATGATACTGAATGACGGAGCAGGCTCGAGGGGCCGTATGGCCTACTCCTAATTTTTATGTTCTTATGTTATGTTCTTATAATCTGTTCTTAAGTCATGTCAGTTGACAGATAAATATTGGTCAGGACAGCGGGGAAAATTCCCCTAGCTCTTCTTCAAAATAATGCCGTAGAATCTTTTACGTCTACTCAAGAGGGAACATGGTGCCTCGGTTTTAACGCCTCATCTGAAAGACGGCAGTACAGCTATCCCTCAGTACTGCGCTGAAATGTGAGCCTGGATTTTGTGCTGGAGTCTCTGGAGTAGGACCTGAACCCACAACTTCTGACTCAAGAGGCTCCTCATGAGGCTTCCCTTGTACATTCATGTAACTACTTCAAGTTTTTTTTAAAATGAAAGCTGCCTTGATCGCCAAGCTCTCCTTGTTTAAAGGCGGCATGGGGAAGGTACGATAGATATTTCCCCTCTGAAGGGCATTGGTAAAATAGATCTCTTTTAGCTCTCTATACTTTTAGCTCGCGATCCAGCCAGATAATTATCAAGCAAGAAGGCCAAAAAGGTCAAAAGGTTTTACAATCATGGTCAACTTCCAGAGTAGACCACTTATCTGCAAAGACCTCAGGGATGCACTGCATGCAAACGCTGAACTGCTCAAAAATGTTACTTGCATCAACAAACCCAGACCCTGATGTTTGGAAAGCCAGATCTAGTTCTTGACTGGAGTCTAATAACCAATTGGAAAACGTGCATGTGAATGTTGAGGTGAAGATGGGACTGTGTATGGCCTGTCAAAGCTCAATGGTCTCACCTCAAGTGAGGAATGGTCACGTTGGACAAGTAGGTGGCTGGAAGCTGTGGAGCAGTACCCCAACAGGGTGTCAGCCGCCTCAGGGGAAGAGGGGAGAACATTTAAGGGACGCTTATTGCAGATCATAATTCACTGGGAGGTCAGTGTATGGCTTAGGCACAGAGCTCGGAAATATTCACATTCCCCCACCCTCCCCTCCTCGATCCCATTCCGATGGAGGTCCTATCTGACTGTAAATGAAGCGCACGTTTAGCTAACAGAAGCATCATTGCTACAAGTTTTTCTTTAATAGGATGTATTTCGATGCACTTGTTGCAACACCAATGGACCCGAGCCTCGGAACATGCTGTGCAATCTCACACCTTCAACTAATGGCCAACCAGCCTCACACCACAGCAGTGTAATAAAAGACACAGTACTGGCTCCATAAACACCTTTCAGTATCGGGGGAGGGGGGAGAGGGAGCATGTGCTGCAGTTGGTCTCACACTGGCTTTCGACCTCAAGAACACCTGCTCAGATGCAGCCCAGACTGACGGCCTGAAAGTCCTTTCTGTCTGTTACTGTAAGGGCTCTATGCGGGGAAAAAAAAGCTTGGACAGTCTCGATCCAGCACACGGCGGATTGAACCACAGCACAAAACAGACCCAAGTTCAGAAATTGCTAACCACAGGCGGTTGTGATGTAGAGGGGCTTATGGAAACAATTGTTATACTCGTGCTGTGGGGGCACTCTTCTGAGGTTGAGACTGAGGCTCATTGTTGGGACAAGAGTAGGTTACGTTTGCCTTTGGTTTCGGCCCATTTTGCATCTGACCTGGAAGCGGATGATGCTGACTTAGGGTCTATTTTAACTCGGGGAGTGGGCAGTGTGAGGAGGGACCCGGAAGTCAGGGAGAAAGAGAGACTCAGATGCCGGGTCTCATTTTAATACTCGCAGGCAAGAGCGGGAATTAGGGGGCGGGAGCTGTATGCCGCCGAGACGCAAGGGAACGATTCCAAGCATAAGGCAAGTGCTGGGATGGGGCTTCCCAAACATGTGCCGGTACGAGGAGGGAGAGGAAAGGCAGGGGAGACCCGAGGATTCTTTCTGTTGGCCGAAAGATCATTCCCGCTCTTCCTGACAACCCCTGAAAGGAGTCCTCCCGAAGAGGATGGTGGCCTTTTCTGGCCACTCTGCTGGCTCACGCCGGCGTCCTCGGTCAGGCCTCCGCCAAGAGCTGCCGTTAAAACAGCATCATCGGGCCGCGACTTTTACATTTCAACTGGGTCCCGATAAAACAGTGCCGTGCAGGAACAGTATGGCCGCGAGCTGCCAAGTTGATGCCTTCAAATCCCCTGGGAGGACAGACTCATCAACATCAGTGTTCTCGATCAGGCCAACATCCCCAGCATCGAAGCACTGACCACACTCGATCAGCTCATTGGGCAGGCCACATTGTCCGCATGCCTGACACAAGACTCCCAAAGCAAGCGCTCTACTCGGAACTCCGACACGGAAAGTGAGCCCCAGGTGGGTAGAGGAAACGTTTCAAGGACGCCCCCAAAGCCTCCTTGATAAAATGCAACATCCCCACCGACACCTGGCAGTCCCTGGCCAAAGACCGCCCTAAGTGGAGGAAGAGCATCTGGGAGGGCGCTGAGCTCCTCGAGTCTCATCGCCAAGAGCATGCCGAAACCAAGCGCAGGCAGCGGAAGGAGCGTGCAGTAAACCAGACTCCCCACCCACCCTTTCCTTCAACCACTGTCTGTCCCACCTGTGACAGAGACTGTAATTCCCATATTGGACTGTACAGCCACCTGAGAACTCACTTTGAGTGGAAGCAAGTCTTCCTCGATTTCGAGGGACTGCCTATGATGATGATGCCCAATTTTAGCCCCTCCCACGCAACCGCTCCCAATCGCAGGTGGGCGTTTTGAAATTAACCCGTGGGGGGAGTCTGAAACCGGAAAGTACCCGATCCCCAGCACCAACCTCCCTCACCAAAAGAAGCGTTTTATAAACCTTGGTGTGATCGGACCCCCTCACCTGCTGATGGCTTGTTCCTCGTCGGTTATACCAGTCTCCCTGAAAGCTCGGTTGGATTCCTCCAAACTCAGGGCAATCGCTCTCTGAAGGTCATCTTTGTCATCTCCAGTAAGGTCAATAACATCTGTCAGCACAAACAAAATCATCCAGTTAGGAGCAAATTTATATCTGGGGGCTGGGGTGGTGAGCAAAGGGTTATTCCAGAGAGGACGAAGGACCAGTCAGTACAGCTAAAATTGCAACAGCTATCTGTGCGGCTACAAGGATTTCAGTAAAGTGTAAATACTGGGTTGGTGAAATGGTCATATAAGGAAGAAAACATCCAGCAATATGATCCGATATTAATTTCAGTTCTCTGGCACTGAAGACCATCTCGGACCCCAACGAGTTGAATTTTTCCAGAAGGCCTCTGTGTGTCTGATGAATCTGCCATTTCCCATTTGCACCTACTCCAGACCCATCTTCTGTTTCTTTACTTGCTTCATTACCATCTCCTTTCGCCTCACACCATCATAGAATGGTTACAGCACAGGAGGCCATTCGGCCCGTCGAGCCCGTGCAGGCTCTCTGCAAGAGCTCGTCCCACTCTCCCGCCCTTTCTCCGTAGTCCTGCAAAATTTTTTTCCTTCGGGTACTTAACCAACTCCCTTTTGAAAGCCACGATTGAATCTGCCCCCACCACTCTTTCAGGCCGTGCATTCCAGATTCTAACCACTCGCATGTTTTTCCTCATGTCGCCTTTGGTTCTTCTGTCAATCTCTGCCTTCCGCCGTCACAGACCTTCCCTTTTGGGTCTTTCCTCCCCTCACTCCCTTTTCCTTCCTCTGCACTTGCTTAAACACCTGTTACATCTCTCACTTTTGCCAGTTCTGATGAAAGATCATCGACCTGAAATGTTAACTGTTTCTCTCTCCACAGACACTGCCTGAACTGCTGAGTATTTCCAGCATTTTCTGTCCTTCCACACTTGGGTTTTATCAAAGCAAATGATGTGCAATGTTCACAGAAAATGGAATGGAATTGTGGGACTTGATCCCTAAAACATCCTAGACACTTGTAATTAGAAATGGAACTTGGCTTATTCAGGCGCTATATATGAATGGCCTCGGTTGTGGCTACAGAGAATACTTTGAGCTATATAACAATAGGATGAATACTGGTGGTTCTTCTTCTTAGGCAGTCCCCCGGAGTCGAGGATGACTTGCTTCCACACTAATATGAGTTCTCAGGTGACTGATGAGACCAATGTGGGATCTATAGTCTCTGTCACAGGTTGGGGCAGACGGTGGTTGGAGGGACGGGTGGGTGGGGTGCTTGGGTTGTCGTGCGCCCCTTCTGCTGTTTGTACTTGACTACCGCTTGCTCGCGTCGAAGAGACTAGAAGTGTTCGACGCCTTCTCGAATGCTTCTTCTCCACTTTGAGCAGTCTTGGGCCAGGGATTCCCAAGAGCCAGTGGGGATGTTACATTTTTTCAGGGGGTGTCTTTGACGCGTTTTCTCTGCCCTCCTGGGGCTCGCGTGCCGTGACGGAGCTCGGAGTAGAGCGCTTATTTCCTGAGCTTGTATCAAGCATGTGGACTATGTGGCCCGTCCATCGGAGCTGATTAGCGTGTACAATGCTTCGATGCTGGGGATGTTGGCCTGAGTAACTGGTGGTAACAGGTCTGCTCACTGATGGAAGCAATTTAAGGTGACGATTTAAGCACACGGGCTCGAGCAAGATTTCTCCTGCAGAATTGACAATAGCAAGAGCAGTGTTGTTAATATTGGCACCTAGTGACAAGATTGCATGTCACTCTCGGGGTCGACAATCTCAGAATCTCCTTGATCGAGGAGCGCTGCAAATGCCCTGCAGTTCAGTCAGACAAGTTAACGCGTCGGGTGGGGACTTTTATCAGAAGCGGAACTGTCGGGAATGAGAAGCCTCTTGTATATGACCAAGTATTAAAAAAAAGAGGAAATTGACAAAATAAAACCGGGGCAGAGACGAGGAAATTTTTTTTACACAGCGAATGATGATCTGGATGCACTGCCTGAAAGGGTGGTGAAAGCAGATTCAATTGTAACATTCAAAAGAGAATTGGATATATAGAAAGACTTGCATTTATATAGCGCCTTTCACGACCACCAGACATCTCAAAGCGTTTTACAGCCAATGAAGTAGTTTTGGAGTATAGTCACTGTTGTAATGTAGGAAATGTGGCAGCTAATTTGCGCACAGCAAACTTCCACAAACAGCAATGTGATAATGACCAGATAATCTGTTGTTACATATGTTGATATCCACGGCCCCAGGACACTTGGGAGAACTCCCCTGCTCTTTGAAATGGGGCCGTGAAATCTTTTACATCCACCTGAGAGCGCAGATGGGGCCTCGGTTTAACGTCTCATCCAACAGTGCAGCACACCCTCAGCCTAGATTTATGTGCTCAAGTCCCTGGAGTGGGACTTGAACCCACAACCTTCTGACTCAGATGCGAGTTTATAAGTTCATAAGAAATAGGAACAGGAGTAGGCCATATGGCCCCTCGAACCTGCTCCGCCATTCAATAAGATCATGGCTGATTTGATCATGAACTCAGCTCCACTTCCCTGCCCCATTCCCATAAACCCTTATTCTTTAAGAAACTGTCTATTTCTGTCTTAAATTTATTCAATGTCCCAGCTTCCGCAGCTCTCTGAGGCAGTGAATACCACAGATTTACAACCCTCAGAAAATAAATTTCTCCTCATCTGTTTTAAATGGGCGGCCCCTTATTCTAAAATCATGTCCTCTAGTTCTAGTCTCCCCCATCAGTGGAAACATCCTCTCTGCATCCACCTTGTCAAGCCCCCTCATAATCTTATACGTTTCGATAAGATCACCTCTCATTCTTCTGAACTCCAATGAGTAGAGACCCAACCTACTCAACCTTTCCTCATAAATCAACCCCTCATCTCCGGAATCAACCTAGTGAACCTTCTCTGAACTGCCTCCAAAGCAAGTATATCCTTTTGTAAATATGGAAACCAAAACTGCACGCAGTATTCCAGGTGTGGCCTCTATAGCTGTAGCAAGACTTCCCTGCTTTTATACTCTATCCCCTTTTGCAATAAAGGCCAAGATTCCATTGGCCTCCTGATCACTTGCTGTATCTGTATGCTATCCTTATGTGGTTCATGCACAAGTACTCCCAGGTCCTGCTGCACTGCAGCACTTTGCAATCTTTCTCCATTTAAATAATAACTTGCTGGGTTTTTTTCTGCTAAAGTGCATGATCTCACACTTTAAAACATTATACTCCATCTGCAAAACTTTTGCCCACTCACTTAGCCTGTCTATGTTCTTTTGCAGATTTGTTGTGTCCTCCTCACACATTGCTTTTCCTCCCATCTTTGTATCATCAGCAAACTTGGCTATGTTACACTCAGTCCCTTCTTCCAAGTCGTTAATATAGATTGTAAATAGTTGGGGTCCCAGCACTGATCCCTGCGGCACCCTACTAGTTACTGGTTGCCAACCAGAGAATGAATCATTTATCCTGACTCTCCGTTTTCTGTTCGTTAGCCAATCCTCTATCCATGCTAATATATTACCCCCAACCCCGTGAACTTTTATCTTGTGCAGTAATCTTTTATGTGGCACCTTGTCAAATGACTTCTGGAAGTTCAAATACACCACATCCACTGCTACTTACTGAGCCACAGCTGACACTGTGAAAAGGAAAAAATTGCAAGGCTATAGGTAAAGAGCAGGGAGTGGGTCTAATTCTGGTGCTGTGTAATGGGACAGGATTAATAAATGATCGCCTAGTAAAGGGTTCTCCAGGAAAGAGTGAATGTAGCATGGTGGAATTTCAAATTCAGTTGAAGGGCAAGAAAGTTGGATCTCAAACCAGTGTCTTAAGCTTAAATAAAGAAAACTACAAAGGTATGAAGGCAGAGTTAGCTAAAGTAGACTGGGAAAATAGATTAAAGTGTGGGGCGGTTGATGAACAATGGCAGACATTTAAAGAGATATTTCATAATTCTCAACAAAAATATATTCCATTTGAGAAGAAAGACTGTAAGAGAAGGGATAACCATCCGTGGCTAACTAAGGAAATAAGGGATGGTATCAAATTGAAAACAAGGGCATACAATGTGGCCAAGACCAGTGGGAGGCCAGAGGATTGGGAAACTTTAAAAACCAGCAAAGAACGACTAAAAAATTAATAAAGAGAGGGAAGATAGATTATGAAAGTAAACTAGCACAAAATATAAAAACAGATGGTAAGAGTTTCTACAGATACATAAAAAGGAAAAGCGTGGCTAATGTAAATGTTGGTTCCCTAGAGGATGAGACTGGAGAATTAATAATGGGGAACAGGGAAATGGCAGAGACTTTGAACAAATATTTTGTATCGGTCTTCATGGTAGAAGACACAAAAAACATCCCAACTGTGGATAATCAAGGAGCTACAGGGAGTGAGGAACTTAAAACAATCACTAAGGAAGTAGTACTCGGTAAAATAATGGGACTAAAGGCGGACAAGTCCCCTGGACCTGATGGCTTGCATCCAAGGATCGTAAAAGAAGCGGCTGCAAAGATAGTGGATGCATTGGTTGTAATCGACCAAAATTCCCTGGAGTCTGGAGAGGTCCCAACGGATTGGAAAACCGCAAATGTAATGCCCTTATTTAAAAGAGGCGGCAAACAGAAAGCAGGAAACTATAGACAAGTTCGCCTAACATCTGTGGTTGGAAAAATGCTGGAGTCTATTATTAAGGAGGCAGTAGCAGGACATTTTGAAAAAGCATAATTCAGTCAAGCAGAGTCAGCATGGTTTTATGAAAGGGAAATCATGTTTAACAAACTTGCTGGAGTTCTTTGAGGATTTAACGAACAGGGTGGATAGGGGGAAACCAGTGGATGTGGTGTATTTGGATTTCGAGAAGGCATTCGATTAGGTGCCACATAAAAGGTTACTGTAACGGATTAAAGTTCACGGGTTGGGGGTAATATGTTAGCATGGATAGAGGATTGGCTAACTAACAGAAAACAGAGAGTTGGGATAAACAGGTATTTTCCAGTTGGCAAACAGTAACTAGTGGGGTGCCTCAGGGATCAGTACTGGGGTCTCAACTATTTATAATCTATATTAATGACTTTGATGAAGGGACTGAGTGCAATGTAGCCAAGTTTGCTGATGATACAAAGATGGGTGGGAAAGCAAGTTGTGAGGAGGACACAAAAAGTCTGCAAAGAGATATAGAAAGGTTAAGTGAGTGGGAAAAAATTTGGCAGATGAGAGTATAATGTGGGGAAAGTGTGAGGTTATCCACTTTGGCAGAAGAAATAAAAAAACTAATTATTTAAATGGACTTGGTGTTCCTTGTGCATGAAACATAAAAAATTAGTATGCAGATACAGCAAGTAATCAGGAAGGTAAAATGGAATGTGTTATTGCAAGGGGGATAGAGTATAAAAGCAGAGAAGTCCTGCTACAACTGTACAGGGTATTGGTGAGGCCACACCTGGAGCACTGCGTACAGTTTTGGTCGCCACATTTAAGCACTTGCATTGGAGGCTGTTCAGAGAAGGTTCACAAGGTTGATTCCGGAGATGAGGGGGTTGACTTATGAAGAAAGATTGAGTTGGTTGGGCCTCTACTCATTGGAGTTCAGAAGAATGAGAGGTGATCTTATTGAAACTTATAAGATAATGAGGGAGTTCGACAAGGCGGATGCAGAGAGGATATTTCCACTCATAAGGGAAACTAAAACTAGGAGGCATAATCTCAGAGTGAGGGCTGCACATTTAAAACTGAGATGAGGAGGAATTTCTTCTCCCAGAGGGTTGTAAATCTATGGAATTCTCTGCCCCAGAGAGCTGTGGAGGCTGGGTCATTGAATATATTTAAGGTGGAGATAGACAGATTTTTGAGTGATAAGGGAGTGAAGGGTTGTGGGGAGCGGGCAGGGAAGTGGAACTGAATCCATGATCAGACCAGCCATGATCTTATTGAATGGCGGAGCAGGCTCGAGAGGCCGAATGGCCTACTCCTGCTTCGTATGTCCTTAATTGGCTAGGTCTTTCAGAGAGCCGGCACAAGCACAGGCCGAGTGAAATGTTCCCGCTAAGGTGCGTGTGTCCACGGGCTAATCTGAACGGTCCCGTGCAGGCCTCTCAGCGGCCTTTATACTGTAAATACCTCGCATGCACAGAAATTTAAAGGGACCGCGCATTTAAAGAAACAGGCCGTGCAGAACAAAGCACATCTTACAGGGAACATTGGGCTTTCGACAAGGTCCCACACAAGAGATTAATGTGCAAAGTTAAAGCACATGGGATTGGGGGTAGTGTGCTGACATGGATTGAGAACTGGTTGTCAGACAGGAAGCAAAGAGTAGGAGTAAATGGGTACTTTTCAGAATGGCAGGCAGTGACTAGTGGGGTATCGCAAGGTTCTGTGCTGGGGCCCCAGCTGTTTACACTGTACATTAATGATTTAGACGAGGTGATTAAATGTAGTATCTCCAAATTTGCGGATGACACTAAGTTGGGTGGCAGTGTGAGCTGCGAGGAGGATGCTATGCGGCTGCAGAGTGACTTGGATAGGTTAGGTGAGTGGGCAAATGCATGGCAGATGAAGTATAATGTGGATAAATATGAGGTTATCCACTTTGGTGGTAAAAACAGAGAGACAGACTATTATCTGAATGGTGACAGATTAGGAAAAGGGGAGGTGCAACGAGACCTGGGTGTCATGGTACATCAGTCATTGAAGGTTGGCATGCGGGTACAGCAGGCGGTTAAGAAAGCAAATGGCATGTTGGCCTTAATAGCGAGGGGATTTGAGTACAGCGGGCAGGGAGGTATTGCTACAGTTGTACAGGGCCTTGGTGAGGCCACACCTGGAGTATTGTGTACAGTTTTGGTCTCCTAACTTGAGGAAGGACATTCTTGCTATTGAGGGAGTGCAGCGAAGGTTCACCAGACTGATTCCCGGGATGGCGGGACTGACATATCAAGAAAGACCGGATCAACTGGGCTTGTAATCACTGGAGTTCAGAAGAATGAGAGGGGATCTCATAGAAACGTTTAAAATTCTGACGGGTTTAGACAGGTTAGATGCAGGAAGAATGTTCCCAATGTTGGGGAAGTCCTGAACCAGGGGGTCACAGTCTAAGGATAAGGGGTAAGCCATTTAGGACTGAGATGAGGAGAAACTTCTTCACCCACAGGTGAACCTGTGGAATTCTCTGCCAGAGAAAGTTGTTGAGGCCAATTCACTAAATACAATCAAAAGGAGTTAGATATAGTCCTTACTACTAGGGGTATGGCGAGAAAGCAGGAATGGGGTACTGAGGTTGCATGTTCAGCCATGAACTCATTGAATGGCGGTGCAGGCTCGAAGGGCCAAATGGCCTACTCTTGCACCTATTTTCTATGTTTCTAATTCACTGCTCCAGTTCTTAGAATAGGACATAGGCAGAAACTGCCAGCGAGCTCACAATTGGTGTAGTATGGATCATTACAAGTTTCTTTTACAATACTGTACACGAGGTAAACAATAAGCATATTATAGTACACAAGCTGACATTTAAGAGTAGGGTGAACTGCAGTGTTGAATTAGGGCAATAATTTCAGATAGCCAGTCACTGAATAATGTGGATCGGTGACTTGCTGTTCCTGCACCTTGTGTGGTACGAGCAATATCTCCTTGGCCTCCTTCAACAGTGTACTGTGCGAGTGACAAAAGTCACAGCACAAAACTTTCATTCGCTAACAAATATCCACATGACCCCTGCCTCAAACATCTTCAACGCAACGAACAGAGCAGTGTCGAACTAAAACCAATTTGCCCGAGACTAGATTCCTGCCTGCGTGAACCCCCATGGGAGCAGTCAAGAGTAAGAGGCATGCTTTGACTCTGGGAAAAGGAGACATTGCTTTGGATCAGAAAGGTCATGATGTCATAATGTGATAACAACAACTTGTATTTGTATAGTGCCTTTAACGTAGTAAAACGTGACAGGGCACTTCACAGGAGCATATCAAACCTATTGACACCGAGCCACATAAAAGAGATATTAGGAGAGGTCGAAGATGTAGGTTTTAAGGAGCGTCTTAAAGGAGGAGAGAGAGACAGAGGGGTTTAGGGAGGGAATTCCAGAGCTTGGGGCCCAGGCAGCTGAAGGCACGGCCGCCAACGGTGGAGTGATGGAAATCGATGGGGATGCGCAAGAGGCCAGAATTGGAGGAGCGCAGAGATCGCGGAGGGTTGTGGGGCTGGAGGGTGTTACAGAGATAGTGAAGGGCCAGGCCATGGAGCAATTGGAACACAAGGATGAGAATTCTAAATTCGGGTCGCTGTCTGACTGGAAGCCAATGTAGGTCAGCGAGTACAGGGGCGATAAAAATAAAGCAATTGTGTCGACGATGAACTAACTATGGGATTCCTTCGTGCTAGTCAGAGCGCGCACACAATTAAAGTTGGTTGCTGCTAGCTGTTTCTGCAGGCTGTCGAGACCACACATCCCGAACTGGCTGATAACACACGCCTCAGGACAACACAAAGACATAGTTCAGGAAGGTCTTTAAATGAATACCTTTAAGCTAAATGTAAGCCACAAAGATATTCACTGCTTTTCAGGGTGGGTTGGAATGGAAAGCCGGTCTACATTCAGCCAAGCCAACCAGACTGGTCTTAGCAATGTGGTATATCTTATCAAATAATGAGGCTTCTTAAGACCTTCCAGCACACTATCCAGGCTCATTGTGCTGAGTGAGCCCTGTTAACTTTGATAACTGCAAGGTTAGCTTCCAGAAGAGGGTAGAGTGCCTCACCACCTGTGAGAGTCTGGCCAGGGTGACGGAAATTAAGAGATTATCCCAAACCCGCGACCTCTACCACCGAGAAGGATAAAGGCAACAGGCGCATGGGAACATCACCACCTCCAAGTTCCTCTCCAAGTCACACACCATCCTGACTTGGAAATATATTTACCATTCCTGGGCCAAAACCCTGGACAGCACTGTGGAACACCATCACCACACGGACTGCGGCGGTTCAGATGGCGGATCACCACCACCTGCTCAAGAACAACTAGGGATGGGCAATAAATGCTGGGCTTACATCCCATGAAAGAATTGTAAAAAAAAGGCAAGTCAGATTTCAGCTAGAGATAATCAAAAAGAAAATATAAATTATTTAGACCACTAATAAAAATAGAACGCATTACAGAATGACTTCAAAGTCTGGAATGATGACTCTATAAAATAACCAGTATCTTTATTTCACAGTGTGAGCGTCAGCTCCGTCATGTGCATGCATCAAAGGTGTTTCAAGATTACAGCTCCCGCTGTCCAGGTCACACTGTCACACGTCTAGATATCGTGTGACGAAAATAAACTTCTGTCGTAAGGGATGTGGGATTCACGCACAGGAGAGACCAGTCACGTTAACCCAAGAAAGATATCGAGGAGAGATCTGAAGTTTGTAACGCTGCCACTATCTCGCAGGTCATTCAACATGTACGGAACTAGTCAATAGGTCACGCCATTCCATTCAATTGGAAGCATGCTATGGAGCTGTTTACAGTACATTTATTTGTCAGCTGCAAACCCAAGGAAATAGAGGAACAGGAATAAGCCATTCTGCTCCTCGAGCCTGTTCCGCTATTCAATTAGATCACAGCTGATCTGTATCTTAACTCCAAAAGCCCGCCTTGGCTCCATAGCTCTTAATAGGAACAGGAGTAGGCCATTTAGCCCCGCAAGCCTGTTCCACCATTTAATGAGATCATGGCAGAAACTTGTGACCTATTCCCCATCCTCCTTAATACCTTTGGTTAACAGAAATCTATCAATCTCAAATTTAAAATTAACAATTCGCCTAGCATCAATTGGCATTTGCCAAATTTCTACCACACTTGGCGTGTTGAAGTGTTTCCTTAACTTCATTCCTGAAAAGCCTGGCTCTAACCTTTGTCTAACAAAAATCGGCTAAAGTTTTCACATTTTTAACTGAAAATATCTAACAAAAAGCAACACAAGGATTAGTTTGCTCATTGTTATTTTCTTTGTCACTACTAAAGGTTACGGTGCTGGATTGTAATGTTCGAATGATGCAAATGCTGAAGCAACCAGTCACTTGTACTGAAGTTAGTGTAAAGGAGCAGTATCAGCAACTCTTCAAAACTGGGAGGCAAAAAAAGTTATTTCTCCGTCCGTGTGACAGTGTTGATGTTAAGGATTGTATTCCTTAACGAGCTTTCCTCCCGTACGTCACTTACTTGTGTCAGCCTGGCTGCCCACGCTGATGTACCGATCATTGCCGGTTTGTCCTGTGTGATAGTAGGCTTCTTCCTGTTGTGGTGCTTTGGCATTCTTCTCAGTCAGGAAAGCCACAGCTTCTGCAAGATCCCCATTACTCGCCTGCAAAAAAGCACAAGAGGCAAGTTAGCAGCGGACAAAGCTCTGGGCTTTGAACAGGAACGCAGGACGCTCGCTGCCAAAGCGAGTCCGTGGAGGAAGGCAGGCCCGTGTGAGCACCACACTGGGAGCAGCAATGGGGCTGGAACAAATGCCACAGAGGGCAACACCTGCTCCTTGGCCTCCTCCTCTTCCTCATTGACTTGCTGCTCCCCACCCCCCCCTCCCCCGATGCAACACCAGCCGCAGAAATGGGGTCAGCATCCACGCGCCCTCCAGCTCTACTTCCCCGCCACTTATCTACTGCCTCGCTGCTGGCAGACTGCTTGTCCGACATCAGCTCCAATTTCTTCCAGTTAAATACTGGGAAGATCAAAGTCATCACCTTTTGACTGCGCCATCGACTGTTACTGGACCAATGATCCAGATCAAATTCCACCACAGCAGGTGAGGAATTTAAATTCAGTTAAATAAATCTGGAACAATAAGCTAGTGTCAGTAATGGTGACCATGTAACTACTAGAGTGTTGTTTAAAAACCCATCTGGTTCACTAATGTCCTTCAGGGAAGGAAATCTGCCGTCCTTCCCCGGTCTGGCCGATATGTGACTCCAGACCCACAGCAAAGTAGCTGACTCGTAATGGCCCTCTGCCTAGCACGCCACTCAGTTGTACAGGCGACGGCTCACCACCACCTTCTCAAGGGCAATTAGGGACAGGCAATAAATGCCGGCCTTGCCAGTGACACCCACATCCTGTGAATGAGTAAAATAAATACTATTGCTACTGGTTCCGTCTCTTACCCCAGCTACTGTCTCAGGCTGAATCAGACTGTGCATAACATTCGGGTCCTGTTTGACCCCGATCGGAACTTCCGACCCCAGAAGGGCCTCTCCATCATAGGGACCACCTACTTCCACCTGTAACGTCGCCCGCATCACTTCAGCCCATATGCTACTCAGACCCTCATCCGTGCCTTTGTCACCCTCCAGACTCAACTATTCCAATGCAGACTCCTATCCTTTTGCACTCCCATGAATTCAGCTCAATCAAAACTCGTATCCTACTCTGCTCTAATTAACCCAAAGTTGGCTCCTGGTCCCCAATGCTTCAAAATTAAAATTCTCATCTTGGTGTTTAAATCCCTTCATGGCTTCGCCCTTCCCCATCTCTATAACCTCTTCCAGCTGTACACCCCACTTCAGCCCTCCTCCTTCCCTCCTTCCCCCCTCCCGCCCCCACTCCATCCCCGAATGCCTGAGTCCTCTGACTCTGATCTCCTGTGCACCTTCATCTGTTCGTCCCACCATTGATGGCCGTGCTTTCAACCACATGGGCCTCATGCTTTGGAATTCCCTCCCGAAACCCCTGTGATTTCTACCTCAGTATCCGCCTTTCATCATCATAGGCGGTCCCTCGAAATGAGGATGACTTGCTTCCACGCCAAAAAAGGATGAGTTCACAGGTGTTCCAATGAAGGACCTAAAATTCCAGGTCCTGAACTACATCTTGAAGAGTGGAAGATGCCTGTGCGTGGATTTTTTTAACCCGTGGTGACCGTTGCACACCAGCCACCACACGGGCTTGACAGAGCTAGGTCTTGGTCCAGTGGCAGGGATTAACCAAGACGACTGGAGACCTGCTCTGCTGCACGGGCCTAGTGCGCGCACATATCGCAGTGTGGGCTGGCCCGTGCTGCCCCTGGGCCCCTGGCCCCGAACTCACGCATCTCCTGGGCCCGGTTCACGACCCGCTCCTTCGCCCCGACCTCGCCGCTCCTGCTGAATTTGCCCACGCTCCAATCACCAACCTGGACCTTTCTGACGTCACTCTTCGCTGCCGTCGCAGCTCATGCTGCTCCCTGGAGTAGTACGCCTCCACGCTGCTCCCAGGGCCTCCGTACGCCACTCCTTTTATGGCCCCAACTTGCCGCTGGTTTTCTCCCACAGGTTGGGGCCTCCACGCTGCGCCCAGGGCCTCCGCTCTCCTCCTTTAAGACCCTCTTAAAACCAACCTCTCTGACCCAAGCTTTTGATCCCCATGCCGATTATCTCCTTCTTTGGCACAGCATCCTTTTTTTTTGATTAGGCCTTTGCGAAGCTCCTCGGGACATTTTTCTATGTTAAAGGTACTCGATAAATGTAACTGCTGTTGCTGTTTCAATTACCTCATGAACAGGGTCCATACCATCTGAACTCCAAGGTGCATTACTTCCTTGTAACAAACTCCAAAGTACACAGTAATCTTAACAAAAACACATCCTTAGTCATGTGTTACCTTTTTAAAATTAACACAGATCATTTGAAGCGAGTGTTAAATAAAACCTAGAAATAAAACGCTGGTATCAGAAAAAGTGACCATGAAACTGTCGGAGTGTCGTAAAAACTCAACTGGTTCATGAATTAGGGAAGGGAATTTGCCATCCGGCCTACGTGTGACTCCAATCCCACACCAACTTCTCTGAAGTGGCCTAGCAAGCCATTCAGTTGCATCAACCCAGTACAAAGTTTTAAAAGTCCCACGGACTGCAGCAGTTCAAGCAGGTCTGCCACCACATTCTCAGGGCAATCAGGGGTGGGCAATAAATGCCAGCCTTGCCACAGAGCAAATAAAAAAATAACTATGATGAAAACTGGAAAGGAGCTGAAATTCCCACATATATTTTACCTCTCAAACTGAAAGATCATATTTCACAACATTTTACAGGAACAGTACATATCCCATCACCATCATAGGCGGTCCCTCGAACGAGGATGACTTGCTTCCACACCAAAAGGATGAGCTCACAGATGTTTCAAAGAAGGACCCGATGTTCCAGTCCTGAACACCAGGGGTGGAAGATGCCTGTGCGTGGATTTTTTTTAACGTGTGGTGGCCGTTGCACACCAGCCACCACACGAGCTTGACAGAGCTCGGTCTTGGTCCAGTGGCAAGGGTTAACCAGGACGACTGGAGACCTGCTCTGCTGCACAGACCTAGTGCGCAGACATATCGCAGTGTGGGCTGGCCCGTGCTGCCCCTGGGCCCCTCTCGTTATCTGATGTCATGATTTATCACCTAATGCTAAGCAACATATAACAAGATATCCACTGCACAATCCACTGCAGATTTTGGTGCTCTTTATCTTCCTGTTCCCGACATTAAGCTGGATAAATAATGTAATCAGAGAGACTTACAGCACAGAAGGAGGGTATTCGGCCCGCCATGATGTGCCGGCTCTTTGAAAGAGCATCGTGCTAAGTCCCACATCCCCACTTTTTGTCCGCAACTTTAAGTTCCTCATCCCCAAGTGTCTGCCCAACTCCCTTTTACAATTATTCACAGAATCAGCTTCCACCACCTTTTCAGATCGAGCGTTCCAGATGGCGAGAACTCAGTGAAAACATTTCATCTCCCTTCTCGATCTTTTTCCAATGGTTTTGAATCTATAACCTCTGGTTATTGACCCACTCGCCAGAGGGAATGGTTTTTCCCTATCTACGCTGTCCAAACCACTCATCATCTTAAAAACCTCTATTAGGTCACCTTTTAACCTTCTCTGCTCCAAGGAGAACAGTCCCAACTATTCCAATCTCTCCTCATAACTAAAGTCTCTCATCCCTGGTCACATCCTGTGTGGAGCCCAGAATTGGTCACAATTATCCAGCTCAGCCCTAACCAGTGATTTATAAAGTTCAAGCATTTATATTCTATGCCTCTATTTATAAACCCAAGTAACCCATATGCTTTTTTTTAAAACCACCTTATCAACTTGCCCTACCACTCGAAGGATGTGTGTATATGGACACCTACACTTTTCAAATGCGTGCCATTTATAGTATACTGTTCTCGCAAAGTGCATCACTTCACACTTCTCTGCACTGAACTCCACCTGCCATCATGTCTCTCACCCTGAAGCCGATAACTAGCCTCATCCTGATCTACTATGTTGCCAAGTTTTGTATCAGCCAAACTTTATAATGCTGCTCCCGACGCCCGAGTCTAGGTTGTTTATAAAATGGACCCAAAACTGACCCATGGGGACCACCCCAAACCACCTCCCAGTCTGAAACACATCCACCAGCATCCTTTGCTTCCTCACTGAGCCAATTTCATATCCATTCTGCCACTTTCCGCTTAATTCCATGAGCTTCCATCTTCTTAATCCTCCTGTGTTGCATTTTGTCAAATGCCTTCCAAAAGTCCATATTTACCACATCTACTGCACTACCTTGATCAACCTTCCCCCTTACCTCATCAAAGAATTCAGCAAATCCATGCCGACTCTCCTTGATTAACCTATATCTTTCCAAATGAAAGGCTATTCTTTTTCCCTGATAATGAATTCCAGTAACTTCCAAACCACCGATGTAAGGCAGACTGGCCTGTCATTTCCTTACTTATCCTTTCTCTCCTCTTTCTTGAATAGTGCTGTAACATTAGCAACCTTCCAGTCCTCCGACACTATTCCTGCATCCAATGAGGAGTGAACGATTGTGACCTATGCCGCTGCTATTTCAAGCTTTGCTTCTTTCAGCAACCTGGGATGCATTCCATTGAGACCAGGTGACTTCCCAACTTTCAGTAATGCTATTGGCCTAGAAATCCAGGCCTCTCTGGGTCCGTATGGAGTGGGTATGGGCCCGGGGCATTGCAAAAGCCGGTATTCAGCACACAAAGCGCATGCGCTAAAACCGGCTCTGGCTTGACAGACCATCCTTATCCCCACAGCTAGGACATTCGCATCGGCAAGATTGCGGTATTTACCCATATATTGCCCAGATGTCCTGAAAACTCTTACGCATACAGGCATAAGAGTTTAAAAACATACTAAAACAGTGAAATAAAATTTTAAAATCACATTTTAATGTTAAAAACCCTGCCCACGAAGATAAGTTTATTTTAAACCATAATTTAAAAACTTTTTTTAAAAATCAGAAAAATATATATATTTTTTATAAGACATTTATTAACTGTAATTTAAATTAATCTTAAACATGTGATGTATTTTTTCTATTTTTTTTATTTGTGTTTGGGTGTTTGGGGGCGGGGGGGTGTTTCTCAATCATAATAATGAGAACTTCCACTTAGAGTTCCCATTATTATGAATGAGAAAATACTGTACGTTGATTGGCTGCCCAGTGCCATATGACTCCAGCTCCAGCTCACGGACGTCCCGACGTGCACGTGCTGCGATCTCACGGACGTCCCGACGTGCACGTGCTGCGATCTCACGGACGTCCCGACGTGCACGTGCTGCGATCTCACGGACGTCCCGACGTGCACGTGCTGCGATCTCACGGACGTCCCGACGTGCACGTGCTGCGATCTCACGGACGTCCCGACGTGCACGTGCTGCGATCTCACGGACGTCCCGACGTGCACGTGCTGCGATCTCACGGACGTCCCGACGTGCACGTGCTGCGATGTGCAGAGAGGAGGCCTCAGGACTGGGATCGCCGGTGGGCGCAGCAGGAATAGGTAGGTACGTATCTTTTTTTACCTTTTACTGCCGAGCGCCTGCGGGAAGCAGAGGTCTGGGATTTCTCGGCCAATCTTTTTCGTACATCTTCTCTATCTATTATCCTGTCCATAACGTTCCTCTCCTCTTTGAGCGCAACATTCCCCTCATTGTGAAGACAGGTGCAAAGTATTTATTTAATACTTTTGCCGTGTCCTTAATAGGTCCAACCTTTTCCCCTAACAAACCGCTTACACTTTATGTTTATAAAAATGTTTTAAGGTTCAAGTAATGCTGCCTGCTAATCCTTTCTCGTAACCTCTTTTTGCCTCCCGTATTAACTTTTAATTCCCTCCTGTACTTTCCATAATTTTCCTGACATTTGTCACCACCCTCCTTTTACTGTTCAGAGATTATTGAAATCTCTGCCAATTTCATTCCGTTATTGGCTCACAACAGCAGCAACAGATTACTTATCCTCTTCCCTTTCGCATGGTTAAAAGCTAGCCTTCACAGGGCAGCTTAGCTCACTTGGAAGCATTCTCACCCGCGTCAGAAAGTTGCAGGTTCAAACCCCACTTGAGCACACGATCTTGGCCAGCACCTTAATACAGTGCTGAGGGAATGCTGCATTGTTCGAGGGTCTGTCCTTTTTGAATAAGACGTTAAAAGGACCAGGGGGCGACATAAGGAGACACTTTTATTACTGTGGTTGTGATCGGGAATGCACTGCCTGAAAGGCTGGTGGAAGCAGATTCAATAATAACTTTCAAAAAAGAAAGAAAGCAGACTTGCATTTATATGACACCTTTCATGATTTCAGGATGTCCCAAAAGAGAATTGGTAAATACTTGAAGGGCTATAGGGAAAGAGCAGGGGAGTGGGACTAATTGGATTGCTCTACCAAAGTGCCAGCACAGGCACAATGGGCCAATTGGTCCCTTTCTGTGCTCTCTGATAGCGAAGCCCCATCTGGTTGCTCCAATGGTGAAACTGGACAATTAAAGTTCCTGTTACACCTTGCGCTGTGCTGCACTCGGGCTGAACTACTGCTGGTCACAGATAGTGAGCATTAAGGATGCAATATAGATTCAAGCTGTGGTAGTGATAGTTGACCCAAGCGTTGCGGAGGTGATAAGTGAAGGGCATTACACAAGGATTGCATTGGTACACTGAAGTGGATTGGATTAAATGTCATTTTGCAGCCGCTGTACCGATATCAACAAGCTAAATAAACCTGGTTACAACACTGCTGGAGTGATCAGTGTCTTAGCAACTAAATGCTCAGCTAACAGGCTGTGACCTTTTACTGGCATGTAACCCATCTGTAGCTGAATATGATCTTCTGCACACAACTAAATGTACTGACTTGTCCCTGGCAGGCAGCCATTATTCCTATTACAATGCTTCATAGCCACACAAGAACATCGGCATTCATTTCAGATACGGCCAAATGCAACATCGAAACTTAGCATCAACTCCCTTTTTCTGCTTTCATTTTGCGAGGGGAGGACAAATTAAAACTCGGGCCTGAGCTCGAAGCACAAAATCATTAAAAATTACAGTGCAGGAGGCCATTCAGCCCATCACATCTATGTAGGTGCTAGCTCTTCAACTGGAATGATCTATTCTAATACAATTTCCATGCATTCTTTTCCATTTTCTATTTTCAGAGGCAGAATTAAGGGGTTTAGAAGCTTTGAAAGTGGATAAATCCCCAGGCCCAGATTAAATGTACCCCAGGCTGCTAAGAGAAGCAAGAGAGGAATTAGCAGAGGCTCTGACCATCATTTTCCAGTCCTCTCTGTCTACAGGTGTGGTGCCAGAGGACTGGGGGACTGCTAGCATTGTACCATTGTTTAAAAAGGGAGAAAGGGATAGACCGAGTAACGATAGGCCAGTCAGCCTAACCTCAATGGTAGGAAAATTATTGGGAAAAATTCTGAGGGACAGGATAAATCTTCATTTAGAAAGACACGGATTAATCAAGGACAGGGATTTGTTAAGGGAAGGTCGTTTCTGACTAAATTGATTTAACTTTTTGAGGAGGCAACACAGAGGGTCAATGAGGGTAGTGCATTTGGTGTAGTGTATATAGATTTTAGCAAGGCTTTTGATAAGGTCCCACATGCAGACTGGTCACGAAAGTAAAAGCCCGTGGGATCCAGGGCAAAGTGGCAAGGTGGATCCAAAATTGGCTCATAAGAACATAAGAATTAGGAAAGGAGTAGGCCATCTAGCCCCTCGAGCCTGCTCCGCCATTCAAAAAGATCATGGCTGATCTGGCCGTGGACTCAGCTCCACTTACCCGCCCGCTCCCCATAACCCTTAATTCCCTTATTGGTTAAAAATCTATCTATCTGTGATTTGAATACATTCAATGAGCTAGCCTCAGCTGCTTCCTTGGGCAGAGAATTCCACAGATTCACAATCCTCTGGGAGAGGAAATTCCTTCTCAACTCGGTTTTAAATTGGCTCCCCCGTATTTTGAGGCTGTGCCCCCTAGTTCTAGTCTCCCCGACCAGTGGAAACAACCTCTCTGCCTCTATCTTGTCTATCCCTTTCATTATTTTAAATGTTTCTATAAGATCACCCCTCATCCTTCTGAACTCCAACGAGTAAAGACCCAGTCTACTCAATCTATCATCATAAGGTAACCCCCTCATTTCTCGAATCAGCCGAGTGAATCGTCTCTGTACATCTTCCAAAGCTAGTATATCCTTCCTTAAGTAAGGTGACCAAAACTGAATACAGTACTCCAGGTGCGGCCTCACCAATATCCGGTACAGTTGCAGCAGGACCTCCCTGCTTTTGTACTCCATCCCTCTCGCAATGAAGGCCAACATTCCATTCGCCTTCCTGATTACCTGCTGCACCTGCAAACTAACTTTTTGGGATTCAATGCACAAGGACCCCCAGGTCCCTCTGCAGCGCAGCATGTTGTAATGTCTCCCCATTCAAATAATATTCCCCTTCACTGTTTTTTTTTTCCCCAAGGTGGATGACCTCACATTTTCCGATATTGTATTCCATCTGCCAAACCTTAGCCCATTCGCTTAACCTATCTCTTTGCAGCCTCTCTGTGTCCTCTACACAACCCGCTTTCCCACTAATCTTTGTGTCATCTGCAAATTTTGTTACACTACACTCTGTCCCCTCTTCCAGGTCATCTATGTACAGTTGTGGTCCCAGCACCGATCCCTGTGGCACACCACTAACCACCGATTTGCAACCCGAAAAGGACCCATTTATCCCGACTCTCTGCTTTCAGTTAGCCAGCCAATTCTCTATCCATGCTAATACATTTCCTCTGACTCCGCATACCTTTATCTTCTGCAGTAACCTTTTGTGTGGCACCTTATCGAATGCCTTTTGAAAATCTAAATACACCACATCCATCGGTACACCTCTATCCACCATGTTCGTTATATCCTCAAAGAATTCCAGTCAATTAGTTAAACACGATTTCCCCTTCATGAATCCATGTTGTGTCTGCTTGATTGCACTATTCCTATCTAGATGTCCCGCTATTTCTTCCTTAATGATAGCTTCAATCATTTTCCCCACTACAGATGTTAAACTAACCGGCCTATAGTTACCTGCCTTTTGTCTGCCCATTTTTTTTAAACAGAGGCGTTACATTAGCTGCTTTCCAATCCGCTGGTACCTCCCAAGAGTCCAGAGAATTTTGGTAGATTATAACGAATGCATCTGCTATAACTTCCGATATCTCTTTTAATACCCTGGGATGCATTTCATCAGGACCAGAGGACTTGTCTACCTTGAGTCCCATTAGCTTGTCCAGCACTATCCCCCTAGTGATAGTGATTGTCTCAAGGTCCTCCCTTCCCGTGTTCTTACGACCAGCAATTTTTGGCATGACTTTTGTGTCTTCCACTGTGAAGACCGAAGCAAAATAATTGTTTAAGGTCTCAGCCATTTCCAGAGGCAGGAAGCAATGGATAATGGTTGATGGATGTTTTTGTGACTGGAAGGCTGTTTCCAGTGGGGTTCCGCTGGGCTCAGTACTAGGTCCCTTGCTTTTTGTGGGATACAACAATGATTTAGACTTGAATGTAGGGAGTATGATGAAGAAGTTTGCAGATGATATAAAAATCGGCTGTGTGGTTGATAATGAAGAAAGCTGTAGACTGCAGGAGGATATCAATGAACTGGTCAGGTGGGCAGAACAGTGGCAAATGGAATTTAATCCGGAGAAGTGTGAGGTAATGCATTTGAGGAGGTCTAACAAGGCATGGGAATACACATTAAATGGTAGGACACTGATAAATGTGGAGGAACAAAGGGACCTTGGAGTGCATGTCCACAGATTCCTGAAGGTAGCAGGCCAGATAGATAAGGTGGATAAGAAGGCATATGGAATACTTGCTTTTAGTAGCCGTGGCATAGAAGAGCAGAGAGATTATGCTTGAACTGTATAAAATACTATTAGGCCACAGCTAGAGTACTGCGTGCAGTTCTGGTCACCACATTTTTGGAAAGATGTAATTGCACTAGAGAGGGTACAGAGGAGATTTACGAAGATGTTGCCTGGACTGGGAAATATTAGCTTTGAGGAAAGATTGGTTAGGCTATTTGTGATTTCTTTTGAATGGAGGTGGCTGAGGGGAGACCTCATTGAAGTGTATAAAATTATGAGGGGCTGAGATAGAGTGGATAGGATGTACCTATTTTCCTTAGTAGAAGGGTCAACATCTAGGGGGCCTAGATTTAAAGTAATTGATAGAAGGTTTAGAGGAGATTTGAGGGAAAAAATTTCACCCAGAGGGTTGTGGGGGTCTGGAACTCACTGCCTGAAAGGGTGGTTGAGGCAAAAACCCTCACCACATTTAAAAAGTACTTGGATGTGCACCTGAAGTGCCGTAACCTACATGTCACACGCTGCTCCCTCCTGCTTTAAGCTACTGAAGCTTTAATCTATAATTTTAGCTAAAGATTAAGCTTTAATCTATAATTACTGATAGGTTGACTGGATACCTTGAAAATTTTCGGCTGATCAGACAGCCAGCATGGATTTGTGAAAAGTAGGTCATACCTGACAACCTGATTGAATTTTTTGAGAAGATGACTAAAGTAGTTGACAGGGGAATGTCTATGAATGTTATTTGTATGGACTTCCAGAAGGCATTTGATAAAGTCCCTCATAAGAGACTCTTAACTAAGGTTGAAGCTCAAGGAATTAAAAGGCAAATTGTTGACCTGGTTAGGAAATTGGTTGAGCGGCAGGAGACAGAGAGTACTCTGTCAGGATGTGACTAGTGGTGTCCCTCAGAGATCTGTGTTAGAGCCTCAACTATGTCCCGGCCTGCAAGACCATCAGCAGGCCGGGGCCATTGGAGGGAGCAGGGTTCAGCGGCCCGGTCCAAAAACCAGCGTGGTCCTGGCCTGCAAGACCATCAGTAGGCCGGGGCTATTGGAGGGAGCAGGGTGCAGCGGCCCGGCCTGGAAATTGGCCCGGTCCCGGCCTGCAAGACCATCAGCAGGCTGGGGCCATTGGAGGGAGCGGGATGCGGTGTGTGCTGCTGCAGGAGGGCGACGGCTACGAAGCCAGGTCGCTAATTGCAGTGCGGGCAGGTACAGCAGGAAGGGCAAAGGAGCGGCAAGAGTTTGTCGAAGGAAGTGACCGGGGCCCAGGAGAGGCGCGGGTCCAGGGGCAGCACGAGCCAGCCCATACTGCGATATGTGTGCGCACTCGGTCTGTGCAGCACAGCTGGTCTCCAGTCGTCTTGGGTAACCCTTGTCACTGGACCAAGACCTAGCTCTGTCAAGCCCATGTGGTGGCTGGTGTGCAACGGCCATGCCACGTTAAAAAAAATCCAAACACAGGCATCTTCCGCCCTCCAAGATGTAGTTTGGGATCTGGAATATTAGGTCCTTCATTGAAACATAGAAAATAGGTGCAGGAGTAGGTCATTCAGCCCTAAGATCATGGCTTATCATTCCCTCAGTACCCCTTTCCTGCTTTCTCTCTATACCCCTTGATCCCTGTAGCCATAAGAGCCATATCTAACTCCTTCTTGAATATATCCAATGAACTGGCATCAACAACTCTCTGCGGTAGGGAATTCCACAGGCTAACAAATCTCTGAGTGAAGAAGTTTCTCCTCATCTCAGTCCTAAATGGCCTACCAACCTTATCCTAAGACTGTGTCCCCTGGTTCTGGACTTCCTCATCATCGGGAACATTCTTCCCGCATCCAACCTGTCCAGTCCCGTCAGAATCTTATATGTTTCTATGAGATCCCCTCTCATCCTTCTAAACTCCAGTGTATAAAGGCCCAGTCGATCCAGTCTCTCCTCATATGTCAGTCCCATCATCCCGGGAATCAGTCTGGTGAACCTTCGCTGCACTCCCTCA
This sequence comes from Pristiophorus japonicus, assembly GCF_044704955.1. NCBI lineage: Eukaryota > Metazoa > Chordata > Chondrichthyes > Pristiophoridae > Pristiophorus > Pristiophorus japonicus. The sequence continues at coordinate 13,841,351 of NC_091987.1, forward strand.
ATAGCAAGAACGTCCTTCCTCAGATTAGGAGACCAAAACTGAACACAATATTCCAGGTGAGGCCTCACCAAGGCCCTGTACAACTGCAGTAAGACCTCCCTGCTCCTATACTCAAATCCCCTAGCTATGAACTGCCTGCTGTACCTGCATGCCACCTTTCAATGACTGATGAACCATGACATCCAGGTCTCGCTGCACCTCCCCTTTTCCTAATCTGCCGCCATTCAGATAATATTCTGCCATTGTGTTTTTGCCCCCAAAGTGGATAACCTCACATTTATCCACATTATACTGCATCTGCCATGCATTTGTCAACTCACTTAACCTGTCCAAGTCACCCTGCAGCCTTTTAGCATCCTCCTCACTGCCACCCAGTTTAGTGTCATCTGCAAACTTGGAGATATTACACCCAATTCCTTCATCTAAATCATTAATGTATATTGTAAATAGCTGGGGTCCCAGCACTGAGCCCTGTGGCACTCCACTAGTCACTGTCTGCCATTCTGAAAAGGACCCGTTTATCCCGACTCTCTGCTTCCTGTCTGCCAACCAGTTCTCGATCCACGTCAGTACATTACCCCCAATACCATGTGCTTTGATTTTGCACACCAATCTCTTGTGTCCTTTTGGTAGCCTGTTGCATCCAACAAAGATGTTGATGTGCCCATCATCAATGGCATGTGTCTTCAAGTGGCTGTATAGGCCAATTCTGGATGCACAGAGTCTCTTGCACGTCAGACAAGGGAAGTTCGATGTGCCTGATGCTGACAGTACTGCCACCTGATGTCGTCTATCTCTAGTGTCCCGCAGGCGTTGACATCGGCTTTCTTCGAAGGTCTGGCAGGCAGTCCTCGTGAGGGTTCGCCACTGGATTTTATTAGCTGCTGTATTCTCGAGGTCCTTTGGTCGGATGCCACAGTACTGGAGGTTAGCCTTGATGCAATCTTTGTAGCGCTTGCGGGGGCGCCCCTGGTGTCTTCGGCCTTCACAGAGCTCGCCGTGAAGAAGCTGACGAGGGATCCTTGACTCATCCATGTGGATGATATGTCCAGCCCACCGGAACTGGGCTCGCCTGATCATCACCTCGATGCTAGTTGATTGTGCTCTCTCCAGAACCTCAAGGTTTGACACCCGGTCTTGCCAGCGTATGTGGAGTATAGATCTGAGACTGCGCATGTGGAAAGCTTTCAACTTTTTGATGTGTCGCCTGTAGGGTGTCCAGGTCTCACATCCATAAAGGAGAGATGAGAGAACGACTGCTCTATACACCAACAGTTTAGTTGACAGTCGGATGTGGTGGTGACTCAACACCTTAGTGCGCAAGCGACCAAGTGCCTGGCTGGCTTTACAGATCCTTGTCCAAGGGCCCATCACTTGATATGGTGCTGCCAAGGTACTTGAAGCTGTCCACTGTCTTTAGTTGTATACTGCCGATGGAGACTGTGGGAGCAGGTGCTGTGGTGCCAGGGGCAGGCTGATAGAGAACCTCGGTTTTACTAAGGCTGATGGTTAGTCCAAACAGTTCTGTTGCCTCAGCAAATTTGCTGAGTATGAATTGTTGGTCACTCTCCTTGTGTACCATAAGGGCGCAGTCGTCAGCAAAGAGTGCCTCTAGGATGAGTCGTTTCCGTACTTTGGTCTTTGCAGCAAGGCAGCGGAGGTTGAACAGTGAACCATCTAATCGATATTTCAGATAGACCCCAAACTCAAAGTCTTTTATGGCACAATTCAAGACGCATGTAAAGAATAGGTTGAACAGAACTGGAGTGAGTACACAACCTTGTTTTACTCCATTTGAGATGGCAAATGGGGCCATGGTTGTACCGTCTGAGAGCACTTCATCTGTCATGTTGTTATGAAACAGTTCAATGATGTGGACAAACTTCCTTGGACACCCAAGTTTCATCAAGACTGACCACAGCGCTGCTCTGTTGACAGTATCAAAGGCCTTAGTGAGGTCAATAAATACAGCGTACAGGTCCATATTCTGCTCAATGCACTTCTCCTGCACTTGTCGGAGTGCAAAGATCATGTCTGCTGTGCTCCGACCAGGTCGAAAGCCAGATTGTGTTTCTGGAAGATTTGCTTCTGAGACACTAGTTATGAGTCGGTTCAGCACTCTGCAGGCGATGATCTTCCCAGCAATGGACAGAGGCGATATTCCTCTGTAATTGCCACAGTCTGCTTTGTTGCCCTTGTTCTTCTAGCCTTTCTTCATAACTATGTGCTGTAATTCCTGGAATCATTCGAGTGAATATTAGCTGTGCCCTTTGCATGGCTCTAATATCCTCGTTACAATGAGGTGCCCAAAATTGCATGTACTATCTGACGCTTGCAACAGCACACCCAGATGATAAATTATTCTACAGTTCTTATCTTGGAAAGAGGAGGAAGGAAGAGAGGAAACAGATTTGGATTGGAAATAAAACGTAGTCATCGCTATTATCATAGAATCTTACAGCACAGGAGGAGGACATTCGGCCTATCGTGTCTGTACCGGCTCTTTGAAAGAGCTCTCCAATTCATCCCACTCCACCCGCTCTTTCCCCATAAACTCTGCAAATATTTCCTTTTCAAGTATTTATCCAATTCCCTTTTGAAAGTTATTATCGAATCTGCAGGCAGCGCGTTCCGGATTTATATTCTACTTGTGTTCCTGGTAACACATTTGTGAAGGAAATTGGAAATTGCTCTGATGTCATTGCCATGTCAATCTTTGTTACAGTCAGGTGATTATTCATGGCAGATTTTACAGTCACACGATTCGGACATTTCACATTGAACCTCTGGATCGCTATCAATGAGATACCTCAGGTAGGATGTGGGGCCACGGGAGCCTCAGCAATAACACAAGCTTCCCCTGACAACCAAGGAGATAAATGCACTGAAGGGTTAAAAGCATTAACTCGTGCAGCTCCCAACTCTACCCAGCAAACCCAGCTGGAAAGTGCACATGGGTAGAAGTCCGGTGAGAGCAGAATCAGGTCAGTTGTGACGAGACTCTTCCATCCGTCCCATTTCCACGCTCGAATAGGCAGTTGATGCTCACACATGAAGATTAGTCGCAGTCACCAAAAGCTGTCACAGCCCAAGGAGCAAGAGGTGGTAACTTGGGTGGAGAAAATTCAACAAATAAATATTTAAAACCTATACCATGACTCGAAACACTATGTTCCAGATTTCAAACTCTGCTGATACTACGCCAGCATTTCAAGGTATAAACAGATGGGTACGTACGGAGGTGCTAATTTAAAGACACATGGTTAAGTTTTCTGACCCAACTAGTTCGTTTCCCAGTCAGATCATCCGTTGTGAAGACGCGTCAACACACTGGTGCTATTCATTACATGATAAATGGTGCCAATCTCTCACTGCCCAGAAACATGATACCCTTCAGACGGGTAAAATTAAATGGACATAACTCCCAGTGTAGACTAATGTGATGAATGTCTACTCTCTCTTTTGGATACAAGGGTCCTATATGAAATGAGCATGGTCAGTCTCAATTCTGTGTCTGCTGTGGCTCAGTGGGTAGTGCCCTTGCCTCTGAGTCAGAATGTTGTGGGTTCAAGTCCCACTCCAGAGACTTGAGCACAGAAATTTAGGCTGACTCTCCAGTGCAGTACTGACACAGTGCAGTTCTGACAGAGGTGCCGTCTTTCGGATGAGAAGTTAAACTGAAGCCCCGTTTGCTCTCTCAGGTGGCCCTAAAAGATCCCTTGGCACTACTTCAAAGAAGAGCCATTATTACATTGCTGTTTGTGGGAGCTTGCTGTGCGCAAATTGGCTGCCGTGTTTCCTACAATACAACAGTAACTACACTTCAAAAAGTACTTCATTGCTGTAAAGCGCTTTGGGACGTCCGGTGGTTGTGAAAGGCATTATAGAAATGCAACTCTTTTCTTTTTCCAGTGTGCATCAGCTCACTAAACTGCCCCTAATTCAGACGGACACTAACCTGCCAACCCTAGAGTAAACAGAATGCCTGGTCTGGGACATTTTTTAAAAAAGCATCACTGGTCAGCAACCCTCGTGATGTTGAGCTGAGGCATTCATTGGGGCAGAGTATCGGGGAGCTTCACCCTGCATCTAGCTATGTTATAATGTTATATATTACAATGCTCTAGTGACCATCTGTAAACTTGAGCTCAGCCAAACCTCTGTTGCCCCGTGCCCTAACTCGTGCCCAGTCCTGCTCACCCATCACCCCGTGCCCTAACTCGCGCCCAGTCCCGCTCACCCATCACCCCCTGTACTCATTGATCTACATTGTCTGACATCGCCTCGATTTTAAAATTCTCATATTTATTTTCAAATCCCTCATGGCCTCATTCATGGCCTTGACCTTCCCTATCTCTGTAATTTTCTCCAGCCCTACAACCCCCTGAGATCTCTGCACTCCTCTAACTCTGCCCTCTTGCACGTCCCCGATTTTAATCGCTCAATCATTGTCGGCTGTGCCTTCAGCTGCCTAGCCCTTTAGCTCTGGAATTCCCTCCTTAAATGTCTCTGCCTCTCCTCCTTAAAACCTACCTCTTTAACTACATTTTTGGTCACCTGTCCTAATATTCCCTTATGTGGCTCGGTGTAAAATTTTGTCTGATAATGCTCTTGTAAAGCGCTTTGGAATGTTTTACTACGTTAAAGGCACTATATAAATACAAGTCATTGTTGTTGTGGGCCAGACAGCCTGTGATGGGAAGAGTGGAACAAGTTTTACTCTGCAGTTCAGGATGTGGTCTGATCCGGTTGAAATAAGATTATGTTTTGGTCAGCCAGTTGTCTGACACGTGTGGAAACCAACACCACATTCAATAGTCTCCAAACCCAGCTGTTGAGAATCGTACTTGTGTGTAATTTCTGTGGCTAATACTCACTCTCCATAAGGTCACATCCTATGTATCTAAAACACTGAGAGCCAAGTTATAGGTTGACAGAGCCGAGGTTTAGGTGTCCTCCGGTATGTACTTAAATACTGTGGAGCTTAACCCGCTAAATCTGCACAGCTTAGCAGCAGAGAGTCCTGGGGAGCCTCCTGCTGCTTGCAGGATTGTCCAAAGCCTAGCAGGGAATTGCAGCCCTTCTCTTTGAAGCTCCATTAATGAGCCAGGCTGGCTGCTCAACTTGTGCTGTCACACCTGTCTGCTTTCGATATTGTATTCCCAAGCCCACCACAGAGGACTGATTCGATTCCAAACTTCCATCGGCAGGATCGTGATCTTGAGGCCAAAGAGGCCGTGCTTAGCTACATAAATAAAGTCAGGAGAGCTTTGGCATGTTATCCTTTTTCTCCTGGACACTTAACAGCTTTTGAACAAACTCAGTTAATTCACCAGAGCAGGAAACAAGTTTATTCCATACACCAAGTTGCATGCAATCTCCAGTTCAGCTGCAACCCAGAATTCTGCAAAATACTCCCTTTCCACAACAATTTCAATGGGCTAAACACCTATAGGCCTCCGGTGCAGCCCAACTTTATTCTAACAGCACAGCTGGTTATAAATAAGCTGTTGCAGATTGCAAATTGAGGTGAAGTATTTTCAATGCCCAAGTAAGTATGTAAGAACATAAGAAATAGGAGCAGGAGTAGGCCATTTGGCCCCTCGAGCCTGCTCCGTCATTCAATAAGATCATGGCTGATCTGATCTGATCTTGGGCTCAGCTTCACTTCAGCACCAGAGAAAGATGCATGTCCATATGCCTGAATGTAAAGAGTTTTGCAATAGTTATACAAAGCCCTGGTTAGACCACATCTGGAGTACTGTGAGCAGTTCTGAGCCCCATACCCGAGAAAGGATGGATTGGCCTTGGGATGAGTGCAACTAGAATGTTACCAGGGCTCCAAGGGTTAAATTATGAGGAGAAACTACATAAACTCGGCTTGTATTCATTGGAATATAGATGGTTAAGCAGTGATTTGGTTAAGGTTATTAATATTTTGAAAGGAATTTATAGGGTAGATAGAGAGAACCTTTTTCCACTGGCGGGAGAATATAGGACTAAGGATAATCATAGCCAGGCCATTCAGGAGAGAAGTTAGGAAGCACTTCTTCACGCAAAGGGTGGAAGAAGTGTGGAACTCGCGCCCACAAAAAGCAGTAGGTGCCAGCTCAACGAATGATTTAAAATCTGAGAGCAATGGACTTTTGCTAGCCAAGGGTATAATTGGATATGGAGCCAAGGCGGGTAGATGGAGTTAGGATACAGATCAGCCATGATTTCATTAAATGGCAGAACAGGCTCGAGGGGCTGAATGGCCTCCTCCTATTCCTATGCAAACAAAAGTTGGAATCGGGATTTCTAAGAGAAAGTAGGTAACTTTATGACGAACTGATAGGAATCATAGAATGATACAGCGCCGAAGGAAGCCACTCGGCCCATCATGTCTGTGCCAGCTCTTTATTAAGATTAGTCTCACTCTCCTGCTCTTTCCCCACAGCCCCGCAATTTTTTTCCCCATCAAGAATTTATCCAATTCCTTTTAGAAAGTTACAATTGAATCTGCTTCACCGCCCTTTCAGGCAGCGCGTTCCCGATCATAACGCGCTGCGTAAACAAATGCTCATCTCTGCTCGGGTTCTTTTGCCAATTACCTTAAATCTGTGTCCACTAGGTACAGACCCTGCTGCCACTGGAAACATTTTCTCCCTGTCTACTCTATCAAAATCCTTCATGATTTTGAACCCCTCTATTAAATCTCCCTTTAATCTCTGCTCGAACGAAAACAGCCCCAGCTTCTGTAGTCTCACCACGTAACTGAACAATCTTTGCGGTTATGGTATAAATTAACTTTCTAAATTGAGTCACAACTTTTAAATTAATGCATATCATTACACCCTGCGTAAACTTCGGGTGATCCAAAACTCGGCTGCCTGTGTCCTAACTCGCACCAAGTGCAGCTCACCCATCATCCCTGCACTCACTGACCTACATTAGCTCCCCGATTTCAAAATTCTCATCTTTCTTTTCAAATCGCTCCATGGCCTCGCCCCTCCCTTTCTCTCTAATCTCCTTCAGCCCCACGACCGTGCTCCCCCGCTTCCCCACCCCCCCCCCAAAAGATGTCTGCGCTCCTCTAATTCTGCCCTCTTGAACAGCCCCGATTATAATTGCTCAAACATTGGTGGCCGTGCCTTCTGTTGCCTGGGCCCTAAGCTCTGGAATTCCCTCCCGAAACCTCTCCGCCTCTCTTTCCTCCTTTAAGACGCACCTTAAAACCTGTCTCTTTCCTGCCCTAATTTCTCACGTGGCTCGGTGTCAAATTGTGTGTCCAATAATACACCTGTGAAGCGCCTCAGGACATTAAAGACGCTATATAAACACAAGTTGTTAATTTTGTCCGAGATTATCATTCCTAAAAACTTCCCCACTACCGAGGTTAAACTGACTGGCCTGTAGTTGGGTTTACCCTTACGCCCTTTTTTGAACAAGGGTGTAACATTTTCAGTTCTCCAGTCCTCTGGCACCAGCCCTGTATCCAAAGAGGATTGGAAGATTATGCCCAATACTGCGCAATTTCCACCTTTACTTTCCTCAGCATCGTAGAATGCATCCCATCCGGTCCTGGTGACTTATCTACTTTAAGTACAGCCAGTCTTTCTAGTACCTCATCTTTATCAATTCTTATCCCATCCAGTATCTCAACTACCTCCTCCTTTACTATGTCTATGGGAGCATCTTCTTTCTTGGTGAAGACAGATGCAATGTACTCATTTAGTCCCTCAGCCATACCCTCTGCCTCCATACTTAGGTCTCCATTTTGGTCCCTAATCGGCACCATTCTTACGACCCGTTTACTATTTATATGCCTATAGAAGACTTTTGTATTCCCTTTTATGTTCGCGACCAATCTGTTCTCAGTCCCTCTCTTTGCCCCTCTTATTTCCTTTTTCACTTCCCCTCTGAACTTTCTATATTCAGCCTGGTTCTCACTTGTATTCTCAACCTGATATCTGTCACACGCCCCCTTTTTCGGCTTCATCTTACTCTCTTTGCCCTACGTTCCCACCTCGACTGTACCCGAATCATCAACATCCTGGGGGCGCCCATTGACCAGAAACTTAACTGGACCGCCACATAAATACAATGGCAACAAGAGCGGATCAGAGGCTGGGTATTCCGCGGCGAGTGTCTCACCTCCTGACTCCCCAAAGCCTTTCCACCATCTACAAGATGCAAGTCAGGATGTGATGGAATACTCTCCACTTGCCTGGATGAGTTCTTCTTAGGCAATTCCTCGGAGTCGAGGAGGACTTGCTTCCACACTAAAAGTTAGTTCTCAGGTGACTGATGAGTCCGATGTGGGACCTACAGTCTCTGTCACAGGTGGGGAAGACGTTGGTTGAGGGGGCGTTGGTTGAAGGGCCGGTTGGTTGGGGTGTCGTGCGCTCCTTTCGCTGTTTACGCTTGTTCTCGGCGAAGAGACTCGAGGTGTTTGGCGCCTTCCCGGATTCTTCTCTTCCATTTTGAGCGGTCTTGGGCCAGGGAATCCCAGGTGTCGGTGGGGATGTTGTACTTTTTCAAGGAGGCCTTGAGGTTGTTCTTGAAGCGTTTCCTCTGCCCACCTGGGACTGTTTTTCCGTGTCGGAGCTCCGAGTAGAGCGCTTGTTTTGGGAGTCAAGTATCGGACATACGGACGATGTGGCCCGTCCATCGGAGTTGATCAAGCGTAGTCATTGTTTCGATGCTGAGGATGGTGGCCTGAGCGACAACACAGACGTTGGTGCGCCTATCCTACAAATGGATTTGCAGGATCTTGCGGAGGCAGTGTTGGTGGTACTTCTCCAGTGCTTTGAGGTGCCTGTTGTACATAGTCCATGTCTCTAAAGCTTATAGGAGGGCAGGTATCACCACTGCTCTGTAGACCATGAGCTTGGTGCCGGGTTTGAGGTCCTGGTCTTCAAACACTCTCTTCCTCAGGCGACTGAAGGCTGCGCTGGCATACTGAAGGTGGTGTTGGACCTCATCATCAACGTCTGCCCTTGTTGACAGTAGGCTCCCGAGGTATGGAAAATGATCCACTTTGTCCAAGGCCTCACTGTGGATTTTTATAATCGTGGGGCAGTAGTTTGTTGCAGGAGCAGGTTAGTAGAGGACCTTTGTCTTACAGATGTTTAGTGTAAGGCCCATGCCTGGATAAGTGCAGCTCCAACACTCAAGGTTGACACCATCCAGGACAAAGCTTGATTGACACCCCACCACCTTAAACATTCACTCCCTGTACCACCAGTGTACCGTGGTTGCAGTGTGTACCATCTATAAGATGCACTGCAGCAACTCACCAAGGCTTCTTCAGCAGCACCTCCCAAACCCGCAACCTCCATCACCTAGAAGGACAAGGGCAGCAGGTGCATTGGAACACCACCACCTCCACGTTCCCCATCATCCTGACTTGGAAATATATCGCCGTTCCTTCATCGTCGCTGGGTCAAAATCCCGGAACTCCTTCCCTAACAGCACTGTGGACCACACGAACTGCAGTGGCTCAAGGCGGTGGCTCACCACCACCTTCTCAAGGGGCAATTAGGGATGGGCAATAAATACTGGCCTTGCCAGTGACGCCCACATCCCATGAATAAATTTTAAAAATGCCGGCCTTGCCAGCATCAATCATATCCCAAGAATAAGATACAGGAACACTAATGCTCGATAAATTGCAACGTGATGATCTGAATGAGGAGGTCCTTTTATTATAAAGTGTACATACCTGTAAAGCTTGTTGCAATAACTGGATGTCATTGGTACCAGTGACCTCTCTCAGTTGGTTCAGTAGTGTCTGTTGATGCTGGAGAACAGAAAGAAAATTATATTAATACTGCAGAAAAATTCCATTTCACACAAAGTGTTTTAACAAAAAAAAGTTTGAAAGTGGGGCATAATGTTAAACTTGTACAGGAACCTTGGCTGGACCACACAGAGTACTATGAACAGTTCTGGTCTCCATATTACAAAAAGGAAATAGAAGCACTAGAGAAGGTACAAAAAAATATTTAAGGAATGATATAAGAACTGAGAGGGTACATCAAACAAGAATGACTGAACAGGCTGTGGCTCTTTGAGAAATGAGAAGACTGAGAGATGGCCTAATAGAGGTCTTTAAAATTATGACAATGTTTTGTAGGGTAGATGTAGAGAAAATGTTTCCATTGTGGGGGTGACCAAAACTAGGGTTCATAAATATAGGATAGTCACCAATAAATTCAACAAGGAATTCAGGAGAAACTTCTTTAACCAGAGAGTGGTTAGAACTTGCAACTCGCTACTGCAGGGAGTAACTCAGAGTGAAATCAAAAGAACAATTAGGAAGGCAAAGAGGAACTACAAAATGAAATTATCAAAGAACATAAACCAAAATAGTAAAATATTTTTCAGGCACATCAATAGAAAAAGGAAGGTTGGGATGGGAATAGGGCCACTAAGGGTTAGGCAGGATAATACCACAGGTAACGATAGAGAGGTGGCAGAAATATTAAATAATTATTTTGCTACAGTATTTACCAGGGAGATAGAACAGGTGGACATGACATTGGATACGAGATTAATAATGAGATAAGTGCATTTAAAATAAAAAGAGGGGATATATTAAATAAACTAATCAAGCGGATAAAACCCCTGGCCCGGATGGATTGCATCCACGCATTTTAAAAGAATCTAGGGGAGAGATAGCAGAGGCATTACTACACATAAAAAAGAAACTAAAAAAGCATAGTGCCGGAGAACTGGCAGATAGCTAACGTAAAACCTATATTTAACAAAGGGAATAGAACATGTCCAGGAAATTATGGACCAGTCAGCTTAACATCGGGAGAAGGAAAAATAATGGAATCCCGACTAAAGGAGAAAATAGAAGATCTAGAAACAAAAAATATAACCATGAATAGTCAGCATGGATTTCAAAAGGGAAAGTTGTGCTTGACCAACCTTATTGAATTTTTTGAAGAGGTAACAGAGAGAGTAGACAACGGTAATGCAGTAGATGTAATTTATCTAGATTTTCAAAAAAGGTACCCCATAATAGACTGATGAACAAGGTCAGAGAATGCAGTCAGGGGACAGAATGGATAGCTAGCTGGCTTCAATACAGAAAGCCGAGTAGGGGTAAAGGGTAGCTATTCACAGGGGCAGAAGGTGGGTAATGGTGTTCCACAAGGATCAGTGCTGGGACCACTGCTGTTCACAATTAACGATTTTGACTTTGGAACCAAAAACACAATTTCTAAATTTGCGGATGACACCAAATTGGGGCGATGGTCAATACTGAGGAGGACTGCAACAAATTACAGGAGGACATTAATAAACTTGCAGAATGGGCATATAATTGGCAAAATGAAGTTCAACACAGATAAATGTGAGTTATTACGTTTAGGTTGGAAGAATAGTGAGGTCACTTATTACTTGGAGGGTGTGAGTCTGGGTGGGTAGAGGAACAAAGGGATCTCGGAGTACAAATACACAAATCACTCAAAGTTGCGACACAAGTTAGCAAGGCCATAAAAATGCAAACCAAACACCAGGGTTTATTGCTAGAGGTATGGAATTGAAAAGTAGAGAAGTTATGCTAAGCCTGTATTGAACCTTGGTTAAACTGCACTTAGAGTACTGCATAATTATAAAACAGATAGAGAGGCACTGGAGAGGGTAGAGAAGATTTACAAGGATGATACCAGAAATGCAAGGGTATACCTATCAGGAAAGGATGAACAGGCTGGATCACTTTTCTCTTGAAAGAAGGCTGAGGGGTGATCTAATAGAGGTCTTTAAAATTATGAAAAGTTTTGATAGAGTGGATAGAGAGAGAATGTTTCCACTTGTGGGGAAGAGCATAAGATAGTCACCAATAAATCCAATTGGGAATTCAGGAGAAACTTCTTTACCCAGAGTGGTGAGAATGTGGAACTCGCTGCCACAGGGAGTGGTTGAGGCGAATAGTATAGATACATTTAAGGGGAGGTTAGATAAGCATATGAGGGAGAAGGGAATAGAGGGTTATGCTGAGAGAGGTAAATGAGGAAAGATGGGAGGGAGCTCGAGTGGAGCATAAACGCCGGCATGGACTGGTTGGGCCAAATGGCCTGTTTCTGTGCCATATATCCGATGTAATGCTATGTGAGACATCTATGTTTCAGATTGTAGATCCACGCCCACATCATCTTGTCTCTTCGCTCCACAGATGCTGCCTGACCTGCTGAGAGTTTCTATCATTTCTTTTGCTTCAGATGTTAAAGTGTCAGCTGTGACTCAGTGGGTAGCATTGTCGTCTCTGAGTCAGAAGGTTGTGAAGTCCTACTCCACAGACTTGAGCACATAATCTAGGCTGACACTTCAGCACCAGCACTGAGGGAACACTGCACTGTCAGAGGTGCCGGCTTTCGATGAGATGTTAAACAGAGGCCCCCGTCTGCCCCCTCAGGTGGATGTAAAAGATCCCACGGCGCTATTTCGAAGAGGAGCAGGGGAATTTCCCCCCGTTGTCCTGGCCAATATTTATCCTTCAACCAACATCTCAAAAACAGCTTATCTGGTCATTATCTTGTGGGAGCTTGCTGGGCGCAAATTGGCTGCCGTGTTTCCTGACATTACAACAGTAACAACTCTCCAAAAGTTGGCTATCGAGGTCTTTGGGGCATCCTGAGGTCAAGAATATAAAAGCAAGTCTTTCATTCTTTTTAGCACCTATAATTTTATTTGTTTAGAGGATGGAACGTTACTGGCGTGTTCAGACCTGAAGGCATCAATACATGCAGCACACCCTTCTAGTTAAACACATCCAGTGTTTCATGAGTTTTAACAGTAAACAGGATGTGTCAACCGGCCAAAATACAACAATCAAACTGAAGAAATAAGCAGTGGTCCAGTTACAGAATGTGTCCATCCCCAAGTAGCTGAGGTGCTTGGAAGGAGTATTTTGGGTTGGAAAACAGTAGAGGGGAAAATCTGGTCTCGTCAGCTCTCCGACGGTGATGCCAGCGGAACAAAATGGTGCGCCCCAAATTTGGAAATATCCCACGAACTCCTTGCATCAGGCGCCATTGATGACTTGATGGAGGTCTTCAAGATTATGAAAGGGTTCGATAGGGTAGATGTAGAGACGATGTTTCCACTTGTGGGTGAGACCAGAACTAGGGGCCATAAATATAAGACAGTCACTAATAAATCCAATAGGAAATTCAGGAGAAACTTCTTTACCCAGAGAGTGGTGAGAATGTGGAACTCACTACCACATAGAGTAGTTGAGGTGAATAGCCTTTAAGGGGAAGTTAGATAAGCATGAGGGAGAAAGGAATAGAAGGTGGGGCTCGATGACAAAGGGTGGGAGAAGGCCCGTGTGGAGCATAAATACCTACACAGGCCTGTTGGGCCAAACCTGTGTTGTAAATACTTTGTAATATTTTGTGATAGAAGGAACGAGTGAAGGAGATTTGCGGTGAAGAGGGGAAGATTGCGAACGTCCTCACACTCAAATCGTCCTGGAGTAGTCGGAAATGTTGGTCACGCAGAGGGAGAGGAAATGCTGGTATTGTTTTGAAGCTGGCAGCTACACCAGAAGAGATTGTAAGTGATGTGCACGCAGGAATGCGGCCCTTGCATTTAAAGTCACTAAAGTAGCACAAAAACAGCAAGCAAGGGAGACTGTCCAGCATCTGGTGGGGATGAGCTAGTCTGACAAGGCAATTGTTCAGCAAGTCAGTGGAAGCACTAGTAATACTGGCCGTCGAGTCAGGTGTCGAAGGGGCGAGTAGAAGGGTTGACGTGAAGAAAACAGATCTGGATGATGGATAAGGAAATGGGTCGGAAATGACCTTGCCCGTGATTGTGGTCCATCTTTCGGATGGGATGTTAAACTGAGGCTCTATCTGCTCTCTCAGGTGGGTGTAAAAGATCCCATGGCACTATTTGAAGAGGAGCAGGGGAGTTCTCCCTGGTGTTCGGGGGGCCAATGTTTATCCCTCAACCAACATCACCAAAACAGATTATCTGGTCATTATCACATTGCAATTTGTAGGGCCTTGCTGTGCGCGAATTTCCTGACATTACAACCGTGACTACACTTCAAAAGCACTTAATTGGCTGTGAAGCACTTCAGAATGCCCTGAGGCCATGAAAGGCACTTTGTAAATGCAAGGGCAGGGCTAGTTAAATCAGTTCTTTAGGGTGTGGTGCTAATAACGCCAAGGTCGTGGATTCAACCCCATACTGGCCATATACTTCCTTCAAACATCCAAGCAGAGTAAAGTAGCAGAAGCGTGCTGGGCCCAGGACCCAGAGGTCAATGGATCGAAACCATTCTCCACTCACAGCAAATCAACTTTTCATGGACACAAAGGGAATCAAGGGATGTAGGGATGGGACAGAAGTTTGGGTTGCTCTACCAATCTCTTCAGCTGTGACTGGCAGTTCATCAATGTATGAAAAATAAAACACTTCTTCCCTATCGGGTGTAACTTGTAATGGGGAAGGCAATCTAGACATTGCATCAGCATTACTGTGATCAGCTGATCGTCTGTATTCAATATCATATGTATATGCTGACAAAATCAAAGCCCATCTCTGCATTCGGGCTGCAGCTAATGTTGGAACTGGGGACTTTGGATGGAGGATTGCTGTTAGGGGCTTATGTCCGTAATGATGGGTAAACTTATGACCATACAAGTATTTGTGAAACTTCTTGACCCCAAAAATTAATGCCAAAGCTTTCCTTTCAATTTGCGCATAATTACTCTCACTGGCACTGAAGCAAAAGCAATTGGTCTCTCTTCCCCACTACGTGATACATGAGAGATCACTGCCCCAACTCCATACGGAGAGGCATCACATGCTAGCTTAATCTCCTTAGATATGTCATAGTGAACTAACATGGTGCTCTCTACCAATTTGCTTTTACACTCCTTGAATGCTGTATTGCATTCTTTTGACCACTTCCAATGGACCTGTTTTTTCAAAAGTTCATTCAGTGGATGTAATACAGTAGCCAAATTTGGTAGGATCTTCCCATAATAGTTCAAAAGACCCAAGAATGAACAAAGTTCAATGACATTCTTGGGAGTGGGTGCATTTCTAATCGCATCCAATTTTTCCATGGTTGGATGCAAACCATCTTTGTCTACTCTGTACCCTAAGTACTCCACTGAGTTTTTAAATAACTCACACTTCCGAGCAGACACTTGTACTCTGTGCTCCTCTAGCCGTTTGAAGACTTCATTCAATATGTTATTATGAATTTGCCTATTTGGTGTTGAAATTAGTATGTCATCCAAATAACATACTACTCCTTCTAAGGATAAGGGGTAAGCCATTTAGGACCGAGATGAGGAGAAACTTCTTCACCCAGAGAGTGGTGAACCTGTGGAATTCTTTACCAAAGTTGTTGAGGCCAATTCACTAAATATATTCAAAAAGGAGTTAGATGTAGTGCTTACTACTAGGGGGATCAAGGGGTATGGCGAGAAAGCAGGGATGGGGTACTGAAGTTGCATGTTCAGCCATGAACTCATTGAATGGCGGTGCAGGCTTGAAGGGCCGAATGGCCTACTCCTGCACCTATTTTCTGTTTCTATACCTTGCAAAATCTGGATCATCACCACTTGGAATATGGCAGGCGCGGAACATACTCCAAACGGTAGCCTATTAAATTGATATAGGCCTAGATGAGTATTTATAGTCAAGCATGACTTGGACTCCTCATCTAGTTCAAGCTGTAAGTAGGCATTCGTAAGATCCAGTTTTGAGAGATCTGACCACCTGTCAGTGTTGTGAACAAATCTTCTATATTCGGCAATGTATTGGGGACATTACCCTCTCGAACCTGGTTTACGGTTACTTTATAATCACCACACAATCTTACCTTACCTTACCATCAGACTTAGGTACAACAATGGGTGTAGCCCAATTACATCCATCTATCTTACAAATAATGTTCGCAGTCTCTAGTCTTTTGAGTTCTTGCTCAACTTTCTCCTTGAGTGCATATGGTATGGAACGTGGTTTGTAGTAAACCGATCTAACGTCCTTCTGTACCCTGACACTCGCCTTGAAACCTTGGATCGGACTGCTCGTTTTGCAGAACACCTTCGGATACTTCTTGATAACCTCATCCGTTGATGAAAATCTCGCTTCCACACAGAAAATCTTACACCAATCCAGCTTCAGTGAGCTCAACCAATAAGCTAATAAGGCAGACTTGTCTCCTTTCACTACTATTAGAGGCAAGTTCTGAAATTGATCTTTATATTTCACCGGTACGGTAATACGACCTACCACAGGAATTTTCTCTCCCGAGTAGCCTCGCAGCTCTATCTTGCATTTCTCCAGTTGAAAATCACGCAATTTGTCGCAATATAGTGACTCCGGTACTACACTCACGGATGCACCCATGTCAATTTCCATTGGTATCTTGAATCCCGCACTTCTATGTGGATTTTGATGCTTTCCGAATCGCTGTCCGTTAACCTCGTGCTCCTGATGACGTGTAACTCTAACATCTCCTCGTCCTGTTGTTGTTCTTCCATGCTATGTAGTCTCTTGGGATTTCTACTCATAGCTTTGAACGTTGGACTTATAGCTTTAAAAACTGGTTTACCCTTCAGTCGGCATGCCTTCACAATATGCCCAGTCTTTCTGCAGAAGAAACACTCTGCCTTCACGTATGGACAACTTTGAGCAATGTGTTGGCCCAGGCACCTATAGCACGACTTCGACGCTCTGTTAGAGTTTCCAGTTTCTGAGACTTTGGGCCCCCACCGTCTTTTACTTTGAACCTGCAGGTGATTTACCTCGGTTGACTGACGACCGTAATTATTATTTAATTCTCGGGAATATTGTTTGGCCATGCCCATCGATCTCGCTGTCTGACAAGCAATCTCAAAAGTTAAGTCATCCGTCGTCAATAACTTCCTTCTGATCGCATCATTTATCATCCCACAAACAAAACGATCCCATAATGCTCGGTTTTGAAAGTTTCCAAAATTACAGTGCATCGATTGCTTTTTTAATGCTACGATGTAATCACTGATACATTCATCAACCTTTTGATTCCGAATCCTGAAACGATAGCTTTCAGCAATTTCTAACAGTTTGGAGTTATAGTGTTGCTCCAGCTTCGTTAAATTCTCTTTAAATGTTGCGTCCTTTGGCTCGTCAGGCACAAGCAGATTTACAAGGGTTTTGTACAATGCCGGACCCGCCTCCGATAAGAAGATCGCTTTCTTACGTTCCATCACAGCCCTGTTCTGGACTGCATTGTCTGGAACTTCGATTATGTTATTTGCAGTGAAATACATTTCTAGCCGATCCACATACGCTTTAAAACGTTCCCGGTCGTGTCTATATTCCCCCAAATGTCCGATTACACCTGCCATTTTAATCTCTAGTTGTTCACACCGTGTGCTGTATTTTACCTCGGATTTTGTAGCTTTTTTCCAAAGACAGAAACTTCCAAAGTCTCTCTGTCGGCTGGCTGAATCCTTCAACAAAATTTAAGCTTTAAATCATCCGAAAAATCCTATCTCGCTGCCAAATGTGATATCTTCATGGAGCACAGCACACACACAGCTTCCAATATGGCAGGCAGCTTTCTCGGAAGCCTCTGGAATCTGCCTGGTTCTGTTTATTATTTTATTAACTATGCAGTTGCAGTACACAATACGTCCACATCCACAGTGTGGAGCTATAAACATTACAAGCTTGCAGATATTACATCTACCTATCTCAGCCTTGAATATATTCAACGAGTCAGCATCCACAGCCCTTTAGGGTAGAGAATTCCAAAGATTCACAACCCTCTGAGTGAAGAAATTCCTCCTCATCTCAGTCTAAAATGGCTGACCCCTTCTCCTAAGACTATGCCCCTAGTTCTGGACTCTCCAGCCAGGGGAAACAGCCTCTCAGCATCTACCCTGTCAATCCCCCACAGAATCATCTATTTCAATGCGATCACTCTTATTCTTCTAAACTCCAGAGTATAGGCCCAATCTACTCAATCTCTTCTCATTGGACAAACCTCTTTCTTAGGTATCAAGCTAGCGAACTTTTGTTGCAAGGCCTTCAAGTAAAATATATATTTCCTCAGATAAGGAGACCAAAACTGTGCACAGTTCTCCAGGTGTGGTCTCAGCAAAGCCCTGTACAATTCTAGCAAGATTTCCTTACTCTTGTACTCCAAATCCCTTGCAGTAAAGGCCAGCATGCCATTTACCTTCCTAACTGCTTCCTGTACCTACATACTAACTCTGTGTTTCCTGTACACCGAAATCTCTCCGGACTCCAGCATTTAACAGTTTCTCACCATTTTAAAAATATTCAATTTTCCTATTCTTCCTTCCAAAATGAATAACCTCACATGTCCCCATATTATACTCCCTCTGCCACCTTATTGCCCATTCACTTAACCTGTCTGTATCCCTTTGCAGAAGGACCAAGAGGTCGCAGATTTGGGTCCCTGGCCTGTACTGATCTCAGCTGGCTCAGCAGTTAGTGTGGTGAAATAAGAAGGAAAGAATCTACACGCATACCTACAGTCAACCATGTATTATCTTTTGATTCCCTCCAGAAAGATCGCTTATGTGGATCACGGGTTTAAAAAAAAACAGGGCTGGAATTTGGCATAGTGCCCTACAGAGTAGAATGTTCTGCCAAAATACATTGGGCTCACAACAAAAACAACTTGTATTTATATAGCGCCTTTAACGTAGTGAAACATCCCAAGGCGCTTCACAGGAGTGTTACAAGACAAACATTTGACATTGAACCACATATGAAGTAATTAGCGCAATGACCAAAAGCCTGGCCAAAGAGGTAGGTTTTAAGGAGCTTCTTAAAAGAGGAAAGAGAGGTAGAGAGGCAGAGAAGTTCAGGCAGGGAGTTGCAGAGCTTGAGGACTATGCAACAGAAGGCACGGCCACCGATGGTTGAGCGATTATAATCAGGGATGCTCAAGAGGGCAGAATTAGAGGAGTGCAGATATTTCGGAGGGTTGTGGGGCTGGAGGAGATAACAGAGATAGGGAGGGGCGAGGCCATGGAGGGATCTGAAAACAAAATTTTGAAATCAATACGTTGCTTAAATGGGAGCCAATGTATGTCAGCGAGCATAGGAACAGCAGTCACTTGGTACCAGGGATGAAAGGGCTGCAGTTATGTGGCGATTGTAGAGAAGCTGGGATTGTTCTCCTTAGAGCAAAGAAGGACAAGAGGAGATTTAATAAAAGTGTCCAAAATCACGACATGTTTTGAGAGTACATAAGGAGAAAATGTTTCCAGTGGCAGAAGGGAGGAATCAAATTCCATCGGAGCTTCCGAAAGATAATTGGATAGCTGTTTCAAAGAGCTGGCACAGGCACAATGGACCGAGTGGCCTCCTTCTGTGCTGTAAGATTCTATGACTTGAGATACCGGAGATCTGCTGACACTGAGGAAGGAGACTGCACCTGCAGGAAAGGAGAGACGAGGGGACGCCCTCATACAACAGTCACACACACCGATGGTTTCCAGCAGTAGTCGCTGGATGGTCATCGGAAGTGTAAACCATGCCTGGTTTCCCCTCTTCCTGATCTGGAGCCACTGATTTCAGTCGCTGCCTCGGTTGCGACCAACTAACTCAGCGCAGACTGGGCATCAAACACTATAAAGGGTTGGAAATACAATCATAGCAACATTACCAGTGTCATAGAATCTTACCGCATAGGAGGAGGCCGTTCGGCCCATCGAGCCTGTGCCGGCTCTTTGAAAGAGCGATCCAACTAGTCCCATGGTTTGTCACATGGTTCGCTATGAGCAGACTCAGTTCGCCCTGGCCTAATAAAGCAAGCACATGGACCTCTGTCTCTGTCCTTCATTTGTTCCACCCACATTTTGGCGACGAGGATGGGATCCCAAAGCCATTTTGAGAGATTATGGAAGGACACAGTGTTCAACCTTTGAGTGAAGAAGTTTAAGGTGACTTTGTGACACCTAAACTGAATGTTTGCGATGTTTTATTGCTGATGTAGAATCTGCTTCGCCATCGTATCCACAGCAACAGCGGGTGTTGATTCTCACAGGTACACGGGTAGCGTGCTGAGTCACTGCTTGACGGGATCGGGACAATCATGGCCGCACCTACAGGATTCATCGGCAGCCTCGGCATGTAAGAGCGAGCTCGCAAACCACTCAGTTCTCACACTGAGCGGATGGAGATGTTTTTTTATGGCCAATAACATTGAGACCAAAGGTGTAGATGAAAATGCTCAAGCTCAAAATAAAGTAATTCGTGAACGGAAGAAAGCAACTTTTCTAACGGAGATCGGGCCAGATGTCTACGGAATGTTGACAAACCTACTCGCGCCAGGGAAAGCAAAGGATGCGTCGTTTGAAGATATTGTCGAGAAACTGGAGGACCATTTCAACCCAAAGCTGTTGGAAATAGCAGAGAGCTATAAGCTTGGTACCAAAAACAAAGTGAAACCGTCAGTGAGTACATTGGAGCTCTTGAGAACGTGTCTTTGCATTGCAACTTCGGCACATTTTTGGATGGTGTGTTGTGAGAAAGCTTTTTGTGTGTGGACTGGTAGATGAGCACACACAGTCCAAGTTACTGAACACTCTGAACCTAACATTTGGCATAACATGCAAAATTGTCCCATCTATGGAGATGGTGTCTTAAGAATTCCAGGGAGCTCAGTCCAACTCAAGTGACTAATGCAGCTGAGGTCTACAGTCATAAAGCCACCGCCAAACCTAAAGTTGAGAGACTGGGTCAAACGCCTGTCGGTGAGAGCAGTTCAGTGAATTGTTATCGCTGCAATGGAAATC
Organism: Pristiophorus japonicus; assembly: GCF_044704955.1. Taxonomy (NCBI): domain Eukaryota; kingdom Metazoa; phylum Chordata; class Chondrichthyes; family Pristiophoridae; genus Pristiophorus; species Pristiophorus japonicus. The sequence continues at coordinate 13,862,134 of NC_091987.1, forward strand.
ACTCACCACAGTCCAGCTAACGCAGAAATGCAAAGTGTTTTACTGAGGGATTATGAGCAGCTAGGGGCCAAATTAAAAAGCAGAACCACAAAGGTAATAATCTCTGGATTACTACCCGAGCCACGAGCAAATTGGCATAGGGTAAATAAGAGAGTTAAACACATGGCTCAAAGACTGGTGAGGGAGAAATGGGTTTTGGTTCCTGGGACACTGGCACATTACTGGGGTAAGAGGGAGCGGTTCCGTTGGGACTGGCTCCACTTAGACCGTGCTGGGACTGGGGTCCTGGCGAATCGAGTAACTCGGGCTGTAGAGAGGGCTTTAAACTAATTAGTGGGGGAGCGGGGGTTCAGGTGAGCAAGAAATTAAAAAGTCAAAGAATAAGGAGAAGGCAATAAGAGCAGGGTAGCACTGGGGGAAATGAAAACCAGAGCGTGACAGGAAGAAACAGAATGTATAAACATAAAGGTGAATCAGAAAGTGGGGTCAAAGCAGGAAAAATGGTAAAAAAATTAAAAGCTCTTTATCTGAATGCACGTAGCATTTGTAACAAAATAGACGAGTTGACGGCACAAATTGAGACAAATGGGTATGATCTGATAGCCATTACAGAGACGTGGTTGCAAGGTGACCAAGGTTGGGAACTAAATAGTCAGAGGTATTTGACAATTCGGAAGGACAGACAGAAAGGTAAAGGAGGTGGGGTCACACTGTTAATAAAGGATGGGATCAGTGCGTTAGTGAGAAACGATATTGTCTCAGAAGATCAAGATGTTGAATCAGTTTGGGTGGAGACAAGGAATAATAAGGGGAAAAAGTCACTGGTGGGCGTAATCTATAGGCCCCCTAACAGTAGCTACACTGTTGGACGGAGTATAAATCAAGAAATAATGGAGGCTTGTAAAAAAAAACAGCAATAATCATGGACAATTTTAACCTTCATATTGATTGGACAAAGCAAATTGGCCAGGGTTGCCTTGAGGAAGTGTTCAGAGAGTGTATCTGGGATAGTTTCCTTGAGCAGTACATTGCGGAACCAACCAGAAAGCAGGCTATCTTAGATCTGGTACTGTGTAATGAGACAGGATTAATAAATGATCTTCAAATAAAGGATCCTCTAGTAATGAGTGGCCATTACATAGTTGAATTTCAAATTCAATTGGAGGATGAGAAAGTTGAATCTCAAACCAGGAACAGAGATTAAAGTATGGGACGGTTGATGAGCAGTGACAGACATTGAAGAAGATATTTCATAACTCTCAACAAAAATATATCCCAATGAGAAGGAAAGACTGTAAGAGAAGGGATAACCATCCCTGGCTAACTAAGAAAATAAGGAATGGTATCAAATTGAAAACAAAGGCATACAATGTGGCTAAGACCAGTGGGAGGCCAGAGGATTGGGAAACTTTAAAAGGCCACCAAACAACTAAAAAAATTACAGGAAGATAGATTATGAAAGTAAACGAGCACAAAATATTAAAAACAGATAGCAAGAGTTTCTACAGGTACATAAAAAGGAAAAGAGTAGCTAAAGTAAACGTAAGTCCCCTAGAGGATAAGACTGGGAAATTAATAAGAGCCTTTGAACAAATATTTTGTATCGGTCTTCACGGTAGAAGACACTAAAAACATCCCAATTGTGGATAATCTAGGGGCTATAGGGAGGGAGGAACTTTGTACAATCACCGTCACTAAAGAAGAAGTACTCAGTGAAATAATGGGACGAAAGGCTGGATCTGATGCCTTACATCCTAGGGTCTTAAAAGAAATGGCTGCAGAGATAGTGGATGCATTGGTTGTCATCTACCAAAATTCCCTGGATTCTGGGGAGGTCCCAGCAGATTGGAAAACTGCAAATGTAACACCCCTATTTAAAAAAGGAGGCAGACAGAAAGCAGGTTAGCCTAATATCTGTAGTTGGGAAAATGTTGGGAGTCCATTATTAAGGAAGCATTCGCGGGACATTTGGGAAAGCATAATTCAATCAAGCAGCAGTCAGCATGGTTTTATGAAAGGGAAATCAAGTTTGACAAATTTGATGGAGTTTTTTGAAGATGTAACGAGCAGGGTGGATAAGGGGGAACCAGTGGATGTGGTGTATTTGGATTTCCAGAAGGCATTCGATAAGGTGCCACACAAAAGGTTACTGCACAAGATAAAAGTTCACGGGGTTGGGGGTAATATATTAATTAGCATGGATAGAGGATTGGCTAACGAACAGAAAAGAGTCAGGATAAATAGGTCATTTTCCAGTTGGTAAACAGTAACTAATGGGGTGCCGCAGAGGCCTCAAGCAATTACAATCTATATTAATGACTTGGATGAAGGGATCGAGTGTAATGTAGCCAAGTTTGCTGATGATACAAAGATGGGTGGGAAAGCAAATTGTGAGGGGGACACAAAAAATCTGCAAAGGGATATAGACAGGCTAAGTGAGTGGGCAAAAATTGGGCAGATGGAATATCACGTGGGAAAATGTGAGGGTTATCTACTTTGGCAGAAAAAATAGAAAAGCAAATTATTTAAATGGAGAAAAATTGCAAAGTGCTTAAGTAGAGGGACCTGGGAGGTTTTTGTGCATGAAACACAAAAAGTTAGTATGCAGGTATGGCAAGTAATCAGGAAGGCAAATGGAATATTGGTCTTTATTGCAAGGGGGATAGAGTATTAAAGCAGAGAGGTTCTGCTACAACCGTAAAAGGGTATTAAGAACATAAGAACATAAGAATTAGGAACAGCAGTAGGCCATCTAACCCCTCGAGCCTGCTCCGCCATTCAATAAGATCATGGCTGATCTGGTCGTGGACTCAGCTCCACTTACCCGCCCTCTCCCCATAACCCTTAATTCCCTTATTGCTTAAAAATCTATCTTTGACTTGAAAACATTCAATGAGCCAGCCTCAACTGCTTCCTTGGGCAGAGAATTCCACAGATTCACAACCCTCTGGGAGAAGAAATTCCTTCTCAACTCGGTTTTAAAGTGGCTCCTCCGTATTTTGAGGCTGTGCCCCCTAGTTCTAGTCTCCCCCACCAATGGAAACAACCTCTCTGCCTCTATCTTGTCTATCCCTTTCATGATTTTAAATGTTTCTATAAGATCACCCCTCATCCTTCGGAACTCCAAAGAGTAAAGACCCAGTCTACTCAATCTATCATCATAAGGTAACCCCCTCATTTCTCGAATCAGCCGAGTGAATCGTCTCTGTACATCTTCCAAAGCTAGTATATCCTTCCTTAAGTAAGGTGACCAAAACTGCACGCAGTACTCCAGGTGCGGCCTTACCAATACCTTATACAGTTGCAGCAACACCTCCCTGCTTTTGTACTCCATCCCTCTTGCAATGAAGGCCAACATTCCATTCGCCTTCCTGATTACCTGCTGCACCTGCAAACTAACTTTTTTTGGGATTCATGCACAAGGAGCCAAGGCCACACTAGTCTGAAAACGCCCGATCTCGTCTGATCTCGGAAACTAAGCAGAGTCAGGCCTGGTTAGTACTTGGATGGGAGACTGCCTGGGAATACCAGGTGCAGTAGGCCTTTTCCCAGGAGGCTGGTCTGTCGGTCGCCTTCCTATCCCTCGACCAAGAGAAGGCGTTCGACAGGGTGGATCACGACTATCTGCTCGGAACTCTGCGCGCTTTCGGGTTCGGGACGCATTTCGTCGCCCGGATCCGACTTTTGTACGCCGCCGCAGAGTGTCTGATTAAGGTTAACGGGTCCTTGACGGCACCCCTTCGCTTTAGGAGAGGGGTGCGCCAGGGATGCCCCATGTCCGGCCAGTTATACGCCGTTTGCGTGGAGCCTTTCCTGCGCCTCTTGCGGACGAGGTTGACGGGACTGGCTCTGCAAGGGCCGGGCGTGGGGGTCGTCCTCTCGGCTTACGCCGATGACGTGCTCCTCGCGGTAGAGGATCCCGCTGATCTGCGGAGGATGCGGTGAGTGCCAGGAGATTTACTCGGCCGCGTCCTCCGCCAGGATCAACTGGGAGAAATGTTCCGGACTCCTGGTGGGTCAGTGGCGGGTGGACTCCCTGCCGGAGGAGCTCAGGCCTTTTGCCTGGAGCACGACCCATCTCCTCTATCTGGGAGTCTACCTTAGCCCCGACGAGGGAGCCTGGCCAGCGAACTGGCAGGAGCTGGAGGCCAAGGTCGCCGCTCGCCTAGGGCGCTGGACAGGACTGCTCCGAGTGCTGTCCTACAGGGGTCGAGCGCCAGTCATAAACCAGCTGGTTACCGCAATGTTGTGGTACCGGCTGGTCACTTTGACCCCTCCCCCTGCGTTTGTCGCCAAGATACAGAAGAAGCTGGTGGACTTCTTCTGGAACAACAGGAAGCACTGGGTCTCTGCTGCGGTCTTGAGTCTCCCGCTTGAGGAGGGCGGTCAGTCGTTGGTGTGCGTCAGCGCCCAGCTCGCGACTTTCCGTCTTCAGACCCTGCAGAGATACCTTTACGTCGAGCCCCCTCCTAGGTGGTGTGCTCTGGCGACGTATTTCTTCCGCCAGCAGCGCGACCTCAATTATGACACGCAGCTCCTGTTTGTGAACTTGGGGGGTGTCAGGACCGCCCTCCGGGAGCTGCCTGTCTTTTACAAGGAACTCATCAGGGTCTGGAACAAAGTCTCCACCAAGCGCTGCTCTCCACCGGCTGGAGTGGCGGCCGTCCTGCAGGAGCCGCTGCTCGGGAATCCGTACCTCCACGACCGAGGTTTTATGTGGCGGTCGGAAGAGAGGGCTGTGGCTGGTGAGGTGACCAGGGTCAGGGACCTGCTCGATGGCAGAGGAGCGGGCTGGATGGCGCCAGACACGCTGGCGCGGCGCCTAAATTCTGCCAACGTCCGTCACGCGGCCGATGCCATCGAGTCGCTAAAAACAGCTCTGGGCCCTGACTCCGTTAGGTGCATCGAGGAGGCTCAAGCACGTGGGGAGATCCCGTCCGAACTGACCCCCGTCCGGACGGAATTCCTCATCGGCGCCAAACCCCGGAACCTCCCTCGGGGGCCGGCGCCTCACAACTTGAGCCGCCTCGGGGAAATCCCCTCCGTGCCTTTCAGTTCCGCGCGGAGGGGTTTCCTGTACGGGCTGCTCCTGCACACCCTCAACTTTGCCATCCTCGCCGGCCGTCCGGACACGCCATGGCGTACCATCTTGCCGTCCGGAGGAGGCGGGGGTCCCCGATGGAGGGCACTCTACGCAGGGGTCCTCCCACTATTCATCGGGGACTTGGCCTGGAGGGTGGTGCACGGAGCAGTGCCGTGCAACAAATTTTTAAGCCGGTTCACGGACTCCCAGGCCGCCTGCAATTTCTGCGGTCTGGAAGAGTCCGTGTTCCATGTTTTTATGGAATGCACAAGGTTGCAGCCCCTGTTTTATTATTTGAAGGGGCTGCTCCTGAAATTCTGGCTGCACTTCAGTCCCACTCTCCTGATCTTTGGGCACCCTGTGCGGAGGGGAGCGGGTAGGTCCGAAGGCCTCCTCGTAGGACTGCTCCTGGGCACGGCCAAGGGTGCCATCAGCCGGTCCAGGCAGCGGGCGGTCGAGGGGGTCGTTCAACCTGACTGCCTGCCTCTCTTCCGCTCTTACATCCGGTCCAGGATGTCCTTGGAGATGGAGCACGCGGTGTCCACCGGTACGCTCGCGGCCTTCCGCGAGAGGTGGGCACCGGAGGGACTGGAGTACATCATCACGCCCGGCAACCAAATTTTAATTTGATTTTACGTTTTAAAGTTTAATTTGTTTTAATTGCCGGTGCTTTTAGTGTCCCCCTTCCCTTTTATAGGGGGCACTGGGGAAAAATTGTGAATTTAGTGCCCCAAAAAAAAACCAAAAAAAAAAGAAAAACACAAAAAATAAGGAAAAAAAGGGCCTTGTAAATGTCTGCTGTGTCATTCAGGGCGGGTGGCACGGTTTAATGTTTTGTTTTACAGATAAACTCTAAAAGAGTTTCATGCACAAGGACCCCCAGGTCCTTCTGCACCACAGCATGTTGTAATTTCTCCCCATTCAAATAATATTCCCTTTTACTGTTTTTTTTCCCCAAGGTGGATGACCTCACACTTTCCGACATTGTATTCCATCTGCCAAACCTTAGCCCATTCGCTTAACCTATCCAAATCTCTTTGCAGCCTCTCTGTGTCCTCTACACAACCCGCTTTCCCACTAATCTTAGTGTCATCTGCAAATTTTGTTGCACTACACTCTGTCCCCTCCTCTAGGTCATCTATGTATATTGTAAACAGTTGTGGTCCCAGTACTGATCCCTGTGGCACACCACTAACCACTGATTTCCAACCGGAAAAGGACCCATTTATCCCGACTCTCTGCTTTCTGTTCGCCAGCCAATTCTCTATCCATACTAATACATTTCCTCTGACTCCGCGTACCTTTATCTTCTGCAGTAACCTTTTGTGTGGCACCTTATCGAATGCCTTTTGGAAATCTAAATACACCACATCCATCGGTACACCTCTATCCACCATGCTCGTTATATCCTCAAAGAATTCCAGTAAGTTAGTTAAACATGATTTCCCTTTCATGAATCCATGCTGCGTCTGCTTGATTGCACTATTCCTATCCAGATGTCCCGCTATTTCTTCCTTAATGATAGTTTCAAGCATTTTCCCCACTACAGATGTTAAACTAACCGGCCTATAGTTACCTGCCTTTTGCCTGCCCCCTTTTTTTTTAAACAGAGGCATTACATTAGCTGCTCTCCAATCCGCTGGCACCTCCCCAGAGTCCAGAGAATTTCGGTAGATTATAACGAATGCATCTGCTATAACTTCCGCCATCTCTTTTAATATCCTGGGATGCATTTCATCAGGACCAGGGGACTTGTCTACCTTCAGTCCCATTAGTCTGTCCAGCACTACCTCCCTAGTGATAGTGATCATCTCAAGGTCCTCCCTTCCCACATTCCTATGACCAGCAATTTTTGGCATGGTTTTTGTGTCTTCCACTGTGAAGACGGAAGCAAAATAATTGTTTAAGGTCTCAGCCATTTCCACATTTCCCATTATTAAATCCCCCTTTTCATCTTCGAAGGGACCAACATTTACTTTAGTCACTCTTTTCCGTTTTATATATCTGTAAAAGATTTTACTATCTGTTTTTAAGTTTTGCGCAAGTTTACCTTCGTAATCTATCTTCCCTTTCTTTATTGCTTTTTTAGTCATTCTTTGCTGTTGCTTAAAATTTTCCCAATCCTCTAGTTTCCCACTAACCTTGGCCACCTTATACGCATTGGTCTTTGATTTGATACTTTCCTTTATTTCCTTGGTTATCCACGGCTGGTTATCTCTTCTCTTGCCGTCCTTCTTTTTCACTGGAATATATTTTTGTTGCGCATTATGAAAGAGCTCCTTAAAAGTCTTCCACTGTTCCTCAATTGTGCCACTGTTTAGTCCTTGTTTCCAGTCTACTTTAGCCAACTCTGCCCTCATCCCACTGTAGTCCCCTTTGTTTAAGCATAGTACGCTCGTTTCTGACACAACTTCCTCATCCTCAATCTGTATTACAAATTCAACCATATTGTGATCACTCATTCCGAGAGGATCTTTTACGAGGAGATCGTTTATTTTTCATGTCTCGTTACACAGGACCCGATCCAAAATGGCTTGCTCCCTTGTAGGTTCTGTTACATACTGTTCTGAGAAACAATCCCGTATGCATTCTATGAATTCCTCCTCCAGGCTACCCCCTGCGATTTGATTTGACCAATCGATAAATAGGTTAAAATCCCCCATAACTACTGCCGTTCCTTTTTCACATGCCTCCATTATTCCCTTGATTATTGCCCGCCCCACCATGAAGTTATTATTTGGGGGCCTATAAACTATGCCGACCAGTGACTTTTTCCCCTTACTATCTCTAATCTCCACCCACAATGATTCAACATTTTGTTCATTGGAGCCAATATCATCCCTCACAACTGCCCTGATATCATCCTTTATTAACAGAGCTACCCCACCTCCTTTCCCTTCTTGCCTACCTTTCTGAATCGTCAGATACCCCTGTATGTTTAATTCCCAGTCTTGGCCACCTTGCAACCATGTTTCTGTAATGACCACCAAATCATACCCATTTGTAATGATTTGTGCCGTCAACTCATTTACTTTATTTTTGATGAGGTATTGGTGAGGCCACACCGAGAATACAATTTTGGTCTCCGTATTTAAGGAAGGATCATCATCATAGGCAGTCCTTCAAAATCAAGGAAGACTTGCTTCCATTCAAAGTGAGTTCTCAGGTGACTGTAAAGTCCAATGCGGGAATTACAGTCTCTGTCACAAGTGGGGCAGTCACTGAAGGAAAGGGTGGGTGGGGAGTCTGGTTTGCCGTACGCTCCTTCCACTGCCTGCGCTTGCTTTCTGCATGCTCTCGGCGATGAGACTCGAGATGCTCAACGCCCTCCCAGATGCTTTCCTCCATTTTGGGCGGTCGTGGGCCAGGGATTCCGAGATTTCAGTGGGATGTTGCACTTTATCAAGGAAGTTTTGAGGGTGGAAGGAAGATATACTTGCTTTGGAGGCTGTACATAGAAGGTTCACTAGATTGATTCCGGAAATGAGGGGGTTGACTTATGAAGATAGGTTGAGTAGGTTGGGCCTGTACTCATTGGCGTTCAGAAGAATGAGAGGTGATCTTATCTAAACATATAAGATAATGAGGGGGCTCGACAAGGTAGATGCAGAGAGGATATTTCCACTCATAGGGGAAACTAAAACTAGGGGACATAGTCTCAGAATAAGGAGCCTCCCATTTAAAACAGAGATGAGGAGAAATTTCTTCTCTCAGAGGGTTATAAATCTGTGAAATTCTCTGCCCCAGAGCGCTGTAGAGGCTGGGTCATTGAATATATTTAAGGTGGAGATACAGATTTTTGAGCGGTAAGGGAATAAAGGGCTATGGGGAGCGGGCAGGGAAGTGGAGCAGAGTCCATGATCAGATCAGCCATGGCCTAATCCTGCTCCTATTTCTTATGTTCTTATGTTTTCACTGCGAGAAGCAAGGCCATTTTTCAGCAGCTTGCAGAGCTAGATCTAAAGCAGGAAGCAAGAACCATTCTAGTGGCATTGCAAAGCAGCAACAAAAGGGAGGAGTTCATAATATTGAAGTGAACACAGCTGATGCTGAAGAAGTAGGCATCTACAGTATCTCTGCCACTAGTAGCAACGCTAGCAGTCGCGAGAAAGACTTCTGAACAAAACGGTGGCAGACTGCTCAATCATGAATATGGACACATATGAGTGTAAGTTTAATCACCTACAAAGAGTACCATGGAGTTAAAAACATACTCCGGAGAAATCCTGGAGACATGCAGACAAATGGAATGTACAGTTCAGCACAATGGCCTGTCAGTAAAGCTGCCTATTATAGTAGCGAGTTACAACAGAATGGTATGGATGTATGTAAGGGGAGGCTAGATAAGCATATGATGGAGACGGGGAGAGAGGATTATTAGATGAGGAAAGACGGGGGAGGTTGAGTGAAGCATAGACTGGTGAGGCCGAGCGGCCTGTTTCTGTGCTGTATATCCTATGTAAACCCTCCGAGATATCAGCGCTCCTGCAATTCTGGTCTCCTGCACATTCCTGATTTTCATCACCTGCCATTAGTGGCCTTGCCTTCAGCTGCCAAGGCCCCATCTGGAATTCCCTCCCGAAACCCCATCGCCTCTCTCTCCTCCTTTAAGACGCTCCTTAAAGCCTACCTCGTTGTCTAAGCTTTTGATTCTCTGTTCTAATATCTCCTGATGTGGCTCTGTGCCAAATGCTGTCCGATTACCCTCCTGTGAAGCACCTTGGGACATTTTATTACGTTAAAGGCGTAATATAAATACGTTGTTGTTGTTGACTCTCGCAGGCTCGCCTGAAGAGTAGTCAGTTAGTCAAGATACCAGGGGGCAACTGGTTTTTGTGGAACAGTACCCCAGCAAGGGTCTCAACTTTCTGATTCAGAGGCGAAAGTGCTACTACTGAGCTATGTCTGACAGTCACAGGAACATATGAAAATAAAAAAAAACAGTAGGACCAGTCAGTGGAGTAGTCATGCCTAAACCTGTTCTTGCCATCCAGTTGGTAGACAGTAGATAAATATTGGCTGGAACACAGTGCAAACTCTCCAGCTCCACCCTCAGTACGACACTGGACTATCAGCCCGGTTTTTGTGCTTAGTGTCAGCTGTGGCTCAGTGGGCAGCACACTCGTCTCAGTTCAAGTCCCACACCAGGGGCTTGAACACAAAAATCTAGGCTGACACTCAGTGCAGTGTTGAGGGAGCGCTGCACTGTTGGAGGTGCCATCTTTCAGATGAGACGTTAAACTGAGGCCGTGTCTGCTCTCTTAGGTGGATGTAAAAGATCCCATGGCACTATTTCGAAGAAGAGCAGGGGAGATCCCCGTTGTCCCAGCCAATATTTATCCCTCAATCAACATAACATTAAAAAAAAAACAGATAATCTGGTCATTATCACATTGTTGTTTGTGGGAGCTTGCTGTGCGTAAATTGGCTGCCGCATTTCCTACATTACAACAGTGACTACACTCCAAAAGTACTTCATTGGCTGTAAAGCGCTTTGAGACGTCCAGTGGTCGTGAAAGGCGCTATATAAATCTAAGTCTCTCTTGTCTCTGGAGTGGGACTTGAACCCACAACCTTCTGACTCAGAGGAGAGGGTGCTACCCACTGAGCCACGACTGACATCATTGCCATGTGGGAGCAGATCGCCCACATACAGTCTCAGTTGGAGGTGGTGTGAAACAGCACTTAGCGAGCCAAGCTTGCTAACAGCTGCTATCTCTACCCAGCCAATGGGAAGTAGGGAACTGCAGCTAATTTGCTCCAGCAGAGTGCTTTGCAATGTGAGTGATTGGGAAAGGATTTCATATTTTACAATGGGATGAGGCAGACATATTTCTGGACATCATCAATCGGTACGTCCAAAGGTTGAGCCTCTACTCATTGGAATTCAGAAGAATGAGAGGTGATCTTATCGAAACGTATAAGATTATGAGGGGTCTTGACCAGGTGGATACAGAGAGGATGTTTCCACTGATGGGGGAGACTAGAGTAATCTTAGGATAAGGGGCCGCCCATTTAAAACTGAGATGAAGAGGAATTTCTTCTCAGAAGGTTGTAAATCTGTGGAATTTGCTGCCTCAAAGAGCTGTGGAAGCTGAGTAGATGTAAGACAGAGATAGTTTCTTAACTGATAAGGGACTAAGGGATTATGGTGAGAGGGCAGGGAAGTGGACCTAAATCCATGATCGGATCAGCCATGATCGTATTGAATGGCAGAGCAGGTTCGAGGGGCCGTATGGCCTACTCCCAATTCTTATGTACCATCACATTATAGTCCTCTCCTACCAAACGCACATTCACAAACTACAAACTAGTGAAACAATAGCTCAGAACTCGTACCCTATCGGAGTGCCTGATGCAGGTAACGAGACCAGAAAGGAATAAATGCCATCAGCAAGCTGCTTAGGAATAGAACAGATGCAACAGCCACAGACAAACCATTTTGAATGCGAAATACAAGGTGCTTTGAATGGCCGGGGGAGAATGCAGATCACTGGAGGCCTGTCATTTCAGTATCAGTTATCGGGAAATGACTGCAATCTATCACCAGGGACGGAATGACGGAGCACTTGGACAATTCGGAGCTGATCGGAGACAGTCAGCATGGATTCGTGATGGGTAGGTCGTGGTTCACCAACCTTGCTGAGTTTTTTTGAAGTGGTCGCTGACATGGTGGTTAGCGTCTGTGGATGGTGTCTATGTGGACTTCCAGATTAAGCTTCCGCACAAGGGATCATTACCAACTAAAGCACATGGAATTGGAGGTAACCTTGTGAAACGCGTTGGGAAGTGGTTGAAAGGTAGGAGGCGATATGGGAAAAAGGGAACGTTCTCTGATTGGCAGGTTTCAAGCGGTGTTCCAGAAGGATCTGCACTGGGACCTCAGCTTTTCACCACATATATCGACTTGGATGGAAAGAGAGAGCGTTATATACCCAAGTTTACAATTTGGGAAGTACAGTAAGTTGTGTAGATGGAAGCAGGGAGTTAGAAAAGGACACAGATTAAGTGAGTGGGCAAAACTATGGCAGATGCAGTTCAATGTGGGGGAAGCGGGAGTTTATTCACTCTGGATCAGAGAAAGACAAATCGGAATATTCCCTTAATGGCGAGAGTTTAGGAGCTGTGGAGGAGCAAGGGATTTAGGTGCCCATGTTCACAAATTAGTCAAAGCTACTGCACAGGTACAGAAAGGCCAATGGAATGTTGGCCTTTATCTGAAGGAGACTGGAATAAAAAAATTGAGCAAGTGAAATCATAAGTACTTCAACACACAAAGGACAGTGGAAATCAGGAACTCCCTCCCCCCAAAGGGCTCTGGATGCTGGGTCAAGACTGAGATTTATATATTTTTGTTCCATAAAATCATCAAGGGATACGAGAGAAAGTGAGTAAATGGAGTTAAGGTTCCGATCAGCCGTGATCTGACAGAATGGGGCAACAGGCTCGAGGGGCTGAATGGCCTACTCCTGTTCCCATGACTGTAACTTCCTATGACTACAGTGTTCCCATTGCTGCTTCAGCTGCAATCAGTTCACTCAGCACAGTTCTGTATGGGTCAGCATGCTGTTGGAGCAGCTCGGTAGGTATCTATATAGGTAAACAATCTCATCCCCTCATACAGATTAATTAGTACAGGCAGTTCTTTAAGCACATTTGAAGCGTCCTCTTCATCTTGAACAGGTGTTAACCGTGGCTCAGTGGGTAGCATTCTCGCCTTGGAATCAAAAGGTTGTGGGTTCAAATCCCACTCCGGAGACTGGAGCACGAAAATCTATGCTGACACTCCAGTGCAGTGCTGAGGGAGTGCTGCACTGTCGAAGGAGCCGTCTTTCGGATAAGGCGTTAAACCAAGGCCCGATCTTCCCCCTTAGGTGGGTGTAAAAGATCCCATGGCACTATTTTGAAGAAGAGCAGGGAGGTTAGCCCCGGTGTCTTCACCAATATTTATCCCTCAATCAACATCATTAAAACACTAAATCTTAGATCTTGTACTGTGTAATGAAGCAGGATTAATAAATGATCTCGTAGTCCAGGATCCTCCAGGAATGAGTGAGCATAACATGGCTGAATTTGAAATTCAGTTGGAGGGCGAGAAAGTTAGTTCTCAAACCAGGTCCTAAGCTTAAATAAAGGAGACTACAAAGGTATGAGGGGCAGAGTTGGCTATATATATACAATGAGAAGGAAAGACTACCCCATAGAAGGACAAGGCCAGCAGGCGAATGCGAACACCATCAACTCCAAGTCACACACCATGCTAACTTAGAAATATATCGGCTGTTCCTTCATCGTCGCTGGATCAAAATCCTGGAACCCCCTCCCTAACAGCACTGTGGGAGCACCTTGACCACACGGACTGCAGCGGTTCAAGAAGGCGGCTCACCGCCACCTTCTCAAGGGGCAGTTAGAGATGGACGCCCACATCCCACGAAGGAATATTTTTTTAAGTTGGCAGAAGGCCCTGTGAAGCACAAACGCCAGCAGAGACCAGTTGGGCCGAACGTGCTGTAAATTCTATGTAATCTATCTATGCTTTACGTATGATCTGTGACATCTGGCTGGAAATAGTTGATGGTCTGGAGAAGATGTTGAACGTAGCTGTTGATTTAACATTTATCAGCTGCTAATTGGGTTTCATGCACAGCAGCAGGCCTGCGAATCAATGTAAAACCATTCTGGACTGAGCGATTAGTCACTTGAGGCGTTCGATGCCCTCAATTACACAATTCCAAGTCAGCGGCCCCTTTACAGAGGGGGCGAATCTCCGAGTGACAAGCGCAACGTTTAAACGCAATAAACAAAAACCTGCACCAAAGTTGCGTCAGTGCCAAATTTACCGGCTATTCTGTTCACATAGCAGTTTCTTCAACCGAGTGGCTAAAGGCATCGCACAATACAACACTGAGCCCACCATACCAGAGAGGTCCCACACGTGATCGCTGGTCCCTGCTGAGTCGGCGGATCTCAGTAGGGAAACTTAAGTGCACTACAATAGGCTGCTGTGCCCTTCAGATAGGGAGGGGGAAAGATCAGCTAATGGCCTGATTAACACACACACCCATCCCCCTGGACCACAGCATGCATGTAAACACATGCCTTTCGAAGAGAAGGGGAATTAATTATCCCCGGTGTCTTGGCGAATATTTTTCCCTCAATCAATATCACTAAAACAGATTATCTGGTCATCGGCACATTGCTGTTTGTTGGAGCTTGCTGTGCACAAATTGGCTGCCGCGTTTCCTACATCATCAAGGCAGTCCCTCAAAACGAAGATGATTTGCTTCCACACCAAAAAAGGATGAGCTCACAGGTGTTTCAATGAAGGACCTAATATTCCAGGTCCTGAACTACATCCTGAAGGGTGGAAGATGCCTGTGCGTAGATTTTTTTAACGTGGGGTGGCCGTTGCACACCAGCCACCACATGGGCTTGGCAGAGCAAGGTCTTGGTCCAGTGGCAAGGGTTAACCAAGACGACTGGAGACCTGCTCTGCTGCACGGACCTAGTGCGCACACATATCGCACAGTGTGGGCTGGCCCCGTGCTGCCCCTGGGCCCTCGCTGCTTCTGGGCCCCGAACTCTCACCTCTCCTGAGCCCCGATCGCACCCCTCTACAGTCTCTCGCCGCTCCTTCGCCCCGACCTCGCCGCTCCTGCTGTACCGGCCCACGCTCCAATCACCGACCTGGACCTTGGTGACGTCCCTCTTCGCTGCCATCGCCCTCCTGCACCAGCTCGCGTTGTACCTTGCTGCCGCTCGCCACTCCTTTTATGGCCCCAACCTGCCGCTGATAAGTCTCTCGCAGGTCGGGGCTGCCAGCGCGCTTCTTACATGACAACAGTGACTACACTACTTCATTGGCTGTAAAGCGTTTTGGGACGCCCGGTGGTCATGCAAGTCTTTCTTTTGTCTTTTCACATCAGCTGAAAACCAGGATCAGGCTCAACTGCGATGCCTTTTTGGTGGAAGAGCCTGTCGATGCTCATCAAATGGCAACAGCACATGTTGGGTCAGGTGCTTGCGATATCTAAAACTTAACCCTAGCGAGAGTCATTGTCCTTCAAGGAAACTATTTAAAACTGTAAACAATACAAGGACCAATGATACTGAAAGTGATTTCTTGCACATGAACAATAAATCTTGATATCAGCCCTAGCTATATCGTAGCCTTGTGCTTGCTAATTCCAGAGCAATTTCAGCTCAACAAGCACTTGGGATACATTCATAATGTGTAATGTTTCAGTTTCAGTTTCAGATGTTTGGGTATTGATGATCTGACGGGTCACGTAATCACAGACATCATGTGTCATACAAACACTGTTATATTGCCAAGAGCACCACCCCAGTCTTTAGAATACTGCTGTGGTGGGCCCCACCTAGCATGTACTCCACATACCCCGACAGCCACTCCTAAATAATTGCAACATACTCTTACTAATGTACTGCAAATCACAGTTGGACTTGTGTGAGTGATTTGTATTATGCTCTTCACAATCTGCAAGGTTTAAGAGTATACAAGTACACATAACTGGATCTGATCCACAGACACAGACTGCCCTTGGTCACCTCACCAATCAGGAGCAGAAACCATGAATGGTTAGACCATTCCTTAACCCAGGGAGCATGCGTCAACTTACCTCTGCTGGTACCATACAGCTAACTCAGCACAGGAACCGAGCACTCTCTAATCTGTGCATTCGCACTCAAAATGATAGATGAAACACTGGAAATAATCTCAGAACACGGGAAATAATCTCTATCCAGTGACCCCTGCTGGAATAGATGTGAGGACATTAAATCAGGTGATAATCTCCATGTGCACCATCTTTCCCCCAACTCAATCCCAGTCCCTGCTGGTGCCCAGCCTTGGTATCCTGTTCAACCCAGAGTTGAGCTTCAAACCCCGCAAGACCGAGACCTCTTACTTCCACCTCCACCACAACGCTGACCTAAGCCCCTGCCCAATATCTACCGCCCATTGATTACCTCCAGACCAACCTCTTGACTGTCTTCCTCAATAACCTCCCGAGCTTAACTGTAAACTAATTCCAACTTGTCCAAAACTCTGTCGCTCTTATTCAGCTCACTCTTTGCCTCCCATAGGAACAGGAGTAGGCCATTCGCCCCTTTGAGCCTGATCCGATATTCAATTAGATTGTTGCTAAAATGTACCTCAACCGCTGCCTTTGTACCATATTCCGATACCCGTCCCTAACAAAAATCTACTGATCTCAGTCTTGAAAGCACACTTGAATCCCAGCATCCACAGTCTTTTGTAAAAGAGAGTTCCAGGTTTTTACCACCCTGTATGTGAAGCATTGGTGCCGAATTTCACTCCCAATGTACCAAATTCAATATCCTTGTCCTCATGTACAAATCACAACATGGCCTTCTGTGCCCCAGCCCATGCCCGAGAGTCCTCCAACTCTGGCTTCCTTTATATGTCTCTTGGTTGAGATAACAACTTGTATTTATATAGCGCCTTTAACATAGTAAAACATCCCAAGGCGTTTCTCAGGAGTGTTAGAAGTCAAAACAAATAAATTTAACATTGAGCCACACAAGAAGAAATTATGGCAGATGACCAAAAGCTTGGTCAAAGAGGTAGGTTTTAAGGAGCATCTTAAAGGAGGAACGAGGGGTAGAGAGACAGAGAGGTTTAGGGAGGGAGTTCCAGAGCTTAAGGCCCAGGCTGCTGATGGTTGAGCGATTATAAATCAGGGATACTCAAGAGGGTAGAATTAGGAGCAGAGATCTCAAGGGGTTGTGATCCTGAAGGAGATGACAGAGATAGGGAGGGGTGAGGCTATGGAGGGATTTGTAAACGAGGATGAGAATTTTGAAATCGAGCCAATGTAGGTCAGCGAGCAGAGATGATAGTTGCCGAATTTTGGATGAGCCCAAGTTTACGTAGGGTAGAATGTGGGAGACCAGCAAGGAGTGCACTGGAATAGTCAAGTCTAGAGGAAACAAAGGTATGGATGAGGGTTTCAGCAGCGGATGAGCTGAGGCAGGGTCGGAGACGGGCGATGTTACGGAGGTGGAAATAGACGGTCTTGGTTATGCTGCAGATATGTGACCGGAACAATAATTCAGGGTCAAATATAACACCAAAGGTTACAAACAGTCTGGTTCAACCTCACACAGAAGTTGGGGAGAGGGATGAAGTCAGTGGCTCGGGAACGCAGTTTGTGGCGGAGACCAAAGACAATGGCTTCGGTCTTCCCAATATTTAATTGGAAACATTTCTGCTCATCCAGTACTGGATGTCAGACAAGCAGTCTGACAAATTAAGAGACCGTGGAGATAACAGACAATGGAGCACAAAATATAACATCCACCTTTAAGACAGACAATAGCAAAATTTCAAGCACATTCAGCGGCACACTCAAGTCCCCCAAATCTCTCTGTAGAGAAACGATCCAAGAATCCTAAAATAAACCCGTGAATTCTGTCAAAACAGAATGACTGACTGAGACCAACTGCCTGCAAACTGGTGGGTTTCACTCAAAGCCTGGGAATAAGATCAACATCCCTCCATCAAATGAAATGGGAAAGGGAGATTTAAAAATACCACTTACAATGTCAGTTTCAAAACAGTATCACAAGCAAGATATAAAAGCATCCTAAAAGGCACATCTCTGTCACCCTTCAAATCTAGGCCAACATTAGAACTCAATATTTTCCAAAGCTCAATGAGAAAAGATGTTGCGTGATATAACAGTACACGCAAAGTATACAAGATCATAGACAAAATATACACCAATTCACAAGTCATCAACAATACCCAATAAAGAAATAATTCATGTGCATTATGTAAATAAAAACAGAAAGACTTGCAACTATCCACGCTTTTCACAACCTCAAGTTGTCTCAAAGCGCTTTACAGCCAATCAAGTACTTTTTAAGTGTAGTCACAGTTGTAATCGGAAATGCGGCAGCTTATTTGTGCACAGCAAGCTCCCACAAACAGCAATGTGATAATAGCCAGATAATCTTTTTTTTTTTAAAGTGATGCTGGTTGGAGAATCAATATTGGCTAGGACACCGGGGCTAGCTCCCCTGCTCTTCTTTGAAACAGTGCCATGGGATGTTTTACTTCCATTCGAGGGGGTAGATCAGGTCTCGGTTTAACATCTCGTCTAAAAGACGGCACCTCCAATATTGCAACTCTCGATAAGGAAATATCTCAATAGTGTGTGATACAACATAAAATAGACATCATATGAAAATTACACAACACAATTCAGGACTTTGCATTGCAGTGCTTTATAAGAATCAAATGGAATTCAATGCAACAGTTTGCATTAACACATCGTCTTTAACGTAGTAAAATGTCCCAAGCGATGTTCCCTGTAGGCTACGCGGTCACGCAACGCTCGAGGGGTCCCACGCAGCCAGCTTTTCAGTGGAAAAAACCCCGCGGCCCGCAAAAAAAAAAATCACAGGGAAAGTTGGAGCTTCGCAGGAGGGTCAACAGAGAGAATTTGACATTGAGCCACACAAGGAGATATTCGGGCAGGTGACCAAAAGCTTGGTCAATGAGGTTGGTGCGTGTTAAAGGGGGAAAGGGAGGCGGAGAGGTTCAGGGAAGAAATTCCAGCGCTTGGGACCCATGGTAGGGGCAATTAAAATCAGGGATGGGCAGGGAGGGGAGAATTGAGAGATACAATATAGTACAATACAAAGCAATGCAGTTTATCCGTGTCCCTTGCTGTGGGGTTGGGCACAGTGCTGGGTTTGAAGGGAGGGGGACATGTTGGACAGTGACAGTAAACATTGTGCTGCAGCCCCACAGGCAGCACCAGAGCATCACCACACACAGCCCACAATCTCACCCTCAACCAGCTGTAAACACACACACTATATCCCTGTCTCTCCCCTGGTGCCCAGAGCCTGTGCCCTGCCCGGCCCGGCCCGCACCGCACTGCCCACGGTGCTGGGCCCCAGGCCCGGCGCTCGCGTACTGCGGAGGGCCGACCAAGCGGCGCCTCAGCCCGGCCTAGAGCCCGGGCACCGCCAGCGAGGCGCCGGGGCTGGGTTTTTGTTTTTAATTTCCCCAAGCCGGGCGGGGGAGGGAGAGGCCGGGCGGCGGAAGGAGAGCGCGGCTCGGGAGGGGGGGGGCGGGCCGGCACCAATTACCTTCTGCGAGTGCTGCTGCAGGACATTTTGTTCCACCGTCATGGCCGGTCCGGGAGAGGAACTGTGGTGGAGGGGAGGAGCTAGGGGAGGGGGAGGAGCTAGGGGAGGGGCTGGAGGAGGGGGAGGAGCTAGGGGAGGGGCTGGAGGAGGGGGAGGAGCTAGGGGAGGGGCTGGATGAGGGGGAGGAGCTAGGGGAGGGGCTGAAGGAGGGGGAGGAGCTATGGGAGGGGCTGGAGGAGGGGGAGGAGCTAGGGGAGGGGCTGGAGGCGGAGGGGCTTGGGCAGGGGATGGGCTGTGTGGGAGGGGCTGTGGGGGAGGGGGAGAGGCTGAGGTGGGAGAGAGGGGGAGGGGAGGGGCTGTGGCTACTGGGGATGGGAAGGGCTGTGAGGGGGGGGCTAGGAGGTGCTGGGGGAGGGGAGTGAGAGGTGCTGGGGGGCAGAGCTGGGGGAGGTGGAGAGGCTGGGGGGAGGGGAGGGTCTGTGGGAGGGGGAGGAGCTGAGGGGGAGGGGAGGAGAGTGGCTACTAGGGGAGGGGGAGGAGCTGGGGAGGAGGAGGGGCTAGAGAAGGAAGGAGGAAGTGGAGGTACTGGGAAGGAGGAGGGGCTGGAAGAGGGCGGGGCTACTGGTGGAGGTCTGTGGGGGATGCTGGAGGGATGGGGAGGGGCTTTTGCAGGGTGTGTAGGGGAAGGGAGAGGGGAGAGGCAGGGGTAGGGTGAGGGGCTGGGAGAGGGGGAGAGGCTGGAGTGAGGGCAAGGGGATGGGGGAGGATGGGGCTCTGGGGGGGAGGGGGAGGATGGGGCTCTGGGGGGGAGGGGGAGGATGGGGCTCTGGGGGGGGAGGGGGAGGATGGGGCTCTGGGGAGGAGGGAGAGGATGGGGCTCTAAGGGGAGGGAGGGTGAGGGGCTGGGGAGCGAAGGGAGGAGCTGTGGGAGAAGCTTCGGGCTCTGCGGGAGGGAGGGAGGGGAAAGGAGGGGCTGTATGGCAAGGGGAGGAGCCGTGGAAAGGGGGAGGAGCTATGGGGACGGGCTGGGGTCGAGGGAGGGGCTGCTCAGAGGGGAGGGGTTTGGGGAGGGGCTGTGGAGGTGAGCTGTGGGAGAGCGATGGGGGAGGAGCTATGGGGAGGGGCTGAGGGCAGGGGAGGGGCTTCTGGGAGGGAAAGTCTGTGGGGGTGAGGGGCTGGAGGGATGGGGAGGGGCTTCTGCAGACTGTTGGGGAAGGGGGAGAGGGATGGGCTGTGGATGGGGGAGGGGCTGGGAAGCTGTGGGGGGAGAGGTCCTGCAGTGAGGGGGTGGGGCTTCAGGATGGGGAGGGGTTGCAGGGAGGGGGAGGGGGAGGGCACTGCAACAAGGGATACTGTCTAATTTCCCAAAACACACCCACACAATACATTAAAAATAATTAATAAAAGGCAAACTGCTGCCCCAGATCTCCCTCACTCACAACCCCGCCCTTTGCAAGCCGAATCGCAGTTAAACCCCACTGCAAATTCTGTAATATTGTCCACCTGCTTCCACCTCTCCGGAACCGCTCGGTCCCCTCCACAACACCCCGAGTCCACCACCCTCCCTGGCCACTGTCTGAAGCTGAACCGGACCGTTTCCAATCTTGGCGTCCTATTTGACCCTGAGCTGAGTTTCTGACAACCCACATCTTCTCCATCACCGAGACCGCCTACTTCCACCGCCGTACCCCGTCTCTGTCGCTGCCTCAGCCCATCCGCTGCTCACACCCTCATTCGTTACCTCTACACTTGACTATTGCAGTGGTCTTCTGGCCGGCCTCCCTTCTTCCACCCTCCATAAACTTCAGCTTCTACAAAACTCTGAGCGCTTGTTGTCATAACTTGCCGTGTCCTCTCCGTCCACCATCCCTGTGCTCGCTGACCTGCATTGACTCCCGGTCCGGCAACGCTTCAAAATCCCGACATGGCCTCGCCCCGCCCTGACTCTTTAACCTCCTCCATCAGCTCCAACCCTGCGGCAACTCTGTCTTCCCCTAAATCTGGCATCTTGTCCAGCCCCGACATCCTTGCCCCATTGGCGGCTCTGCCTTCAGCTGTCTAAGTTTAAGGTGTTGTATAAATGCAAGTTGCTGTAGTTGTTCTAGTTTTGTTTCTGGAGTTTTATGCTACAAGTGCTGAAGACTTGCTTTTCACTGGCATCTGCTTTGCTAAACTTTGAGCAGGGTACTTCCAGTCTGTCCCTCCTATCTTCCTTCCACCTGTATGTAATATATTCTAAGTATGCGCACTCCCTTTAAGTGTCACGCTTTCTTCCTGCAACATTTTCCCCATCACTTTCCTGATGACACCCCTATAGTCATAAAGCAGCGGATCTGAATCAGCTCAAACAATACGAGCATACGAACAATGACAGACAGGTCCACTCGGCCACTCCCAATATATACATGCTCCTTGATGACTGGGGGGCAGCGCTGTGTGGCAGGGTCAGGCTGGTGGAGGATCTTTGTCTTACAGATGTTTAGTGTAAAGCCTATGCTTTCGTACGCCTCAGTGAAGGTATTGACTTTGACTTGCAGTTCAGCCACATTGTTCGCATGCCTGACACAAGACTCCCAAAGCAAGCACTCTACTCGGAACTCCTACACGGCAAGCGAGCCCCAGGTGGGCAGAGGAAACATTTCAAGGGCATCCTCAAAACCTCCCTGATAAAATGCAACATCCCTACCGACACCAGGGAGTCCCTGGCCAAAGTCCGCCCTAAGTGGAGGAAGAGCATCCGGGAGGGCGCTGAGCACCTCGAGTCTCGTCGCCGAGAGCGTGCAGAAAACAAGCGCAGGCAGCGGAAGGAGCGTGCGGCAAACCAGGCTCCCTGCCCACCCTTTCCCTCAACCACTGTCCCATCTGTGACAGAGACTGTAATTCCTGTATTGAACTGTTCAGTCACCTGAGAGCTCACTTTTAGAGTCTTCTTCGATTCCGAGGGACTGCCTATGATGATGATGATACATGAGCCACTCCACCCGATATGATCTCCTGCGAGAGGTAATATAAACCCAGGCCAATGTGGGTGGGGGGGGGGGGGGAATCTGGGAAATTCTTCTCCGAGCCATCTCGGCGATGGAAACTAGTCAAGGAGATCACTCTGGCCCTGAATTCTCCGCAGTACCTCCCTTCTGTGAGAGATGATCCCCGCTGCGGCCAGAAACGGGTCCAGCTCTCGCTTAAAGGCAAGATCAACTGGTTTTATTGTTGTAAGCGGATATTTTAGCAATAAAAGCACTCGGGGCTAGACTTTCCTAAGAGCCCCTCAGCACCCAATTGCCCGCCCAGAAAAATCGCTAACATTTTGCAAGTAATGCTGGCGAAAATTTCAATTATTAAGTTAAAAATAATCGCCCGGCGAGGAAATGGATCTTGCACCAGTATTCTCGACAGTTTCTCGGCGGTTATAGGGGAAACTAAGTAAAACTAAGTAAAATTTTTAAAGAAATTTAGTTCGAGGCTGTGGTTGAGCCTAGGGAGGGGCGGAAACTTAAAAAAAAATTTAATTAAAAAAAGTTAAAATCATTCCCAAGACAGTTTTAAAGCTAATCACCATTTTACAATTAAAAAATAAATAAAGAACCTTTAACTTACCTTTCTTTGCAGACTACTCGCCTACCGCCTTGTTTAAGCAGCTTCCACCAGGCGGTTCCCTCGGCGATCTGGACGGGCTTCCGTTGAGGCCAAACTTACGCCCTGGCGATTCTCTCAGCAGTGTATGTCGGTGGTTTGCTCCCAGCGGTCGTTTCGAAATGGGGGTGGTTCTATTTAAAAAGTAAGGAGGAACTTTCGCCGGGCGGTTTCTCTCCCAAAAACAGCTGTACCGCTGAAAAAAACTGCCGAGAACACGCCAAAAATGAAGGTGAAAGTTTAGCCCAAAATAATTGCAACTTTTTTTTCTTCATTTATGGGATATGGGCATCGCTGGCAAGGCCAGCATTTATTGCCCATCCCTAATTGCCCCTTGAGAAGGTGGTGGTGAGCCGCCTTCTTGAACCACTGCAGTCCGTGTTTGCTTTTTTGTAGCGGTTTGGTAAAACTGCTAGGCCATTTCAGAGGGTAGTTAAGCGTCAACCACATTGCTGTGGGTCTGGAGTCACATATCGGCCAGACCGGATAAGGGCGGTAGATTTCCTGCCCCAAAGGTAAATCAGATGGGATTTTACAACAATCCAGTAGTTTCTTAGTTACCATAACTGATACTGCCTTTTTAATCCTAGACTTATTTCTGATACTAGTTTTTTAATTCTAGATTTATTTAAGTAATTGAATTTAAATTCCCCAGCTGCCGTGGTGGGATTTGAACTCATGTCTTTGGATCATTAATCCAGGCCTGTGAATTGCTAGTTCAGTCACATAACCACTATGCCACCGTACACGTTGTTATCTTTGTTAATAGTATGTCGTTCAAGCAATCAAACTTTTAAAACCAATCTTAATTTCATTGAGAGATATAGGGTTGGATTTTCGGTTGTCTCGCGACTCAGTTAGCGGCCAGAGGGGGCGTTAATGGGAGCGTAAGAGGTTACCACTCAGGAGCGCAGCGTTAAGCTCCCCGACTGAAAATTCATTAGAGACTCCCCGGGGACGCAAACCAGTAGCGCCTGTTCGCTAATGATTACTCTGATCATGACGTATTCCTGGTGCAATGCCCACGCTTGCACCCCGGTCAGAAAATTGGTTGCCGCCACTTCATTTAGCAGCCGCCAAGAACAATGTCTGGAAAAACAGTCGGTACAGGTTTGCGGCATCGTTAACTGGTGGGTATTTAAAGGCATGAGGAAGCGCTTCCATCGAAGGTCCCAGTCAGTGCAATGTTTACACACAGCACGGTGGCAGACAGACATACCAGTGGAGCTTGAGAGAAACATATTTCTAAACTTTAATGGGGCATTACTAGTTCGCTAGCGCTGTGCCTTTAAGACTCGGCAGTTCCCAGGGTCTGACTCCGAGTTCCGCACATCCGCCAAACTTTCGTTATGGCCTCCCCAGCTCTGGTGTGCAACGGCTGGTTTAGCGTCCTCGTCAGCTCATCGCCCGATTCTGACGGATTTCTGGGTGGAGGGTGCAAACTTTTTCAAGGCGCTAAAATTACCGCTAGGCCTGGGTTACCGTCCTAAATGAGGCGCAACCGAATTTCTCTCTTATAATTTCAGGAAATCTGGCAGAGCACTGAAATGCACAATGATTTCAATCCCGACAATAACATCATCTGTAATTGTACATTAAAACAATAAATTAAATTGGTTAAATTATTTTTTTTATTTTCTACTTTCCTGCCATTTTAAAAGCATTATTTTGATGGTATTTTTCCTTATTTCCTAATTATGAATAAAACTAGATTTAAATCTTTATTTAAGTTGTTCATTAACTTATTTTCTCCAGAATAGAAGGATTAAAGGACTTGCATTTATATAGCGCCTTTCGTGATCTCAGGACATGCCAAAGCCCTTTGCAGCCAATGCAATAATTTTGGAGTGTAGTCACTGTTGTAATGTAGGAAACGCAGCAGCCAATTTGCGCACAGCAAGCTCCCACAAACAGCAATGTGATAATGACCTGATAATCTGTTTTAGTGATGTTGATTGAGCGATAAATATTGGCCAGGACACCGGGGAGAACTCCCCCTGCTCTTTAAAATAGTGCCCTGGGATCTTTTACATCCATCCGAGAGAGCAGACGGGGCCTCGGTTTAACATCTCTCCAAAAGACGGCATCTGTGACAGTGCGGCAATCCCTCGCACTGCACTGGGAGTGTCGGCCTGGATAATGGGCTCAAGTCCCTCGAAGTGTGGCTTGAAACTCAAAGCCTTCTGACTCAGAGTTGACAGTGCGAGGCTGACATTCTAAACAATCAGTGTCGAGAATCAATATTCCATTTAACATCTATAAAAATGATCAAAACTGCCCATATTCAATAGGTTTAAAACTAAGTAAAATATTTTTTCTGAATTTATACAAGTTAATTTTCGTTGAATATAAATACACGCTGGGGTGTACAGATGGAGGGAATCACCGCGGAGGAAAAGGTAAAACCATAAAGGAATTTGGAAAGGAAGGCAAGCAGCTTGAAGTCAATATATTCAGGAACAAGGCGCTATTGGGCTTGAGTATTTTCCAAATAAAGTAGCTGTTTGCAATTTATTTAAATAAAACTTTCTAATCTCTGTACTCTGCTCTTAATTTCCATTTTTACGTTGAGATAATATTCTGATTGAAGTCATGGATGTGCATGGAAACACTCGCATGTCCATGTTCCCACTGCTGTGCTCGGACTGAGTGAGTGACATTGTGTGCCTCTCTGCCACATGCAGCAGTCCGCCTGCAATTTCACCGTCTGTATTGTCCAGTCAACGAATGAAATTCTAACGGGTCCAGTCGGGGTGGGAAAGGGGTGACTGTGGATCGGGCTCCGGTGTTACAGACGCCCCCGCCCACCTCACACCAAGGCCAAGGGAAAAGATAATCGGGCGGGGTGTTAAACGGATAGCCGGCCCGCTGGGCAGAAACTCTGAATCGACACCAATGTCCTTCAGTCTCCAAGGGTAAGTCATCCTAAATACAACTTGTTGTGGTGGTGGTGGTGACGATGGGACCCTTGTATATGTTGCCCTATCGGTTTATGAGGACAGATTGCACAGATTAGGCTCATGTTCCCTCGAGTATCGAAGATTAAGGGCTGATCTAATCGAGGTGGTTAAGATAATTAAAGGACTTGATAGGGTAGATAGAGAGAAACTATTTCCTCTGGTGGGAAAGTCCAGAAGGGGGCAGCATCTTAAAATTAGAGCCAGGCCGTTCAGGGGTGATGTCAGGAAGCACTTCTTCACACAAAGGAGGGTGAAAATCTGGAACTCTCTCCCCCAAAAAGCTGTGAGGCTGGGGGCGGGTCAATTAAAAATGTCAAAACTGATATGAGGCCGATTTTCCACCCAAAGTGCTGCCAATGGCCGCCGAGGTACCGGATGGTACTTTGGGCGGGATATTCATCGCTGAGGTCCCTCGAAGGTCGGCGGGCGGCAAATGGACGACGTATGCCGCCAATCTGGGCGGCAGCGGGCGGGAGGTCTCATTCTCGGCAGCAGAGGCGCTTGCCGAGGATGGAGTCGGGCCCACGGAGGGTCGAGGACCTGGAAAAGAAAAACAGCAGCAAAAAATAAAAAACCTTCAGGGGACCCCGTGCAGGTACGTCGCTGTTGGAAAAAAAAAGTATTAAAATGTTCACTTACCTTTTTTTCAGGTTCTTCAGAATCACCGTCGGGGACAGACCAGCCCCCAGCCAGCGGCCCGCCCCCGTTCTGCCGCCGAGTCCCGCCCGCAGGAATCTGGGAGCTCGGCGGGCGGGAGCTCAGTTGCGTCACTCGGCCGTCCGCTGACGTCAGCGGGCGGTATCCGGCTGCTCTCTCCCCCGAAAGTGGCACTGGGCAGATCTTGAGGAGCAGTGTCGGCGGCAGTGGGCGGTGAGGTGCTGAAAACCGGCCCCATAGGTTTTTGTTCAGTAAGGGTGTTCAGGGATATGGAATCAAATGGAATTCTGCTGCGGGTCAGCCTTGATCTAATATAATGGCGGGGCAGTCAAGAGGGGCTGAATGGCCTCCTCCTGTTCCTATAAGGCCTAAGCTAAGATACACCGTATGACCCAGAGTCCCTGCAGCTACAAATTAAGTTAAGCACGTGAGATAGATGTGCACCTGTCAATCACCCAGCGGACAAGCCAGAGTTACACTGATGTGGTCACTTCCCACAATGTTCGACTGGACACATTGGTTCTCTGTCTCTAATCTGATCCCCATGCTGATATAGGACAACGATATATGGCGGTTGAGTAGACTGAGCCTGGCAAAAGCAATAACCTTAAGGAAAGGTGGAGAGAACATGGGAATAAATAAAACCAGTTCGCCTATCCATCCTCTGAGCCAACCAATGCCTTGCCATGAAGGGCGGGGAATATGAGTCTAAAAACGGATGGGAATAAAACGCTGGCAATTTTTTTTTTTATTCAGACATTTTTTTAATTCAGACTCGGTGAATCAGGTTGCAGGAATAGCCTGGCCCCTTTAAGACATGGGGTACATATTTAGCGTTTGGCCTCTCCATTTTTGCTCGTCCCTTCAGTCTGACTTGCACAAAGATCGTCTTTCTGAGTTTTGGAGCATTTCTGAATGGATGATCCCAGTTTATCAGCCAACAGGAAGGGATTCAGGTGACAGTACTGGAAAGAGGAAGAGAGGAAGAGTTTGTTAGAGTTAGAGACTGTAGAAAAACAAAACCCTGGTTATAATGAGGGCAGGCTACACAGACTCGGCTTGTGAGGGATGTCAATATTGTTGGATCAAATACTGCACTATTTTTTCATCATTCATTGCCATCATCAAACACTTCCAGATCAGCACTATAGTTGCGGCTTAAAGCTCCTGCTCCAACAATATGCCTTGGAGGGCGGGTATCACTACAGCCCTGTAGACCATGAGCTTGGTGGTAGATTTGAGGGCCTGGACTTCGAACACTCTTTTCCTCAGGCGGCCAAAGGCTGCACTGGGGCACTGGAGGTGGTGTTGAATCTCCGGCGGGAGTTATTCACAGCACCGCATGCAGTCACACACTCACGTGCGCTCCGTTAGTGCCCCTGTGCGTGCTGACGGGGAGCGCAAATGAGTGGAGTTTCTATCCCTTAGAAATGGAGGAAATCATTCTGGTGAGAAAGGCAAAACCGTGAACGACTGGCAAAGGAAGACAAGCTCCTTGACATCAATATACTCAAGGACAGTTAACCTTCAGTCTTTGAGTAAAGGTTTTCCCCAATTAAAAAAACTAGCTCTTTTCAATACATTTTTCAACAATTCAAGACTCAATTCTCTGCTCCATAGGGTAAGTATTAAGGTGTCGAAATTCGGTCCCGGCGGTGTCACCGTCTGGGTGGAAATTTTACCGTCAGTTGGCAATTGCCGCCACCAAGCGCGAAATTCAGTTTTATCGCCTGAAAAGGGGATTGAGGCGCTAAATGCCGAGATGGACATCACTCACCAACCACCCTTGCAGCCTCACTGGGCGAGGCTGACCATTCTGTTCCAGTGTAATGCTGAATTGCACGTGGATAGGAGGCTTACGGGAAAAGTTCATTATCGCCCCGTTTGGGGGGGGGGGGGGTAGTAACAGTCGGGAGGCGCTGAAGTCTTGCCGCTCTCCAGAAATTCGGGTTACCAGCCCCGACAGGAAGTGGGGCTAAATCAAGCGCTGCCCTTCCTCCCTGGGGCACACTGGGGCCATGCAGCGTTGCCGTGTCCGAAGGGCCCATCCCTCACTGAAAGGGACGGGCCCATGCTGCTGACTCTGCACAAGGTAAAGGGACCCACCTGGAGCACCGGGGAGCAGGGGGTGCCGCGCGATCGGCAGAGTGCCGGGCTGAGCGATCGCGGCATGAAACCCCGCGAAGAAACCGGGTGCAGGAGCGGAAAACGAAGGTAAGTTTGGTTTTAATGATTGACTTGCACACCTCACCTTTAATCATGGCCCTGGTAGCGGCCGGCCGCTCAATCCGTGCCTTTTGCAGCTGCCGGTGTTTTTGCCCGTTGCAGCTGCAGGGGGCGAAGGTCAATTTTGGGGCCGGGGCACTAATGGGGCGCCGCGCGCCGCGATGACGTCACAATCTCCGGGCGAAGGAGATCGGGGCGCAACGCTATAGCGCCGCCCCTAAACTCCCGCCCAATCATCATCATCGGCAGTCCCTCGGAAGCGAGGAAGACTTGCTTCCACTCCTAAAGTGAGTCCTTTGGTGGTTGAACAGTTCGATACGAGAGCCACAGACTCTGTCACAGGTGGGACAGACATTTGTCGGGGGAAGGGGTGGGTGGGACTGATTTGCCGCGCGCTGTTTCCGCTGCCTGCGCCTGACCTCTTCACGCTCGCGGCGTTGAGATTCGAAGAGCTCAACGCCCTCCCGGATGCACTTTCTTCACCTCGGGCGGTCTTTGGCCAGGGACTCCCAGGTGTCAGTGGTGATGTCGCACTTTACCAGGGAGACTTTGAGGGTGTCCTTGTAACGTTTCCGCTGCCCACCTTTGGCTCGTCTGCCGTGAAGGAGCTCCGCATAGAGCAATTGCTTAGGGAGCTGTAGTGTCCTTACACCTTACTATATAATCACACGAGGCATGTACTGCAGACAAGGTCACTACGTGACCTGAACCTTTATTCCCAGGACCAAGAAGTCTGACCCTGTGTGGGACCTCCCTTTATATACCTGGATGACCAGGTGAGGAGTGTCTCCCACAAGTTCACCCCCTGTGGTCAAGGTGTGCACTACTCAGGTGTATACAGTGTACAGTGTTGTTACATAAAGGTGACAGTTATGTGAAGGTTACAAACATGACATCACCTCCCCCCAACGTCTTTGGGTTCAAAGATTGAGTCTTTCAGGCGGTCGACGCTCTCTCGTGGAGCGCCGCAGTTAGGGCTCTGGTTGTTGAGCCTTGGCATGCGTGTCTGTCACCTGTGGTGATTCCGGCCTGTCCGGGATGGCCGCAGGGACTGTTCATGCTGGTGAATGTTCTTGTTGCTCGTTCACTGGCGGTGGTGTGGGCAGCATCTCATGATCTTCCTCAGGTTCCTCAGTGTCCATGCTGAACCTTTTTTTTACTTGGTCCAGATGTTTGCGGCATGTCTGCCCATTGTTAAGTCTGACCACTATGACCCTATTCCCCTCTTTGCCAATTACAGTACCCCCAAGCCACTTGGGTCCCAAAGCATGATTGAGAACAAATACAGGGTCATCAATTTCTATGCATCTCCCCACTGAATTGTGATCATGGCATTCGATTTGGGACTGGCGCTTGCCCTCAACAATGTCTGACAGGTCGGGGTTAATGAGGGACAGCTGCGTTTTAAGTGTGCATTTCATGAGTAGTTCCGCGGGCGGGACTCCCGTGAGCAAATGTGGGCGGGACCTATAGGCCAGCAGGAGGCGCAATAGGCGGTACTGAAGGGAGGGTCCTTGAATCCGGAGAATGCCCTGTTTTATGATTTGAACCGCACGTTCTGCCTGGCCATTGGAAGCCGGCTTGAACGGTGCTGTCCTGACATGTTTGATACCATTACCCGACATGAACTCCCGGAATTCATAGCTAGTGAAACATGGGCCATTTTCGCTAACCAGGATGTCTGGCAAGCCGTGGGTCGCAAAGACTGCACGCAGACTCTCATAGAAACATAGAAACATAGAAAATAGGTGCAGGAGCAGGCCATTCAGCCCTTCTAGCCTGCACCGCCATTCAATGAGTTCATGGCTGAACATGAAACTTCAGTACCCCCTTCCTGCTTTCTCGCCATAACCCTTGATCCCCCGAGTAGTAAGGACTTCATCTAACTCCCTTTTGAATATATTTAGTGAATTGGCCTCAACTACTTTCTGTGGTAGAGAATTCCACAGGTTCACCACTCTCTGGGTGAAGAAGTTTCTCCTTATCTCGGTCCTAAATGGCTTACCCCTTATCCTCAGACTGTGACCCCTGGTTCTGGACTTCCCCAACATTGGGAACATTCTTTCTGCATCTAACCTGTCTAAACCCGTCAGAATTTTAAAAGTTTCTATGAGGTGGTGGATGTCGTGCACGGATTCAATATGATGCACTCGATCCATTTCGAGTATGCACCGACAACAATCACGAACATTTTTCCCATGAATGGGCCCACGTAGTTTACATGAATACGTGACCATGGCCTGGTGGGCCAGGGCCACGGGCTGAGTGGGGCCTCCCTGGGGGCATTTCCCAGCTGAGAACATGTCGTGCACCTGCGAACACAGTGTTCCAGGTCTGAGTCAATTCCCGGCCACCATACATGTGACCGGGCAATGGCCTTCATTAGCACAATGCCTGGGTGCTCGCTGTGGAGTTCCCTGATTAATGCTTCCCTTCCTTTCTGGGGCATAACTACCCGGCTGCCCCATAGTAGGCAGTCGGCTTGGATGGAGAGCTCATCCATCCGTCTGTGAAACGGTCTGACCTCCTCGGGACACGCTCCATGTGCGAGCGCCCAATCCCCAGTCAGGACACATTTCTTTATCAGGGATAGGAGGGGGTCCCTGTTGGTCCAGATTTTGATCTGGCGGGCTGTGATGGGGGAGCCTGCGGTGTCAAAAGCCTCAACGGCCATGACCATCTCCGCGGTTTGCTCCGACGCCCCCTCGGTGGTCGCCAGTGGGAGCCTGCTGAGCGCGTCAGCGCAATTTTCGGTGCCTGGCCGGTGCCGTATGGTGTAGTCATACGCAGCCAGCGTGAGGGCCCACCGCTGTATGCGAGCTGACGCATTGGCTTTGACAGCCTTGCTGTTGGACAACAGGGATGTTAACGGCTTGTGGTCCGTTTCTAACTCGAACCTTCTGCCGAAAAGGTACTGGTGCATCTTTTTCACCCCGTAGACACATGCGAGTGCTTCCTTTTCAACCATCCCATATCCTCTTTCTGCTTGGGAGAGCGACCTGGAGGCATAAGCCACAGGTTGGAGCTGGCCCTCATCATTACTCTGCTGCAACACGCACCCAACCCCATAGGATGATGCATCACACGTTAAAACCAGTTTCTTACAGGGGTTGTACAAGGTCAACAGCTTGTTAGAACAAAGCAGATTCTGCGCCCGATTGAAAGCCTGTTATTGACAGTCCCCCCCCAAAACCATTCACAACCCTTACGCAGGAGCACGTGCAGCGGCTCCAACAATGTACTTAAGTTCGGCAGAAATTTCCCGAAGTAGTTCAATCGTCCCAGAAATGAACGCAACTCCGATGTGTTGCCGGGCCTGGGCACACGACGGATTGCCTCCGTTTTGGATTCGGTGGGCCAGATCCCGTCTACGGCAACCCTCCTGCCCAAAGACTCGACCTCTGGGGCCAAAAACACACACTTGAACTTCTTTAGTCGCAAGCCTACCCGGTCCAGTCGGCGTAGCACCTCCTCCAGGTTGTGGAGGTGTTCCTCGGTGTCTCGACCCGTGATAAGGATGTCATTTTGGAATACGATTGTTCCAGGGATGGATTTAAGCAAGTTTTCCATGTTCCTCTGAAAGATAGCGGCCGCTGAACGAATGCCAAACGGACACGAATAGCTCCTTGTGCGTCGTGATGGTGGTCGGAAGCTTGGATTCTTCAGCCAGTTCCTGGGTCATGTGGGCCGAAGTGAGATCTAACTTGGTGAACAGCTTGCCACCTGCCAGCGTGACAAAAAGATCCTCAGCTCTCGGAAGCGGGTATTGGTCCTGTAGTGACACTTGGTTGATAGTAGCCTTGTAGTCACCACAAACCCTGACCGAGCCATCCGATTTAAGGACAGGAACAATGGGGCTTGCCCAATCACTGAATTCAACAGGCGAAATTATGCCCTCTCTTAGTAGCCTGTCCAAATCACTCTCAATTCACTCACGCATCACATACGGCACGGCTCTGGCTTTGTGGTGAACTGGTCTGGTGTCCGGGGTAATGCGTATCACTACTTTGGTGCCCTTAATGGTCCCGACACCAGGTTGAAAAAGTGGCTCGAATTTCTGTAGGACCTGTGAGCATGAACTTGGCTCCACAGATGAAATAGCGTGCACATCCCCCCCATTTCCAGTTCATCTCGGCTAGCCAGCTCCTCCCCAAGAGCGCGGGACCATTCCCCGGGACAATCCAGAGTGGCAGCCGGTTCTCCGATCCATTGTGTGTGACCACCAAGTTTGCACTGCCGAGTACTGAGATGATCTCTCTGGTGTACGTCCGTAGCTGTGTGTCAATGCGTTCCAGTTTGGGCCTATTAGCTTCGAGTGACCATAGTTTTTCAAATTGTTGGACACTCATAAGTGACTGGCTGGCTCTTGTGTCCAGTTCCATGTGCACCAGGATGCCATTTAATAGAACTTTCATCATCATAGGTGGCGTTTTGGTGTACGAGCTGTGGACGTCTGCCACATGAACCCGCTGGACTTCAGCATCCATAGCTTTGCCCCAAGCATCGCATTGCCTTGCAGACCCCTCGTCTGGTTCCTCTACCTCATAAACTAGCCTCGTAAATGAGTTTCTGCACATTCTAGCCAGATGTCCACTGAAGTTACAGTTTCTACAGATAAATTGTTGAAACCTACAGGTTTTCGCAGCATGTCTGCCACCGCACGTCCAGCATGAGCTGAGATTGTTGTGAACAAAGGAACTGTTAACAGGCATTCCTCTCTGATTGTCTCTTTGATTATTCCTGAGCACTCTGTTGCTACGTGTCAATGGTCCCATCCCGGGACGCATTGTCCCTTGTGATGGCGTGAATTGCCGATCCCCCTGCCATTGTCTCTGTTGCTGGCCCACCCAGGAGCCTGTTGCTGCCTGGGCGGTGTTGTATTGCCCTTGCCTGCCTGCAGGGTTCTGAATGTCGTTTACAATGTTAACTCCCTGGTCCACGTTGGAACCAGGGCTGCACGCGTAAATTATCTTGGTCTCCTCTTCCCCTGCCATGAAGGTCTGAGCTATCAGCGTTGCCCTTTCCAAAGTCAAGTCCTTGGTCTCAATAAGCTTCCTGAAAATCCCGGCATCACCAATGCCCTCAATGAAGAAATCTCTTAACAGCTCCCCCCTGCAGGCGTCTGTGAATTTACAGAGTCTGGCCAAATGCCGAAGGTCTGCAATGAAGTCCGATATGCTTTGTCCCTCCTGACGCCGGCTCATCGGTTTGAGGTGCTTACCGATCAGAGTGCTGAGCTCTTCAAAGGACTTGTCCGCCGGCTTCTCAGGTGCGAGCAGGTCTTTCATCGGCGCATACGTCTTGGATCCACAGCTGGTCAGTAGATGCGCCCTCCATTTGCCAGCCGCTTCCTCTCCCAGCCAGTCCTTCGTGACAAAGCTCTGCTGGAGCATCTCAACAAAATCATCCCAGTACTCACCAACACAGTACCGTTCCTCTGTGCTACCGGTGGCCATCCTTGTGGGTCGTTGATTCCCATTTCTCGTCGCCAAATGTAGTGTCCTTACACCTTACTATCTCATCACATGAGGCATGTACTGCAGACAAGGTCACTACGTGACCTGAACCTTTATTCCCAGGACCAAGAATTCTGACCCTGCGTGGGACCTCCCTTTATATACCTGGATGACCAGGTAAGGAGTGTCTCTCACAAGTTCACCCCGTGGAGGGTAGCCAATGTAATCCCACTTTTTAAAAAAGGAGGGAGAGAAAACAGGGAATTATAGACCGGTCAGCCTGACCTCAGTAGTGGGTAAAATGATGGAATCAATTATTAAGGATGTCATAGTAGCGCATTTGGAAAGAGGTGACATGATAGGTCCAAGTCAGCATGGATTTGTGAAAGGGAAATCATGCTTGACAAATCTTCTGGAATTTTTTGAGGATGTTTCCAGTAAAGTGGACAAGGGAGAACCAGTTGATGTGGTATATTTGGACTTTCAGAAGGCTTTCGACAAGGTCCCACACAAGAGATTAATGTGCAAAGTTAAAGCACATGGGATTGGGGGTAGTGTGCTGACGTGGATTGAGAACTGGTTGTCAGACAGGAAGCAAAGAGTAGGAGTAAATGGGTACTTTTCAGAATGGCAGGCAGTGACTAGTGGGGTACCGCAAGGTTCTGTGCTGGGGCCCCAGCTGTTTACATTGTACATTAATGATTTAGACGAGGGGATTAAATGTAGTATCTCCAAATTTGCGGATGACACTAAGTTGGGTGGCAGTGTGAGCTGCGAGGAGGATGCTATGAGGCTGCAGAGTGACTTGGATAGATTAGGTGAGTGGGCAAATGCATGGCAGATGAAGTATAATGTCGATAAATGTGAGGTTATCCACTTTGGTGGTAAAAACAGAGAGACAGACTATTGTCTGAATGGTGACAGATTAGGAAAAGGGGAGGTGCAACGAGACCTGGGTGTCATGGTACATCAGTCATTGAAGGTTGGCATGCAGGTACAGCAGGCGGTTAAGAAAGCAAATGGCATGTTGGCCTTCATAGCGAGGGGATTTGAGTACAGGAGCAGGGAGGTGTTGCTACAGTTGTACAGGGCCTTGGTGAGGCCACACCTGGAGTATTGTGTACAGTTTTGGTCTCCTAACTTGAGGAAGGACATTCTTGCTATTGAGGGAGTGCAGCAAAGAATCACCAGACTGATTCCTGGGATGGTGGGACTGACCTATCAAGAAAGACTTGATCAACTGGGCTTGTATTCACTGGAGTTCAGAAGAATGAGAGGGGACCTCATAGAAACATTTAAAATTCTGACGGGTTTAGACAGGTTAGATGCAGGAAGAATGTTCCCAATGTTGGGGAAGTCCAGAACCAGAGGTCACAGTGTAAGGATAAGGGGTAAGCCATTTAGGACCGAGATGAGGAGAAACTTCTTCATCCAGAGAGTGGTGAACCTGTGGAATTCTCTACCACAGAAAGTAGTTGAGGCCAATTCACTAAATATATTCAAAAGGGAGTTAGATGTAGTCCTTACTACTTGGGGGATCAAGGGGTATGGCGAGAAAGCAGGAATGGGGTACTGAAGTTGCATGTTCAGCCATGAACTCATTGAATGGCGGTGCAGGCTAGAAGGGCCGAATGGCCTACTCCTGCACCTATTTTCTATGTTTCTATGGTCAAGGTGTGCATTACTCAGGTGTAACAGTGTACAGTGTTGTTACATAAAGGTTACAGTTATGTGAAGGTTACAAACATGACAGGAGTCGCGTGTCTGGCATGCAAACGATGTGGCCTGCCCAGCGAAGCTGATCGAGTGTGGTCAGTACTTCAATGCTGGGGATGTTGGCCTGGGCGAGGACACTGATGTTGGTGCGCCTGTCCTCCCAGGAGATTTGCCGGATCTTGCGGAGGCATCGTTGGTGTTATATCTCCAGCGACTTGAGGTGTCTTCTGTACATCGTCCATGCCTCAGAACGATACAGGAGGGCGGTTATTACTACAGCCCTGTAGACCATGAGCTTGGTTGTAGATTTGAGGCCCTGGTCTTTGATCACTCTTTTCCTCAGGCGGCCGAAGGCTGCACTGGCGCACTGGAGGCGATGTTGAATCCCCGGTGGAAGTTGTTAACAGTCACACACTCAAGTGCGCTCCTTTACTGCCCCTGAGCGTGCTGACAGGGAGCGCAAATGAGTTGAGTTTCTATCCCTTAGAACTGGAGGAAATCATTCTGGTGGGAAAGGCAAAACCATGAACGGATTGGCAAAGGAAGACAAGCTTCTCGACATCAATATACTCAAGGACAGATAACCTTCAGTCTTTGATTAAAGGTTTTCCCAATTAAAAAACTAGCTCTTTGCAATGCATTTTTCAACCATTCAAGTCTCAGTTCTCTGCTCCCTAGGATAAGTATTAAGGGGTCGAAATTCGGTCCCGGCGGTCTCACCGTCTGAGTGGAGATTTTACCGTCAGTTGGCAGTTGCCGCTACCAACCGCGAAATTCAGTTTTGTCGCCTGAAAAGGGGATTGAAGCGTTAAATCAGGCGTTGCACGGTACTCTGGAGGCGGTGAATGGCTATCAGTGGGGCAGCAACATCCAGGCCGCAATGATCATTTGTAACCGTGCCACAGACACACTGCCACCACCTGCATTCAATGGAGGCGGTGATTGGGCACGGCACCACCTCGTCTGTACCTTCACTCCCTACGCACTCACTTACAGGGCGACAATGGCAGATGCATCAGCAGCTCGCCACAACACTCACCGCTTCTCCGACGCTACCCTTGATGCCCTGCTTGGTGCCCTGGAGAGGCGTCGAGAAATACTCAGCACCGAGGCTGGAAGGAGGCCAGAGGCCCAGACATCTCGCAGGTTCTGGCGGGAAGTCGCTAAAATAGTGTCAGCGAGTGACACGGTGCCCAGGGCAGCGACCCAATGTCGGCAGAAGTGGAACGAGGGTGAGCACATTTACCATTAACCTGAGCATGCCATGCTCTGAGCTCAATGTGCACTCTCTCCTCAATGTGAATGTGTCAGAGGCCATGTGGTATCTTCACAGAGCACAGCACACACGGCTTCCTAACATGCAGGCTGCTCTCTCGGAACTCTCCGGAAAAGTGCCTGTTCTGTTTAATGATTAACTATACAGTTGCAGTGCACAATACGTCCACATCCACAGTGTGGAGCTACAAACATTACAAGCTTACAGACAATACAGGCCAGATACAAGGTTTGCATTTGTAGCCTCACCCACTCCAAGGGCTGCATGTGCTGTTAACCTTCGAACTCCGTTGTGGAGACCCAGCCCTCATCTGGTGACCTCCTCAGTCTTCAGATGTGTCTGAAAGACACTATCCTCACAGTAACTGTTGGGTCCTCGCCCCCCCCTCATTCAAGTATTGCCGCACCAAGCACTCACAGCTGATGGAAGTTACATCGACCTTTAAAGACTCTCCTACACTAACATGTTCTGAACTACGTAAGGCACGTCAGACAGATGGATAGAAGGGCACTAACTCTGACATTCTCTTTAATCTTGCAGGCCAAGCTCCCACAGATCAGAACACACCAAATACGGACTGGAGGAGGGAACTCTGAGGTGCAACCCCTAACTCCTGTGGAGGAACATGTCTCACCCCTGATGGGTGCACAAGTGGGTGCGGGGGGGCGTTGGGTGAGGCCGAGCCCCCTCGCGACAGTGGCGGTATGTTGAGTTTCTTTGCCGCCTCTAGAAGGCAATTTAGCCCTGACACCACAATCCTTCATCACTTTCCATGAGACTGCCATTCTCGGATGCGTTTCCCGCTCCTGGCCCCCTCTCCTGCCGGTAACCATCCTTCTCTGGCTTTGTGCTTTCAGATGATGACTCAGACGGCCAGGGGGCTGCACGCCAGCCTTCCACTGTGGATGATGGTGGAGAGGACGAGGAGGTGGAGGACACCTCTCTGGACGTGACCGATGATCCAGCGGCCTCAGAGAGAGGGGCCAGCAGCTTTTTGTCGAAAGGTGTGGTCGGGGAGATAGAGGTGAGTGATGCTCCAGTGACCTGCAACAACGCCACGGGGAAGGGGAGATCATGGGGCCAGCTCCCCGGAGGGTGAGTGCACGCCTGAGTGATGCTCAGCAGCACTCTGATGATGAGAGCAAATTAGAGGATCTCGCCAGACAGTCAATGCAGATGCACAGTGACCTGCTGGGGGTTTTGTCAAGGGTGCCCGAGCGTGTCGAGACACTAGCTGTGAGGATGGAGGAGTCCGCTGCAACCTTTGCATTTGTCTCAGCAGCCCATCGAGCCGATCCTGGGGAGCTACCATCGGATGTTGGATGTTTCAAGTGACCATGGGGTCCCAGACATGGTGGTACGGGCTATGGCTGACGTGGCAGTAGGCATTGGGCACCAGGCCGATGCTATTGTAGGCCTGTATAATGTAATGTCGTCAGTGCATGCTGGCATCAATCAGCTCTGTGGTGTGCCACAGTCGCAGTCTATGTTAATGCAGAGGTAACTTGATGCCACAGACGCACTGACCACTGCCATCATGTCTGGGGCCCCATCAGTTCAACAAGGACCTAACATTACCGAAGCAGTGCAACAATATGTGCTCACCCAGATTGCTCCAGATGCTGAGGCTCTGCCCCGGGGCAATGGCAGCATGTCAGGTCTGTTGGAAGATGATGTCCTCTCTCAGGACGACATCATTCAACCTTTGCACCTGCCGCTCTCTGCAACCCATTCACACCAGAGTGCTGCCGCCCCATGCTGAGATAATCCAGTCCACAGCTGGGCCTTCTAGGGCCTGAGCTGGTCGGGGATGTCCTGCGAGGCCATCATGTGTGGCTGTGGCACCAACAGAGCGATCTTCTACCAGCCTTGCTGCAGGCGCTGAGATGCCATTGAGGAGAAGCAATAGGGGTGGGGGCGGGGGGTGGGGAGGGAGAAGGGAAGGGATGGGAAAGCACTCAGAAAGAACCGCTAAAGAGGTGTGTGATAGTGGCCAGATATGGTGACGTTGCTTGAATATGAAATGTCAACAGCTGCACTTGGATGAGCCATTAACGAATTGTCTGATAGTGGCCAGAGATGCTGTCCTTGTTCAATTATGAAGTAATGTGAATAGTTGCAAGTGGATGTGGGTGATAATGTTTCAAGGGGTCTGGTTTCAATAATTGTTTGCTGTGGATGATGGAGTCCTTTAATACTTCTTTACAGCCGACTATGGTTTTTGTTGTTAATAAAAATTATTTTAATTTGTCACAATCTTGTCTTGTCATTTATATGCATGGAGGTTTGGAGGGTAGGGCGCGATATCTTCAGCAGATGGCCAGGTGAGGCGGGGCCTACAATCAATGGCCCCCTGAATTCTGGGGAAGCCACTATCCTGACGAAGCCACGGGAGCGCTCATCCTGGCTCTGCCTGGACATGCTGAACTTTTTGTAATCCATGCGTCGGGTGAATGCAGCAACATGCTGCAAACTGCAAGACGTTGCACATATCGCCTACAGGAGCCTAGAAGGAGCTGGTAGCATAGAAGCTGAGGGCTGCAGTCACTTTCACTGTCACTGAAGCGAGGTCCTAGTGCCGATTTCAGCTTCTGCAGGAGTTGGCAGAGCTCGGTGACAAACTCCTTGCGGAACGGCAGCAGTCTTATGTACTGCTCCTCGGACATATCAAGGTAAGGGTAATGCGCACGGTAAACCCTGTGTGGGTACGGCCTCCTGCCCTGAGATCTGGGGCCTCTCCTCTGGCGTGGACCCACATTGGCCTGAAGCCGACTCGGGAGCTGCAAAACAACATTACTTGACGGCTCAAGGCTCAGGTCCAACAAAAAACCCGGGACCTAAAGAACAGGTGGTGGATGGAGAAAGCACAGGAGATACAACAACTTGCCGACAGCCACGATGTGTGAGGATTCTTCGCTGCAGTCAAGGCCACCTACGGTCCAAACTCCCAAAGCCCCACCCCACTCCTGGCCAAGAATGGGGAACACTCATCAAGGACCGATGGAAGGAGCACTTTGAAAATCTCCTCAATCGAGACTCTGCCTTTGACTCGAGTGTTCTCGACTCCATCCCGAAACATGCGACCCGCCACCAACTCAGTGAGACCCCAACACTGCACGAGGTAGGCAAAGCCATAAAACAGCTCAAGAATAACAAGGCTACGGTGCGGATGGAATCCCTGCTGAGGTGCTAAAGTATGGTGGAGAGGCGCTGTTGGCGCGGATACATGACCTCATCTCTCTCATCTGGAGGGAGGAGAGCATGCCGGGAGATCTCAGAGATGCAGTGATCGTGACCAATTTTTGAAAAGGGGGACAAGTCCGACTGCGGCAACTACAGGGGAATCTCCCTGCTATCAGCCACTGGGAAAGTTGTCGCTCGAGTTCTCCTCAATCGTCTTCTCCCTGTGGCCGAGGAGCTCATCCCGGAATCACAGTGCAGATTTCGTCCCCTACGGGGCACAACAGATAGGATCATTGCAGCGCGACAGTTGCAGGAAAAATGCAGGGTTATATATGGCCTTTTTCAATCTTACAAAGGCCTTTGACACTGTCAACCGTGAGGGTCTATGGAGCGTCCTCCTCCATTTCGGATGCTCCCAAAAGTTTGTCAACATCCTTCGCCTGCTTCACGATGACATGCAGGCCGTGATCCTTACCAACGGATCCATTACAGACCCAATCCACATCTGGACCGGGGTCAAACAGGACTGCGTCATCGCTCCAACCCTCTTCTCAATCTTCCTCGCTGCCATGATCCACCTCACAATCAACAACCTCCCTGCTGGAGTGGAACTAAACTACAGAACCAGTGGAAAGCTGTTTAATCTACGCTGCCTCCAGGCCTGGTCCAAGATCACCCCAACCTCTGTCGTTGAGCTGCAGTATGTGGACGATGCCTGCGTCTGCGCACATTCAGAGGCTGAACTCCGGGATATAGTCAATGTATTCACTGAGGCATATGAAAGCATGGGCCATATGCTTAACATCCGTAAGACAAAGGTCCTCCACCAGCCTGTCCCCGCCGCACAGCACTCCCTCCAATCATCAAGATCCACGGCGCGGCCCTGGACAACGTGGAC
Organism: Pristiophorus japonicus; assembly: GCF_044704955.1. NCBI lineage: Eukaryota > Metazoa > Chordata > Chondrichthyes > Pristiophoridae > Pristiophorus > Pristiophorus japonicus. The sequence continues at coordinate 13,903,367 of NC_091987.1, forward strand.
CATTTCCCAATCTCGGGAGCCTCTTATCAACAAAGGCAGACATTGATGCAGAGATTCAAGATCGCCTCCAGTGCACCAGTGCAGCCTTCGGCCGTCTGAAGAAAAGAGTGTTTGAAGACCAGGCCCTCAAATCTACCACCAAGCTCATGGTCTACAGGGTTGTAGTAATACCCGCCCTCCTGTATCAATCTGAGGCATGGACGATGTATAGAAGGCACCTCAAGTCACTGGAGACATATCACCAACGATGTCTCCGCAAGATCCTGCAAATCCCCTGGGAGGACAGGCGCACCAACATCAGTGACCTCAACCAGGCTAATATCCCCAGTATTGAAGCACTGACCACACTCGATCAGTTTCACTGGGCAGGCCACATAGTTCGCATGCCAGATACGAGACTCCCTAAGCAAATGCTTTATGTGGAGCTCCTTCATGGTAAACGAGCCAAAGGTGGACAACGGAAATGTTATAAGGACACTCTCAAAGCCTCCCTGGTAAAGTGCGACATTACCACTGACACCTGGGAGACCCTGGCCGCAGACCGCCCGAGGTGGAGAAAGTGCATCTGGGAGGCCGTTGAGCTCTTCGAGTCTCAACGCAAAGAGCGTGAAGAGGCCAAGCGCAGGCAGCGGAAGGAACGCACGGCAAACCAGCCCCACCGACCCCTTCCCTCAACGACTATCTGTCCCACCTGTGACAGGGTCTGTGGCTCTCGTATCGGACTGTTCAGCCATCAAAGGACACACTTTGGGAGTGGAAGCAAGTCTTCCTCGATTCCGAGGGACTGCCTATGATGATGATGATGAGCCGGTGCCTGTCATGTCTTTGCCGCAGGACGACGTGGTGTGCGATTACTGCCCTCGTCAAGTTGCAGAAGGTAGCCGCGATGTGCTAGTCGGCAATTGATGCGACCTGAAAGCCACCAATGTTTGCGACATGCGAGTTGTGAAGCTGAGCAGTCACAGCACGCCAACACCGACACACTCTGCGAGGAGGGAAGGTAGCACTGACCACGACCTCTGTGATCCGGCTGCAAATCCCTGTAAATACTGCCCTGGAATCATTATCTCGACTTGTGAACGGCAACTTTTTGTTCCCCACCAGCCGGTAAGTGAGGCGGCAAAAGCGAATTTGGCGAGACCGGCGCCAAGGAGACATTGCACGCGTACTGACGTCAGGATTTCCATGGCGGTAGTCAGCGAGGCAGCAAATCTTTATGCCTCTGAAAAAGGACAAGCAAAAGTCCAATCAGGCGGCACCACCACCTAACGCCGCCGGCCAGCCGTTTACGCCCTGTTGCCGGCTCACCAGGGCGGTATCAGCTGGTGGGTACCAACCGAATTTCGACCCCTAAAAGTGCTCAGACCCTGGAGCACATCATTGAGCACTGCCTTCCGAGGAAATTTGCAGGCAGCCTATAAGATATCCACACTGTTACACCGGAAGCTTTGGCCTGGATATCCAACTTGGATATTGACGTTTGATTTGCTCTGTGACTACCATACGAAGGAAGAAGATGAGTGTTTCCTGGAACTGGAGTGACTCCGTCTAATCTGATTGAAACAGCCCCGTACCTGGCAAAGTGCATCCGGGCCTGGAGTGAATCCAGGTCCGAGAGGTGTAAGAATAGCTGCGTTTAGCCTCTTGTGGAAACTATTTCCTCTGGTGGGAGAGAGTCCAGGACAAGGGGGCCATGACCTTAAAATTAGAGCAGGGCCGTTCAGGGGTGATGTCAGGAAGCACTTCTTCGCACAAAGGGCAGTGGGAATCTGGAACTCTCGCCCCCAAAAAGCTGTTATGGCTGGGGGGCAATTGGAAATGTCAAAACTGGGATTATTAGATTTTTGTTGGACAAAGGGTATTGAGGGATATGGAACCAAATAGAATTCAGATATAGATCTACCATGATCTAATTGAATGGCGAACCAGGGTTAAGGGGCTGAGTAGCCTACTCCTGTTCTTATGGATAAGAATATAAAGTGGGTGAACGTTAAATCCCTCCATGGCCTCGGCCCTCCCTATCTCTGTAACGTCCTCCAGCCCTACAAGCATTTGAGATCTCTGCGCTCCTCCAATTCTGGCCTGCATCCCTGATATTTATCGCCCCATCATTGGTGGCCGTGCCTTCAGCTGCCTGGGCTCTAAGCTCTAGAATTCCCTCCCGAAACTTCCCCACCTCTCTTTCCTCCTTTAAGACGCTCCTTAAAGCCTACCTCGTCTGTTCTAATTTCTCCTTATTTGATTTGGTGTCAAATCTTGTTTGATAACGCTCCTTGCCTCCGAATGCAAGTTGTTGTTAATATTGGAAGAATTGAAGGAAAAAAAGGCAATAAATAGCTACGGAATCAACTCGCCCCCCTCTCCTGTACCCTGCCACCTCCCCGCTGGAACATTTCTGAATTGTGTCTCCAATGCTGAATGGCTGTGAATTGGGATCGATCAGCAATGTTATTGGATGGAGAGTGACTTATCTTGCCAGTTTATTAGATTCCGACAGCAGACGGAAGGAGAGATGCCTGGCTGATGGGAAAGAAAGCAGGATTAAGCTCCATTGCATTCGACTACCTTATCCCGCTGCACGTTGAGATAGGGAGTGATGAGGTCTACAGGTCCACCGTCACTCTCTAGGGTGCATGGCGAAGGATATTTTTTAATTCATTCTTGGAATGTGGGCATCGTTGGCAAGGCCGGCATTTATTGCCCATCCCTAATTGCCCCTTGAGAAGGTGGTGGTGAGCCGCCTTCTTGAACCGCTGCAGTCCGTGTGGTGAAGGTGCTCCCACAGTGCTGTTAGGGAGGGAGTTCCAGGATTTTGACCCAGCGACGATGAAGGAACGGCCGATATATTTCCAAGTCAGGGTGGTGTGTGACTTGGAGGGGAACTTGCAGGTGACAGTGTTCCCATGCACCTGCTGCCCTTGTCCTTCTAGGTGGTAGAGGTCGTGGGTTTGGGAGGTGCTGCCGAAGAAGCCTTGGCGAGTTGCTGCAGTGCATCTTGTAGATGGTGCACACTGCAACCACGGTGCGCCGGTGGTGGAGGGAGTGAATGTTTAAGGTAAGTTTAATGATTGAGTGCTCCTGATTCATCAAGAATATGAATGCAGAAATCAGTCAGCCCACCCAGTCTGAAGGCCACACGATCTTTCTATACTCAAATAGATGGAAAATCACACAGACTGGGAACTGGGGTCATTGGTATTTGTGTCTCAGTTTTCAATATGCATTCCCATCACACAGGGTGCACTATATCCAAAAAATAATGTATAACACCCAAGAGTACTGGACTGGTCAATTGGACGAGTGTCTGTCTCCTTTGTGGAACTGAGTTTGTGTGCAGCCTAGACTAAGTGAATGAAGGTCCCCTCCTATATTATATTGCTGAAAGGCTCCTATTCTATGTAATATAAGAACATAACGAATAGTAGCAGGAGTTGGACCATTTGGCCCTTCGAGCTGCCCTGCTATTCAATAAGATCATGGTAATCATTTACCTCAACTCCACTTTCCCGCCCGATCTCCATATCCCTTGATTCCCTTAATATCCAAGAATCGATCGATCTCAGCCTTAAATATATTCAAGCTTTAACAGCACTGGGCAGAGAATTCCAAAGATTCACAATCCTCTGTGAAGAAATTTCTTCTCATCTCTGTCCTAAATGGCCAACTCCTTATCCTGAGACTGTGATCCCTGGTTTTAGATATCGCTGATATTCTATGTAATATATCGGACCTCTATCAAAACATAAGAACATAAGAAATAGGAGCAGGAGTAGGCCATCTGCCCCTCGACGGCCATTTAATAAGATCATGGCTGATCTGATCATGGACTCAGCTCCACTTCCCCGCCCACTCCCCATAACACTTTATTCCCTTATCACTCAAAAAACAAAACTAAGCTGTGGAAACAATATTTCAATGAGCGAGTGGTCAATCTATGGAACAGGCTCCCTAGGGAGACGGTGGAAGCAATTAATATTGCTTCATTCAAATGCAAATCAGATAGATTTTGTTCAGAGAAGAACATTTTGGGATAGAGTATGTGAGTGATTTGAGACAGGACGTGTGATGTGTCGCGTGCTCGGGGGGGGAACAGGTGCTAACTTAGCACAGACCGGGGATCAGATCGAAGCCCGAATGGCTCAGTGATGCAGTGGGTGATATCTCAGCTCTCAAGGCTACTTCCAAAGCAATGCAGTTATATTTTTTTCAATGAAGCACTCTCTATCTCTGCAGAGGATGCAGCGATCGGGACCAAAAAGCATCCCCTTACCTGCTGAGGGCCGTCTTTTAAAGGTGCCTCATCCTCAGTGGTTTGAATAACGAAATGAGAGGCAAAGCGTGAGGTCTTCAGGACTGTGGCCAGCTCCCCATCAACCTCCACCGCTTGGTCCTTCTGCAGGAAGCAAATGGAAGAGACGGCTGAAAACGAGGACCCACGAGAAAAATTGAAAGATGGAGGACGAATTGGTGCCCCCCCCCCGCGGCCCCCCCACCCCCAAACCCTGTCTCCGTGACCTCCTCTTTCGTAACATAGAAACATAGAAAATAGGTGCAGGAGTAGGCCATTCGGCCCTTTGGGCCTGCACCACCATTCAATATGATCATGGCTGATCCATCATCTCAGTACCCCTTTCCTGTTTTCTCTCCATACCCCTTGATCCCTTTAGCCGTGAGGGCCATATCTAACTGTTTTAGTGATGTTGGTTGAGGGCTAAATATGGCTGATCCCTTTAGCCGTGAGGGCCACATCTAACTGTTTTAGTGATGTTGGTTAAGGGATAAATATTGGCCCAGGACACCGGGGATAACTCCCCTGCTCTTCTTCGAAGCGCTGTGGGATCTTTTACATCCACCTGAGAGGGCAGACAGGGCCTCAGTTTAACATCTCATCGGAAAGTCGGCACCTCCGACAGGGCAGATCTTGGTTCATCTCGTCCATGCCATTTAATATTCAGAACTGCAGTCCCACACCAATGTGGCTCTTAACTACCCTCTGCAGAGGCCCAGAAAACTCACTCAGTTGTATTAAACCACTATTAATGGTTCAAGAAAGGAGCCCCTTCTCCCCCCCTTCAGGGCAATAAGGGATGGGCAATAAATGCCAGCCTTGCCAGCGATGTCCACATCCCGAGAGTGAATGAAAAAAAAATATATAATAATAATGACTTGTATTTATATAGCGCCTTTAACATAGTAAAATGACCCAAGGCGCTTCATAACAATTTTACAACATGTTAGATATTGACCATTGAGGGAAAGAGAGAAAAAGTGTAAAAAGAGGTAAAAGGCTCGGATCCGAAGCAGCAGTCAAAATGCGCACACAGATAGTCACAGGCGGAAAATCTAAAAATATATATATTTTAATATAATATACTCGCTGGAGTGAGGCTTGAAGATTTTCGGTTCAAGTCCAGAGACGAAAACAGAAAAACCCTATGCTGCCACTCCCAGTGCAGTGCTGAGGGAGTGCTGCCCTGTCGGAGGTGCCGTCTTTCCAATGAGATGTTAAACTGAGGCCCCGTCTGCCCTCTCAGGTGGATGTAAAAGATCCCATTTTGAAGAAGGGCAGGGGAGTTATCCCCAGCGTCCTGGGCCAATATTTATCCCTCAACCAACATCACTAAAACAGATTATCCGGTCATTATCGCATTGATGTGTGTGGGAGCTTGCTATGCACAAATTGGCTACAGTGTTTCCTGCATTACAACAGTGTCTACACTTCAAAAGTACTTCATTGGCTGTAAAGTGCTTTGGGACATCCTGAGGTTGTGAAAGGTGCTATATAAATGCAAGTCTTTCTTTTATATACGGTTCCCAGAACTTTCACTGTCCGTGCTGATACAAACATAGAAACATAGAAAATAGGTGCAGGAGTAGGTCATTCGGCTCTTCAAGCCTACACCACCATTCAATATGATCATGGGTGATCATTCACCTCAGTACCCCTTTCCTGCTTTCTCTCCATACCCCTTGATCCCTTTAGCTGTAAGGGCCATATCTAACTCCCTCTTGAATATATCCAATGAACTGGCATCAACAATTCTCTGCAGTATGGAATTCCACAGGTTACGAAGTGACGAAGTTTCTCCTCATCTCGGTCCTAAATGGCTTACCCCTTATCCTTAGACTGTGTCCCCTGGTTCTGGACTTCCCCAACATCGGGAACATTCTTCCTGCATCTAACCTGCCCAGTCCCGTCAGAATTTTATATGTTTCTATGAGATCCCCTCTCATCCTTCTAAACTCCAGTGAATACAGGCCCAGTCGATCCAGTCTCTCCTCATATGTCAGTCCTGCCATCACAGGAATCAGTCTGGTGAACCTTCGCTGCACTCCCTCAATCGCAAGAACGTCCTTCCTCAGATTAGGAGACCAAAACTGAACACAATATTCCAGATGAGGCCTCACCAAGGCCCTGTACAACTGCAGTAAGACCTCCCTGCTCCTATACTCAAATCCTCTAACTATGAAGGCCAACATACCATTTGCCTTCTTCACCACCTGCTGTACCTGCATGCCAACTTTCAATGACTGATGAACCATGACACCCAGGTCTCGTTGCACCTCCCCTTTCCTAATCTGCCGCCATTCAGATAATATTCTGCCTTCTTGTTCTTGCCACCAAAGTGGATAACCTCACATTTATCCACATTATACTGCATCTGACATGCCCACTCACCTAACCTGTCCAAGTCACCCAGCAGCCTCTTAGCGTCCTCCTCACAGCTCACACCGCCACCCAGCTTAGTGTCATCTGCAAACTTGAAGATACTACATTCAATTCCTTCATCTATTTTATAAATAGCTGGAGTCCCAACACTGAGCCTTGCGGCACTCCACTAGTCACTGTCTGCCATTCTGAAAAGGATCCATTTATCCCGACTCTCTGCTTTCTTCTGTCTGCCAACCAGTTCTCTATCCTCGTCAGTATATTAATTTTGCACACCAATCTCTTGTGTGGGACCTTGTCAAAAGCCTTTTGAAAGTCCAAATACATCACATCCACTGGCTCTCCCTTGTCCACATTACCAGTTACATCCTCAAAAAATTCTATAAGATTTGTCAAGCATGATTTCCCTTTCAGAAATCCATGCTGACTTGGACCGATCCTGTCACTGCTTTCCAAATGCGCTGCTATTTCATCTTTAATAATTGATTCCAACATTTTCCCCACTACTGATGTCAGGCTAACCAGTCTATAATTATCTGTTTTCTCTCTCCCTCCTTTTTTAAAAAGTGGTGTTACATTAGCTACCCTCCAGTCCATAGGAACTGATCCAGAGTCAATAGACTGTTGGAAAATGATCACCAATGCATCCGCTATTTCTAGGGCCACTTCCTTAAGTACTGTGTGATGCTGACTATCAGGCCCCGGGGATTTATCGGCCTTCAATCCCATCAATTTCCCTAAAACAATTTCCTGCCTGATAAGGATTTCCTTCAGTTCCTCCTTCTCACTAGACCCACGGTCTCCTAGTATTTCTGGAAGATTATTTGTCTACCTTCGTAAAGATGGAACCAAACTATTTGTTCAACTGGTCTACCATTTCTTTGTTTCCCATTATAAATTCACCTGAATCTGACTGCAAGGGATCTACGTTTGTCTTCACTAATCTTTTTCTCTTCACATATCTATAGAAGCTTTTGCAGTCAGTTTTTATGTTCCCAGCAAGCTTCCTTTCATACTCTATTTTCCCCCTCCTAATTAAACCCTTTGTCCTTCTCTGCTGAATTATAAAATTCTCCCAGTCCTCAGGTTTGCTGCTTTTTCTGGCCAATTTATATGCCTCTTCTTTGGATTTAACACTATCCTTAATTTCCCTTGTTAGCCACGATTGAGCCACCTTCCCCATTTTATTTTTACTCCTGACAGGGGTGTACAATTGTTGAAGTTCATCCATGTGACCTTTATATGTTTGCCATTGCCAATCCACCGTCAACCCTTTAAGTGTCATTCGCCAATCTAGTCTAGCCAATTCATGTCTCATACCATCTAAGTTATGTTTCCTTAAGTTCAAGACCCTAGTCTCTGAATTAACTGTGTCACTCTCCAACTTAATAAAGAATTCTACCATATTATGGTCACTCTTCCCCAAGGGGCCTTGCACAACAAGATTACTAATTAGTCCTATCTCATTACACATCACCCAGTCTAGGATGGCCAGCCCTCTAGTTGATTCCTTGACATATTGGTCTGGAAAACCATCCCTAATATACTCCAGGAAATCCTCTCCCACCGCATTGCTACCAGTTTGGATAGTCCAATCTATATGTAGATTAAAGTCACCCATGACAACTGCTGTACCTTTGTTGCATGCATCCCTAATTTCTTGTTTGATGTTGTCCCCAACCTCACTACTACTGTTTGGTGGTCTGTACACAACTCCCACTAGTGTTTTCTGCCCTTTGGTATTTTGCAGCTCCATCCATACAGATCCCACATCATCCAAGCTAAAGTCCTTCCTTACTATTGTATTAATTTCCTTTTTAACCAGCAATGCTACCCCACCTCCTTTTCCTTTCTGTCTTTCCTTCCTGAATGTTGAATATCTCTGGATGTTGAGTTCCCAGTCTTGGTCACCCTGAAGCCATGACTCTGTGATGCCAATTACATCATATTCGTTACTTGCTGCCCACGCAGTTAATTCGTCCACCTTATTACGAATACTTCTCGCTTTACAGCACAGAGCCTTCAGGCTTGTCTTCTTAACACACTCTGCCCCTTTAGAATTTTGCTGTAATGTGGCCCTTTTTGATTTTTGCCTTGCGTTTCTCTGCCCTCCACTTTTACTTTTCTTCTTTCTATCTTTTGCTTCTGCCCCATTCTACTTCCCTCTGTCTCCCTGCATAGGTTCCCATCCCCCTGCCATATTAGTTTAACCCCTCCCCAACAGCACTAGCAAACACTCCCCCTAGGATAATGGTTCCGGTCCTGCCCAGGTGCAGACCGTCCGGTTTGTACTGATCCCACCTCCCCCAGAACCGGTTCCAATGAACCAGGAATTTGAATCCCTCCCTGCTGCACCACTGCTCAAGCCACGTATTCATCTGAGCTATCCTGCTATTCCTACTCTGACTAGCACGTGGCAGCAGCATATATCGGGCAAATGATATAAATAGTGCCATAAGAATTAGGATCAGGAGTAGGCTATTCGGCCCCTCAAGCCCGCTCCACCATTCAATAAGATCATGGCTGATTTTCAACCTCAACTCCACTTTCCTGCCCGATCCCTTGATTCTCTTAGTACCCAAAAATCTATTGATCTCAGGAAATTTCTCCTCATCTCAGTCTTAAATGTTCGAGCCCTTATCTTGACACTATGCCCCCTGGTTCTAGACTCTCCTGCCAGGGGAAACAGCCTCTCAGCATCTACGCTGTAAATCCCTCTAAGAATTTTACATGTTTCAATTAGATCACCTCTCATTCTTCTAAACCCCAGAGAGTTTAGGCCCATTTCAATGTTCCCTTTAAGCTCTGGAATCCCAGCACAGTCGGCTCACCAGCTTTTGAATGGGCCGTGCGCCCAAAAAATATTGAAGGGAACATTGGCCCATTCTACTCAATCTCTCCGCACAGGACAACCCTCTTGTCCCAGGATCACCATAGGCCTCCATTACAAAGGCTTTTGTGATCTTAGGATGTCCCAAAATTCTTTATAGCCAATGAAATTCTTTTGAAGTGTAGTCACTGTTGTAACGTAGGGAACACAATTTGCCCACAGCAAGCTCCCACAAACTCATTATCATCATCATCATAGGCAGTCCCTCGGAATCGAGGAAGACTTTCTTCAACTCTTAACATGAGTTCTTAGGTGGCTGTACAGTCCAATCGGGGAATTACAGTCACTGTCACAGGTGGGACAGATCGTCATTGAGGGAAGGGGCACGCTCTTTCCGCTGCCTGCGCTTGATTTCTGCATGCTCTCAGCAATGAGACTCGAGGTGCTCAGCGCCCTCCCAGATGCACTTCCTCCACTTAGGGCGGTTCCCTCCCAAAAACAACATTTCAATAAATGACTAATTAAAATATTTTTGTAATATTGGTTGAGGGATAGATGCATACCAGGACACCGGGGATAACTCCCCTGCTTGTGTTTGAAATAGTGCTTTACGTCCACCTGAGAGAGCGCAGACGGGACCTCGATTTTATGTCTCATGTGAAAGACGGTACCCTCTGACAGTGCAGCACTCCCCCACCACTGCACTGTAGTGTCAGTCTGGATTATATGCGTAGGTCTCTTCAGTGGGATTTGAACCCATAACCTTCTGACTCAGACAAGAATACTACAATCGGGCCACATGCAATGAGAATTTGCCATTGTCTTGCTTCACACTAAGACCTACTTTATCAGTTGTCACAGGTAGCAGCTGGACAGAGTATGCTGAGGGCAGAGAAGGAATTTATCTGTGCCTTGCCTGACTCATAGATTGTGTATTCCTGCTGCTGGCTGAAATAGAGCTGAATTTCTGGGTAAGGAGCTGCGAAGGAGTTCAGTTAATATAGCACGTAGTCTTACATAATATTTACAACATAGAAAAAGGCTAGTCAGCCCAACAGGTCCATGCCACCGTTTATGCTCCACACAATCCTCCTCCCACCCCTCTTTACCTAACCCCCGAGGGGTTCTAACTATCAGCAAAGATTGAACAGGGTGGGGTTCTTTTCTCTAGAGAAGAAAAAAGTGAAGGATGACCTGACAGAGGTTTTTCAGATCAGGAAGGGGTTCGATAGGGTAGTGGTCAGGAAGATGCTTCCACTTGTGGGGGGTCCAAAACTCAGGGCCATAAATATAAGATAGACGGTAATAAATCCAATCGGGAATTCAGGAAAAACATCTTTATCCAGAGAGTGGTGAGAATGTGGAACTCGCTCCCACAGGAAGTGGTTGAAGCAAATAATATCGATGCATTTAAGGGAAAGCTAGATAAACACATGAGGGAGAAAGGAATAGAAGGATACGATGACAGGGTGAGATGGAGTAAGATGGGTATAATGTATGCACCGGTGAGTATGCTCACAGGTTGGTAGAGCTGTTGCATTGTGAGCAGTTTAGCCAGTCACGTGATGCTCACAAGACTCAAAAAAAACCCAGTTCAGTTGGGTCTAGGTCATCCACAATGAGGTATGCAGTTGTGAGCCTAGTGAATGTGATTGTTAAACCTTTGTTAATAAACCAACTAGTTCTTAATAGCAATGTGTTGCTATGAATTCTTAAGCAAATAACCCATGAAGCAAATATATTACAGTGGGAGGAGGCTCGTGTGGAGCATAAACACCAGCATAGACCAATAGCCTGTTTCTTTGCTGTAGAATTCTATGTAATCGTCGCCCAAACTCGAGAGAGGCACTGAAAACCAGGAAAGTTGGAGGGACTTGTGTCCAAGTTGCTCTTGCCCGTCACCTGCTGGCCAGCTGAAGAGCAGCACGGGTTTGGGGAATTATAGAATCATAGAAATTTACAGCATGGAAGGAGGCCATTTCGACCCATCGTGTCCGCGCTGGCCTACAAAGAGCTATCCAGCCTCTTCCCACTTTCCAGCTCTTGGTCCATAGCCCTGTAGGTTACGGCACTTCAAGTGCATATCCAGGTACTTTTTAAATGTGGTGAGGGTTTCTGCCTCTACCATCCTTTCAGGCAGTGAGTTCCAGACCCCCACCACCCTCTGGGTGAACATTTTTTTCCCTCAAATCCCTCTAAACCGCTTACCAATTGCTTTAAATCTATGCCCCCTGGTTGTTGACCCCTCTGCTAAGGGAAATAGGTCCTTCCAAACCACTTTATCTCGGCCCCTCATAATTTTATACACATCACTCAGCCTCCTCTGTTCCAAAGAAAACACACCCAGCCTGTCCAATCTTTCCTCATAGCTAAAATTCTCCAGTCCAGGCAACATCCTCGTAAATCTCCTCTGTATCCTCTCAAGTGCAATCACAACTTTCCTGTAATGTAGTGACCACAACTGCACACAGGTAGATAAGGTGGTTAAGAAGGCATATGGAATACTTGCCTTTATTAGCTGAGGCATGGAATATAAGAGCAGGGAGGTTATGCTTGAACTGTATAAAACACTGGTTCGGCATTCAAGCTCGGGATCAGTTCCTATGGAGTGGAGGGTAGCCAATGTAACCCCACTTTTTAAAAAAGGAGGGAGAGAGAAAACAGGGAATTATAGACTGGTCAGCCTGACATCGATAGTGGGTAAAATGATGGAATCAATTATTAAGGATGTCATAGCAGCTCGTTTGGAAAGAGGTGACATGATAGGTCCAAGTCAGCATGGATTTGTGAAAGGGAAATCATGCTTGACAAATCTTCTGGAATTTTTTTGAGGATGTTTCCAGTAGAGTGGACAAGGGAGAACCAGTTGATGTGGTGTATTTGGACTTTCAGAAGGCTTTCGACAAGGTCCCACACAAGAGATTAATGTCCAAAGTTGAAGCACATGGGATTGGGGGTAGTATGCTGACGTGGATTGAGAACTGGTTGTCAGACAGGAAGCAAAGAGTAGGAGTAAATGGGTACTTTTCAGAATGGCAGATAGTGATTAGTGGGGTACCGCAAGGTTCTGTGCTGGGGCCCCAGCTGTTTACATTGTACATTAATGATTTAGATGAGGGGATTAAATGTAGTATCTCCAGATTTGCGGATGACACTAAGTTGGGTGGCAGTGTGAGCTGCGAGGAGGATGCTATGAGGCTGCAGAGCGACTTGGATAGGTTAGGTGAGTGGGCAAATGCATGGCAGATGAAGTATAATGTGGATAAATGTGAGGTTATCCACTTTGGTGGTAAAAACAGAGAGACAGACTATTATCTGAATGGTGACAGATTAGGAAAAGGGGAGGTACAACGAGACCTGGGTGTCATGGTACATCAGTCATTGAAGGCTGGCATGCAGGTACAGCAGGCGGTTAAGAAAGCAAATGGCATGTTGGCCTTCATAGCGAGGGGATTTGAGTACAGGGGCAGGGAGGTGTTACTACAGTTGTACAGGGCCTTGGTGAGGCCACACCTGGAGTATTGTGTACAGTTTTGGTCTCCTAACTTGAGAAAGGACATTCTTGCTATTGAGGGAGTGCAGCGAAGGTTCACCAGACTGATTCCCGGGATGGCGGGACTGACACATCAAGAAAGACTGGATCAACTGGGCTTGTATTCACTGGAGTTCAGAAGAATGAGAGGGGATCTCATAGAAATGTTTAAAATTCTGACGGGTTTAGACAGGTTAGATGCAGGAAGAATGTTCCCAATGTTGGGGAAGTCCAGAACCAGGGGTCACAGTCTAAGGATAAGGGGTAAGCCATTTAGGACCGAGATGAAGAGAAACTTCGAGAAACATAGAAACATGGAAAATAGGTGCAGGAGTAGGCCATTCGGCCCTTCGAGCCTGCACCGCCATTCAATGATTTCATGGCTGAACATGCAACTTCAGTACCTCCTTCCTGCTTTCTCGCCATACCCCTTGATCCCCCTAGTAGTAAGGACTACATCTAACTCCTTTTTGAATATATTTAGTGAATTGGCCTCAACAACTTTCTGTGGTAGAGAATTCCACAGGTTCACCACTCTCTGGGTGAAGAAGTTTCTCCTCATCTCGGTCCTTAATGCCTTACCCCTTATCCTTAGACTGTGATCCCTGATTCTGGACTTCCCCAACATTGGGAACATTCTTCCTGCATCTAACCTGTCTAAACCCGTCAGAATTTTAAACGTTTCGATGAGATCCCCTCTCATTCTTCTGAACTCCAGGGAGTACAAGCCCAGTTGATCCAGTCTTTCTTGATATGTCAGTCCCGCCATCCCGGGAATTAGTCTGGTGAACCTTCGCTGCACTCCCTCAATAGCAAGAATGTCCTTCATCAAGTTAGGAGACCAAAACTGTACACAATAATCCAGGTGTGGCCTCACCAAGGCCCTGTACAACTGTAGTAACAATTCCCTGCCCCTGTACTAAAATCCCCTCGCTATGAAGGCCAACATGCCATTTGCTTTCTTAACCGCCTGCTGTACCTGCATGCCAACCTTCAATGACTGATGTACCATGAGACCCAGGTCTTGTTGCACCTCCCCTTTTCCTAATCTGTCACCATTCAGATAATAGTCTGTCTCTCTGTTTTTACCACCAAAGTGGATAACCTCACATTTATCCATATTATACTTCATCTGCCATGCATTTGCCCACTCATCTAACCTATCCAAGTCATTCTGCAGCCTCATAGCATCCTCCTCGCAGCTCACACTGCCACCCAACTTAGTGTCATCCACAAATTTGGAGATTCTACATTTAATCCCCTCGTCTAAATCATTAATGTACAATGTAAACAGCTGGGGCCCCAGCACAGAACTTTGCGGTACCTCACTAGTCACTGCCTGCCATTCTGAAAAGCACCCATTTACTCCTACTCTTTGCTTCCTGTCTGACAACCAGTTCTCAATCCACGTCAGCACACTACCCCCAATCCCATGTGCTTTAACTTTGCACATTAATCTCTTGTGTGGGACCTTGTCTAAAGTCTTCTGAAAGTCCAAATACACCACATCAACTGGTTCTCCCTTGTCCACTCTACTGGAAACATCCTCAAAAAATTCCAGAAGATTTGTCAAGCATGATTTCCCTTTCAAAAATCTATGCTGACTTGGATCTATCATGTCACCTCTTTCCAAATGCACTGATATGACATCCTTAATAATTGATTGCATCATTTTACCCATTACCGATGTCAGGCTGACCGGTCTATAATTCCCTGTTTTCTCTCTCCCTCCTTTTTTAAAAAGTGGGGTTACAATGGCTACCCTCCACTCCATAGGAACTGATTCAGAGTCAATGGAATGTTGGAAAATGACTGTCAATGCATCCGCTATTTCCAAGGCCACCTCCTTAAGTACTCTGGGATGCAGTCCATCAGGCCCTGGGGATTTATCGGCCATTATTCAATCCCATCAATTTCCCCAACACAATTTCCCAACTAATAAGGATTTCCCTCAGTTCCTCCTTCTTACAAGACCCTCTGACCCCTTTTATATCCGGAAGGTTGTTTGCGTCCTCCTTAGTGAATACCGAACCAAAGTACTTGTTCAATTGGTCTGCCATTTCTTTGTTCCCAGTTATGACTTCCCCTGATTCTGACTGCAGGGGACCTACATTTGTCTTGACTAACCTTTTTCTCTTTATATATCTATAGAAGCTTTTGCAGTTCGTCTTAATGTTCCCTGCAAGCTTCCTCGCGTACTCTATTTTCCCTGCCCTAATCAAACCCTTTGTCCTCCTCTGCTGAATTCTAAATTTCTCCCAGTCCCCGGGTTCGCTGCTATTTGTGGCCAATTTGTATGTCACTTCCTTCGCTTTAATACTATCCCTGATTTCCCTTGATAGCCACGGTTGAGCCACCTTCCCTTTTTTATTTTTACGCCAGACAGGGATGTACAATTGTTGTAGTTCATCCATGCGATCTCTAAATGTCATCCTCAAAACTCCGAGAGACTGCCTATGATGATGTGTTAGACATCCTGGAGAGATGTAGGTTGGACATCTTGGGTGAACCTGTGGAATTCTCTACCACAGAAAGTTGTTGAGGCCAATTCACTAAATATATTCAAAAAGGAGTTAGATGAAGTCCTTACTACTAGGGGGATCAAGGGGTATGGCGAGCAAGCAGGAATGGGGTACTGAAGTTGCATGTTCAGCCATGAACTCATTGAATGGCGGTGCAGGCTCGAAGGGCCGAATGGCCTACTCCTGCACCTATTTTCTATGTTTCTATGTTTCTATCACTTGTGACTTTGGTTGGGGCTGTTTCAGTGCTGTGAGAGAGGCAGAAACCTGATTGGAGACGTTCAAACGTGGAGTTTCAGGAATGGTGCACACAATGGGAAGGGTGGTTTTTGGAAGAATAAGCTCGGATCAGATGAGATGAAGGATGAAAGATGAAAGATCAGATCTTCCAATCTTTACCTTAGTAATAGGAGAAAATGATCACTTGCCCACTATTTAAGCAAACAATGTAATTCAATGAACGCTAAGAACTTCGAGATATTTCGGTGTTCAGGCAGATTATTATCTTAATGTTTATATCATAGAATCATAGAAATTTACAGCACGGTAGGAGGCCATTCAGCCCATTGTGTCCGTGCCGGCCAACAAAGAGCTACCCAGCCTAATCCCATTTTCCAGCTCTTGGTCCGTAGCCCTGTAGGTTACGGCACTTCAAGGGCACATCCAAGTACTTTTTAAATGCGTTGAGGGTTTCTGTCTCTACCACATTTTCAGGCAGTGAGTTCCAGACCCCCACCACCCTCTGGGTGAAGAAATTTCCCCTCAAATCCCCTCCAAACCTCCTACTAATTAAATATTTGCCCCCTGGTTGTTGACCCATTTGCCAAGGGAAACAGGTCCTTCCTATCCACTCTATCTATGCCCCATAATTTTATACACCTCAATCAGGTCTCCCCTCAGCCTCTATTCCAAAGAAAACAAACGCAGCCTATCCAATCTTTCCTCTTCAGCTAAAATTCTCCAGTCCAGGCAACATCCTTGTAAACCTCCTACATAAGAACATATAACCTTCTTGCTTTATTTAAACCTTCTTACTTTGAAAGTGTGAACGGAATCAAACTGCAGTCGGTCCTGGTGGTCAGTCACTGTTCCTTTATAGGTGACCCGAGCTTTCTTATCGGTCCTGTCGGCGGGGAGTTTGAAAAAGCGATAAGTTCCAGACGCGTACTTCACATCTCCTGGGAGATAAAAATACCACAGAGGGTCACTGGGCAAGAGGATGTAATGTGTGAGATTTACAGAGAGAATTAGAGGGCAGGCAGTGAGCTATACAGAAAGAAAGACTTGCATTTCTATAGCACCTTTCACAACCTCAGGATGTCCCAAAGCGCTTTACAGCCAATTAAGTGCTTTTTGAAGTGTAGTCACTGTTGTAATGTAGGAAACACGGCAGCCAATTTGTGCACAGAAAACTCCCACAGACAGCAATGTGATAACGACCAGATAATCTACTTTGGTGATGTTGATTGAGGGATAAATATTGGCCCAGGACACCGGGGATAAATCCCCTGCTTGTGTTCGAAATAATGCCCTGGGATATTTTACGTCCATCTCAGCCGGAAGACGACATCTCCAACAGTGCAGCACTCCCTCAGCACTGCACTAGAGTGTCAGCCTAGACTATTGTAAAGTCCTGTCCCCGCAGTACAGATTCACACGAGGCACATACTGAAGTCAAGGTCACTCAGGACCTGCACCTTTATTACACAGCTCTCGAATGCCACACTTGCCTGAGACCTGTCCTTATATACCTGTCTGGGACAGGTATCCAGTGTCTCCTGCAAGTGCACCCTGGTGGTAAGGTAAGCTTGTGGTTACAGGTCATGTATAGCATGGTAAGATACAGTTATGTACAGTAGTGTGAGATACATGACATCACCCTCCCCCAAGGTCTTATTGTCTTTATAGGTTCAGTCTCTCAGGTGGTCTACGCTCTCGCGTGGAGCGTCTTAGTTGTGGTTCAGTTGTTTGCCTTGGTGTCTGTTTTTCTTTCGGTGTGATTGCTGATATCTCGCCTGGGCTGTCTGTTTCGTTCAGTGTGATTGTTGGTGTCTCGCCTGGGCTGTCTGTTGGGATTATCCTTTCCTCAGGTTGTTCCCTCTGTCTGTCCACCAGGTGTGGTGTGAGTTCCATATTGTAGTCTGCCTCTGGTTCAGCAGTGTTGTTGGTAAATCTACCTTTGACCAGGCCATTGTCCATTTGTACCACCTGTAGCCTGTTTCCTTCCTTGCCTGTTACTGTCCCTGCAAGCCATTTGGGACCCTTGCCATAGTTTAGCACAAACACTTTGTCCCCTATCTCATTCCACCTCCCCCTCGAATTTCAGTCATGGTACTCGGTTAGCCTACGACGCCTTGCCTCAACGATTTCATGCATGTCTGGGAGGATTAATGAGAGCCTTGTCTTTAAGGTCCATTTCATTAATAGTTGCGCGGGGGGAACTCCAGTCAATGAATGCGGACGAGATCTGTATGCCAGCAGCAGTCGCGACAGGTGGCCCTGCAGCGTGGAACCTTGGATTTTGAGCATGCCTTGTTTAATGATCTGCACTGCTCGCTCCGCCTGGCCGTTGGAGGCCGGTTTGAACGGTGCCGTCTTAATGTGATTTATGCCGTGGTCACTTATAAAATCTTGGAATTCTGCGCTGGTGAAGCACGGACCATTATCACTGACCAATATATCAGGAATGCCGTGCGTTGCGAACATGGTTCCAAGGCTCTTCACAGTGGTGGAGGTGGTGCTCGAGTTTAAAATGATGCATTCGATCCACTTAGAAAATGTATCTACAACTACGAGGAACATTTTGCCCATGAATGGGCCTGCATAGTCTATGTGCACCCGCGACTATGGTTTGGTGGGCCAGGGCCAGGGGCTCAGGGGAGCCTTCCTGGGGCCATTGCTGAGTTGGGCACAAATGGTGCACCGTCGGACGCAGAGCTCCAAGTCCGCGTCAATGCCAGGCCACCAGACGTGGGATCTGGTATGGCCTTCATGAGAACGATCCCCGGGTGCTCACGGTGGAGCTCGCGGACAAACGCCTCCCTGCCTTGCAGAGGCATAACTACTCGGCTGCCCCACATCAGGCAGTCTGTTTGTAGTGACAGCTCGTGCATGCGCCAATGGAAATGTTTGATCGCCTCGGGGCAGGCATCGCGAGCCTCTGCCCAGTCACCGGTTAAGACACATCTTTTTACCAGGGATAACGTGGGGTCGCTGGTCGTCCAGGCTCTGATTTGGCGAACCGTCATGGGCGAACCTGTGGACTCAAAGGCATTGATTGCCATAACTATCTCAACAGTCCTGTTTGTCAGACCCTTCCGTGGTCGTCAGGGGTAGCCTGCTGAGCGCGCCGGCACAATTGTCTGTGCCTGGTCTGTGTCTTATGGTGTAATCGTAAGACGCCAGCATGAGTGCCCACCGCTGAATGCGCGCCGAGGTGTTGGCGTTTATTGCCTTGCTCTCGGATAGTAGGGACGTGAGGGGTTTGTGGTCGGTTTCTAACGCGAACTTGGCCCCGAAAAGGTATTGGTGCATCTTTTTGACACCATACACGCACGCGAGCGCCTCCTTCTCCACCATTCCGTACCCGCGCTCCGCCCGCGAAAGTGACCTGGAGGCATAAGCTATGGGTTGTAATTTGCCCGCACTATTGACATGTTGTAAAACGCACCCGACCCCGTACGCTGACACATCGCATGTGAGAACTAGCTTTTTACCTGGATCAAAGAAAGCCAAAACACTGTTGGAACACAGAAGGTTGCGTGCTTTATTGAAGGCACGTTCCTGGACGTCCCCCCAAAACCAATCGCACCCCTTCCTGAGTAGCACGAGGCGAGGCTCCAGCAGCGTGCTTAAGTTCTGCATAAAGTTCCCAAAGTAATTGAGTAGCCCGAGAAAGGCGCGCAGTTCCGAGACATTCCGGGGCCTGGGTGCCAGGCGAATTGCTTCGGTTTTGGACTCTGTTGGGTGGATTCCATCAGCGGCAATCCTTCTGCCCAAAAATTCAACCTCAGGCGCGAGAAACAGGCACTTGGATTTCTTAACTCTTCGGCCTACCCGATCCAACCGCTTTAGTACTTCCTCCAAATTACGGAGATGGGAGTCGGTGTCCCTGCCCGTGATAAGTATGTCATCTTGAAATACAACCGTCCCCGGGATGGACTTGAGCAGACTCTCCATGTTGCGCTGGAATATAGCAGCTGCCGACCTGATGCCGAATGGGCATTGATTGTACATGAAAAGGCCTCGATGTGTGTTGATGATGGTGAGTAGCTTGGACTCGTCGATCAATTCTTGCGTCATATACGCAGATGTGAGATCTAGTTTTGAGAAAAGATTTCCTCCAGCCAATGTGGCAAATAGGTCCTCCGCTCTCGGCAGCGGGTATTGGTCCTGAAGGGAGACTCTGTTTATGGGAGATTTGTAATCCCCACAGATTCGTACGGATCCATCAGGCTTCATGACGGGGACGATGGGACTTGCCCAGTCGCTAAATTCCACGGGTGAGATAATGCCTTCCCGCAGAAGCCTGTCCAGTTCATGTTCAATCTTTTCCCTCATCACATAGGGTACAGCTCTGGCCTTGTGATGGACCGGTCTAGCATCCTGTGTGATGTAGATTTTGACTTTAGCCCCTTTGAAGGTGCCCACACCTGGCTGAAAGAGATGTTCAAAACGACTTAGAACTGTTGAGCAGGAGGTCTGTTCGTCTGACGACATGGCGGGAACATCATCCCATTTCCAGTTTAGTTTTGCCAGCCAGCTTCTCCCCAGCAGTGCTGGGAGATCTCCGGGGACAATCCACAGGGGAAGTCGGTTCACTGTCCCTTTGTGTGTGACTGAGAGCATGGCACTGCTGAGGACTGGGACGATTTCTTTGGTATATGTCCTTAGTTTGGTGTCGATCCTTGTGAGTTTTGGTCTGTCTCTTTTATGCCACAGTTGTTGAGCGCCCATGAGAAATTGACTCGCTCCCGATTCCAGCTCCATGTTGACGGGTATCCCGTTGAGTAGGACCCTCATCATTATTGGAGGCGTCCTGTTGTAGGAGCAGTGGCCATTGATTGTGTTGACCCGCTGTACCTCGGTGTCCCGGGTACTAGCCCCACCGTTTTCTGGTCCGCTTTCTGACCCGTCCGATTCATACACCAGCCGAGCTGCCGTTTTTCTGCACATACGAGCCAGATGCCTTGTATAGTCGCAGTTTCTGCAAACAGCATGCTGAAATCGACACCCCCTTGATGAGTGCCTTTCCCCACATCTCCAGCACAGACCGCTTCTATTGTTCCCAAAGAATGAGCTGCGTCTGGCTGATCTCTCTTGAGCTTCTCTCAGTCTGTAGTTGATTGCTCGCATTGTGGGTTGATGAGGTGTGAACGGCCGTTCATGTGGCCCTTGATGGCTTCTGGCGCCACTGTCTGCTGTTGAGGGCCTGCTCTCCTGCCTTTGTCTATGTGTGGGGGTAGCAGCTTGTTTCACGCTGTGAACCCCTTGTTCCGATGTTTCGTTAGTTGTCGTACCCGCAGTGTAGATCAACCTCGTTTCTTCTTCTCCTGCCAGGAATGTCTGTGCAACCAGTGCTACTGCCTCTAGGGTCAGGTTCTTAGTCTCTATGAGCTTTCGGAATATGCCTGCGTGGCCTATTCCTTCAATAAAAAAGTCTCTCAGTACTTCTCTCCTTAGTTCATCGGAGAACTCACATAAGCTAGCCAACCTCCGAAATTCCGCCACAAAGTCGGGTATGCTCTGGCCCACACAGCGTCTGTAGTTGTGTCTGGCCATGTGTAGGCTGCTCGCTGGCTTCAGGTGGTCTCTCACCAGTGTGCTCAACTCCTCAAACGACTTGCTTGCTGGTTTCCCGGATGCCAGCAGGTCCTCCATTAAGGCGTATGTTTTCAAGCCACATCTGGTCAAGGGATGGGCTCTTCTCTTGTCTGCCTTATCATCGCCTAACCAGTCTTTGGTTACAAAGCTTTGCTGGAGCCTTTCTATAAAGTCCTCCCAATTATCTCCAGCATTGTATTTTTCATCTGAGCCGCCGTTCGCCATTCTGTGGATTCTGTGAACCCGTAACTCGTCGCCACTGTAAAGTCCTGTCCCTGCAGTACAGATTCACATGAGGCACATACTGAAGTCAAGGTCACTCAGGACCTGCACCTTTATTACACAGCTCTCGAATGCCACACTTGCCTGAGACCTGTCCTTATATACCAGTCTGGGACAGGTATCCAGTGTCTCCTGCAAGTGCACCCCTGGTGGTAAGGTAAGCTTGTGGTTACAGGTCATGTATAGCATGGTAAGATACAGTTATGTACAGTAGTGTGAGATACATGACAACTATGTGCTCAAGTCTCTGGAATGGGGCTTGAACCCCCAACCTTTTGGCTCAGAGGCAATGGGTGCTGCCCACTGAGCCACAGCAGACACTACAGAGTGATAGCGAGCTGATGGTGAGTTATCAGAGACAAAATGTTCATCATCCCTCCCTTTGGTCTCTCTAATCTCTCCTGTCTTCCTCCCTATCACAGACCTTCCCTTTTGTTCTTTCCTCCCCTCCCCCTTTCAGTGCTCCTTAAGAACCTGTTCTTTTCGAACATTCGTCAGTTCTGATGAAGGGTCGTCGACCCGAAACATCAACTCGGTTTCTCTCTCCATGGATGCTGCCTGAGATTTCCAGCATCTTCTAGTTTTTATTTCATATTTCCAACAGTATTTTGCTTTTGTTATAAGCGAGTAAATCGCTCAGTAACCACAACGAAGGCACTTACCCGTCTGTTTGAGAAGTTCGGGCTTGTGGATTGCAATGTGACTTGCAGTGACGAGGTAAGGTGTGCTGAATCCCAGCGCCTTCACCAGACTGATTAAATCCTCCCAGTGTAGGGAGCCTGCGAGCCCTTCTCCTGCCAACAACAAGATAAAGTCCTTGAGAACGGTCAGTCCTGTTCTAGCGAGCTTCAGATCCCCGAGCATCCAATAGGGTTACACTGACCCAATGTTGCCATTAATTCTGTTTTTGCACGGGGCCCCTTTAACTGGTGGCGCGGCCCATTCAAATTTCCGCGCGTGCGCGGTTCGTGCCATGTGAAAGCTGGTGAGCGCCCTGCGCGGGACCTCCAGATCGCTGTGCACGGCCGCGCAGCTTAGCGGGAACAATGCCGCACTGATCAACAATTTTCCGGAGCGCGGCATCTCGTCACGTGCCCCGTTTGTTCGATTGTTTCTCCTCACTCTTCGGCTCGAAAAATGTCAACGCTGCCAATTGCCGGAGATGCGAGACGGTAACAGGGCGGTGAGGGGTAACCGGGGCGGCAGGGGGCAACTGGGCCGGAAGGGGGCAACTGGGGCGGAAGGGGGCAACTGGGGCGGAAGGGGGCAACTGGGGCGGAAGGGGGGCAACCGGGGCAGCTGGGGGCAACTAGGGCGGCAGGGGGCAACCGGGGCAGCTGGGGCCTTGGCCAACGGTAGGACCAACAGTCCGTCTCCTTAACCAATGGGATTTAAGGATTGAGAAAGAAACAGAGCAAGGGCTGAGAAGGAAACAGGATGAATTAGAGTCAAATCAGGTAGAGAGAGAAATAAAGAGTGGGAAAGAAAGATTGGATTAAAAGAGAGAGAAAAACGTGATAGAAAAGTAAGAAAAAAATGTAAACATTTCACATTTTTAAAACCTCTAGCAACAATTTAATACCGGCAGGAATGAGATTCCACACTTTCAATTGTTCCCTTTCTGGGACGGAGAGGTTGAGTGGCATTGCAGGAACATAAATCTCCTCATTAATGGGCAGTGTGCAAATGCAGCAATTTCTTGCTACTCGGGGAAGTTGAGAGAAACCTCCCGTTTTTGTGAGGCTAACAGCAATGTGCGGCGATTCGCAACTCACGCCGTATCTCTTTTCCGCCACAAATTGCTGTCGAGATGAAAACGTGGCGTTAATTTCCCAGCAATCTCTGGGCCATTCCCTCACAGAGGGGATGGCCAATGGAAACAGGAATTACTCTGCGACAGCTCGCTGCCGTTTACACTGAATAAATGCCGGTGTTTGGAATTGGCAATCGGCTCGGTTCAGTTGAATGACTCTACCCAGCCGAAGGGGCTGTGCCGTGTACTGTACTACAAGTGACACTGCAAGAGACACTTGAAGGTTTGGAATACAGCTGTAAAATAAATTCTACAATCGCAATGGAAGAGGACTTGCTCTATTTCCATATTGCTCACCCCCAAATTAGACCTTGGGGGTGACCAATATGGAAATAGAGCAAGGCGGTTAAATTGCTTACTTGGGCAGTATAATAACATCAGTAAATGAAAGACTATGTAAATGACCAATTTTTAGCTTTTCACGCTGTTTCCTTGAGGGGTTCTGCTAGACTCCCACCGGAGTCACTGCAAGAGAACAGTAGAACCCTTGTGGAATTTTGGCTAGTGCTTAACTATACATATGGTCAGCATCACTGTACTGATGTGATCGTGGCCCAGGAGAGGCGTGAGTTCATGTTCCAGAAGAGGCGAGGGCCCAGGGGCAGTCCACACTGCAATATGTGTGCGCACTAGGTCCGTGCAGCAGAGCAGGTCTCTAGTCGTCCTGGTTAACCCTTGCCACGGGACCAAGACCTAGCTCTGTCAAGCCCGTGTGGTGGCTGGTGTGCAACGGTCACCGCACGTTAAAAAAATCCACACACAGGCATCTTCCACCCTTCAACATGTAGTTCAGGACCTGGAATATCAGGTCCTTCATTGAAACACCTGTGAACTCATCCCTTTTCGGCATGGAAGCAAGTCATCCTCGATACGAGGGACCGCCTATGATGATGATGACAAACAGTGGGGTGCAAGAGCTCCAGAGAGAAAGAACAGTTACCCCAAAGCACCGGATCCTTCTTCAGCTCTTCATCCAGGGCCTGACTGGCATACATGTCGCTGAAATACATCTCTCCACCTTCCTGCAATGGACAAAATATTCCCCAGGATTTACTCTTCATCTTACAGGCACTGGCCAGCAGTATACGAAGTGGGTTAATTTATACTGATTTCTTTCATTTCTGGATATCCACCAAAAATTATTTCTTGGATGTGGGCGTCGCAGTGCCCATATTGCCCATCCCTAATTGCCCCTTGAGAAGGTGGTGGTGAGTCACCTTCTTGAACCGCTACAGTCCGTGTGATGAAGGTGCTCCCACAGTGCTGTTAGGGAGGGAGTTCCAGGATTGTGACCCAGTACACTGATATATATTCCCTGCTACATGCGTTCCTGTCAGAAGGCTGTCATGGGTTTAGATAAAGAGGGATGGGAGGAGGCTCATGTGGAACAACACTGGCATGGACCCGATGGGCTGAATGGCCTGCTGTTGAAAGGATGAACAGGTTGGGTCTCTTTTCTCTTGAAAAGAGAAGGCTGAGGAGTGACCTAATAGAGGTCTTTAAAATTATGAAAGGTTTTGATAGAGTGGATACAGAGAGTGTTTCCACTTGTGGGGAAGAACATAACTAGAGGCCATCGATATAAGATAGTCACCAAGAAATCCAATAGGGAA
The DNA here is from genome assembly GCF_044704955.1 of Pristiophorus japonicus. Taxonomy (NCBI): domain Eukaryota; kingdom Metazoa; phylum Chordata; class Chondrichthyes; family Pristiophoridae; genus Pristiophorus; species Pristiophorus japonicus. The sequence goes on from NC_091987.1 coordinate 13,928,452, forward strand.
TTCAGAAGAAACTTCTTTACCCAGAGAGTGGTGAGAATGTGGAACTGGCTACCACAGAGAGTGGTTGAGGCGAATAGTATCGATGCATTTAAGGGGAGGGTCGATAAGCATATGAGGGAGAAGGGAATGGAGGATTATGCTGATGGAGTTCGATGAGGAAAGGCAGGAGGATGCGCGAGTGGAGTATAAACGCCGGCATGGACTGGTTGGGCCGAATGGCCTGTTTCTGTGCTGTATATGTGTGTGTGTAATTCTGTGCTGTAAATACTTTGTAAGGCTGGAAAGATCAGTTTCAGTTTTGTTTTCAGTGAAATGAAACACAACGACAGTTATCTGAAGAGGAGATTCTGTAGACGTCACAAACTAGCTTTGTTTGCAGAGCCTTGAGAGCTCCCACAGGTCTCTCGGCAGTGAGATATTTACGGACATGTTTCAACTGTCAGGTTGAGAAGCTATGACTTTAGATGGTGACTCCTCTGAGAACACGTGTCACGTGACCACAGGAGGGCCGGTGTTCCATGTAACTGTCTCCAGTTGAATGACTACATCGACAGTTTAGCCAAGGTGGGGACTTGGGGAATTAATCTTGTTCATACCTGTACTGAAGTTACGCCAGCAGGTCAGAGGCTGGGTATTCTTCTGCAAGAGTCTCACCTCCTGACTCCCCAAAGTCTTTACACCATCTACAAGGCACAAGTCAGGAGAGTGATGGAATACTCCCCACTTGCCTGGATGAGTGCAGCTCCAACAACACTCAAGCAGCTCAACACCATCCAGGGCAAAGCAGCCCGCTTGATTGGCAGCCCATCCACCAACTTCAACATTCACTCCCTCCACCACTGGCGCACCGTGGCTGCAGTGTGCACCATCTACAAGATGCACTGCAGCAACTCGCCAAGGCTTCTTCGGCAACACCTCTCAAACCCGCGACCTCTACCACCTAGAAGGACAAGGGCAGCAGGCGCATGGGAGCACCACCACCTCCACGTTCCCCTCCAAGTCACACACCATCCTGACTTGGAAATATATCGGCCGTTCCTTCAGCATCACTGGGTCAAAATCCTGGAACTCCCTCCCTAACAGCACTGTGGGAGCACCTTCACCACACGGACTGCAGCGGTTCAAGAAGGCGACTCACCACCACCTTCTCAAGGGTAATTAGGGATGGGCAATAAATGTTAGCCTTGCCAGCGATGCCCACATCCAATGGACGAATTAAAAAAAAGCTGATTGGATGAGGTAATACTTTGAAACGTAACTCGAGTGAAAGAAAGGTATAAGAGAGCTAGAATAGATACTTCAGAATTCGACAAGAACTTGCATTTATATAGCGCTTTTCACGCCCTCACGGCATCCCAAAGTGCTTCTCAACCAATGAGGCACTTTTGAAGTGTAGTCACAGTTGCTATATAGGAACCGCGGCAGCCAACTTGCGCACAGCAAGCTCCCACACACAGCAATGTGATAATGAACAGACAAGGCCTGATCACTCATTAACCCTTGGAGAACCGTAATGCGGTGAATTGTACCATAACTTGTACCATGTATATGTGTAATTATTAATAATAGTTATTATTGTGTGCTTAAATGCCTTTGAGCCCTCTTATCTTGAGGAATTACTTTTTATTTTATTTGTTCACGGGATATGAGTGCTGCCGGTAAACTAGCATTTATTGCCCATCCCTAATTTCCCTTGAGTGGCTCCCTTGGCCATTTCAGGGGGCAGTTAAGAGTCAGCCACATTGTTGTGGGTCTGGAGTCACATATAGGCCAGACCGGGTAAGAGCGGCAGATTTCCTTCCCGAAAGGACATTAGTGAACCAGATGGGTTTATACAATAATCCGGTAGTTTCATGGTCACCATTACTGACACTAGTTTTTTAATCCCACATTTATTTATTCCCCAGCTGACGTGGTGGGATTTGAACTCATGTCACATGGATTATTCGTCCGGGCTCCTTGTTACTAGGCCTTTAACATTACCACTATGTTACCAGTCCCTGCTACCTATAAACTTATACGTAAGAACATCCGTTCTCTGACAAGCAGCTCGCTGGTAAACTGTCCAAGTAGCCACGTGTGATGCTGTGTGTGACGCAGGCTATTTGACCATAGAGGGCGGCGCCTCACAGCTGAGCTTGATTCTGCCCAACCAAACGTTCTTCCAGCTGGCTCACAACGCTGATTATTACCCTCCCTTGTCACAACACTATGAAGGCCAATCGTAGCCACCCCATTGTCAGCCACTCTTCCCTAGGCACGGAAGTTCAATGTGGTGGGAAGGCTTGCGTGCTCTGAGATCTATACTGGCGGGAATTTGACTCGTGGTAGGGCCACCCCCAAGCCAGATAGGTTAAAAAGTTGGATCCAGAGGGAGTGCAACGAAGGTTCACCAGACTGATTCCTGGGATGAGAGGGTTGTCCTATGAGGAGAGATTGAGTAGAATGGGCCCATGCCCTCTGGCGTTTAGAAGAATGAGAGGTGATCTCATTGAAACGTATGAAATTCTTAGAGGGCTTGACAGGGGAGACGCTGAGAAGTTGTTTCCCCCTGGCTGGAGAGTCTAGAACCAGGGGCATAGTCCCAGGATAAAAGATCGGCCATTTAGGACTGAGATGAGGAGGAATTTCTTCACTCAGAGGGTGGTGAGTCTTTGGAATTCTCTTCCCAAAAGGGCTGTGGATGTTGAGTCATTGAGTATATTCAAGACTGAGATCAATAGAATTTTGAGCACTAAGGGAATCAAGAGATATGGAGATCGGGGAGGGAGAGTGGAATTGATTAGAAGATCAGCCATGATCTTATTGAATGGCGGTACGGGCTCGAGGGGACAAATAGCCGACTCCTGCTCCTAATTCTTATGTTCTAGATTAAAGGCAGTGCACCTAAAGGGGGCCATGAGTCAGGCTAACGACCCGTCCACGTAAAAATGCTTTCCATTGCAGAAACCAACCCAGAGACAAGGTGAGTCTGTTATAGACTTGCAAATGTAACCATCAGCTGTGGAGAGCCATAATCTGCTGGTTGTAAGTAGCGTAGCCAACACTCCGGGAATTAAAGATTAATCTTCTGGACACTGCTGCAACCAAACCCAGGAGAAAGATCATCTTCTTTGGACACTTTTGTTTATTGGGTGTAAAAATATTCAAGATGGTAAAAAAAAGCTGTTTGACCGGGGGTTGTTGGGGGTTGGAGGTGGGAGGTCATGTGATGAAACCTCCAGGAATACACCCAGCCAAAGTTGGCAACTCTGATCTGAGTCAAATACCTTGCTCCAGACCGGGATCTGTGGAAAAAAACGGGTCGTCTCATTGTCACTAGGCACAGGAGACTCGACCTATCTGTCACTGAGGCTGGGATCAGGGATTAAACCTGGGATCTTCCTGTTCACTGTGGGTGGGCGGTCTAAAGAACCCTCTTTAATATTATTATAACTGTGCTTTAAGTGTCCTTTCTCTCTATCGCTGGTCTCTCTGATTGATCTTACTCACAACCTTGACCCCTACCTACAGTTTCCTTCTGCCTCACATGTTAACCATGGTCAAGATGGCAGGTGGCCATCGACACTGAGCGAAGGACCAACTGATATTGATGCTGGGAGGATGGCCAACTATGATTGATGCTGAGAGGATGGCCAAGCATGATTGATGCTGGTAGGATGGTCAACCATGACTGACGCTGGGAGGATGGTCAACCATGATTGACGTTGGGAAGATGGCCAACCATGATTGACGCTGGGAGGATGGTCAACCATGATTAATGCTGGGAGGATTGCCAACCATAATTGACGCGGGGATGATGGTCAAACCTGATTGTTGCCGGAGGATAGCCAACGATGATTGACATTAGGAGGAACACAGGAGCAGCTGTTGAGGGCAAATCTCCTCCACCCAACTCCCTCCACCCACCCTGCCACCCCTCTCATGTCTCTCTCCTTGCTTAAATGTTAGCTGTGGCTCAGTGGGTAGCACACTTGTCTCTGAGTCAGAAGGTTGTGGGTTCAAGTCCCACTCCAGGGACTTGAGCATATAAAACTAGGCTGACACTCCAGTGTAATGCAGAGGGAACGCTGCACTGTGGGAGGTGCCATCTTTCAAATGCGATGTTAAACTGAAGTCCCATCTGCTCTCTCAGGTGTATGTAAAAGATCCCATGGCACTATTTCGAAAGAAGAGCAGGGGAGTTGTCACCTGTATCCTGGCCAATATTTATCCCTCAATCAACATAACCAAAACAGAATACCTGGTCATTATCACATTGCTGTATGCGGGAGCTTGCTGTGCGCAAATTGCCTGCTGTGTTTCCTGAATGACCAACAGCGACTACACTCAAAAAGTACTTCATTTTCTGTACAGCACTTTGGGATGTCCGGTGGTCATGAAAGGCGCCATAGAAATGCAAATCTTTCTTTTTTTTTTTCTGTCTAACTCCCAATCTTAGCTTGCGATCAGTCCTGGGGCCACGGAGGTGGAGAGCTGGAAAGAAAACTCAGCCACGGTTCCTCCTCCTGATTATTTAGAAGCAGGTATTATAGATTATGTGCGAGGACATTGCCTGGACACTGCATGGTGCTCCCACCGGCGAGTGATTTCACCAACGAGGCAGGCAATCGAGTGCCAGAGAGATGATGGGTTCTGTTATATATGCAGACTATAGATATACTCTCTGTGTAGTCATTGTATAGTTGCATAAGATGGAGACTTGTTACCTGATGTACTTCAATAAGGTTTACACTGTGTATATATTATGCTGGCACCACTAGAGAGTGCAACTGGTGGAGACCTGAGGGGTTTCCTGCCCCTGTGGCAGAGGCTGTTTACCAGAGGGCACTGCGGTGGGAGACCTGAAGGTCACCTGCATAGGTGCGCAGGGCCCACCATGCTTGTGCCTCACTCTGGAGTTATGAATAAAGAACCAAGGTCACTATAGTCTGAGTACAACACATTGCCTCATGGAGTCTGTGGTGTATGTAGCACACAAATCACTGACTCCACACGGTCTGGTGTAAATCTAACTGCTGTGACCTTCGTCCTTTATTGTTCAGCTCCAGAGTGCCTCTCAGGTGTGGTGGTCAGTCTTATATAGCACCTGTTGCAGGTACTGCCAGGGTTTCCCACCACAGCGCCCTCTGTGGTGTGGCATAGTGCTTACATTACATTTAAGGTACTGGTATGATACACACATCATTACATAACAGAGTCATTTTTTGATAAGTGCATTAGATAAATTTATAAGTGCATTGCAGACATAACAGGTTCAGTATGGCGGTGGGGTTTGCACACGTTCAGCTCTGACGTGCCACCACCCCTCACCACACGAGGCAGTTAATGAACTAAACCTTAATTGAGCACAGTACCAACCTTAAGGACCCGATAGGCCTCCTCAAAGACAGCCCTTTTATCTGGGCACAAGCAGATGACGCAGTTCGAGCTGGAAAGAAATACGAGCGAAGATATTAAAAAGTTAAACATACACTTGGTTGGCTCAGAGAAAGAGACCATTCAGCCCCTCGAGCCTATTCCATCACCCAATTAGATCATGGCTGATCTGCGTCTAGACTCCATTTACCCACCGTTGCTCCGTATCCTTTGACAACCTTACCCAATTAAAAACTCTACCGATCTCAGTCTCGAAAACTCCAATTGACCCGCTGCATCCACACCCTTTTGGAAAGAGAATTCCCGATTCCCACTACGCTTTGTGTGCAGAAATGCTTCTTGCTTTCCCTCCTGAATGGTCTGCTTGTAATTTTAAGATTGGCTGGAAATCCCGGCCTCCCTGGGTTCTTACAGAGTGTATACGGAGTGTGTACGGAGTGCGTACGGAGTGTGTACGGAATGTGTACAGGATGTGCACGGAGTGTGCACGGAATGTGTACGGAGTGTGTACAGGGTGTTTTCGGGGTGTGTACGGAATGTGCACGGACAGTGTACGGAATGTGTACGGGGTGTGCACGGAGTGTGCACGGAGTGTGTACGGGATGTGCTACAGAATGTGTACGGGATGTGTACGGAGTGTGTACGGAGAGTGTACGGAGAGTGTACGGAGTGTGCACGGAGTGTGTACGGAGCGTGCTACGGAATGTGTACGGGATGTGTACGGGGTGTGTACGGGATGTGCACGGAAAGTGTACGGGATGTGTACGGAGTGTGTACGGAGAGTGTAGGGAGAGTGTACGGAGTGTGCACGGAGTGTGTACGGAGCGTGTATGGGATGTGTACGGGGTGTGTACGGAGTGTGTACGGAATGTGTACGGAGTGTGTACGGAGTGTGCATGGAGTGTGTACGGAGTATGTACGGAATGTGTACGGGATGTGTACAGGGTGTGTACGGAGTGTGTACGGAATGTGTACGGGGTGTGTACGGGATGTGTACAGGGTGTGTACGGGGTGTGTACGGAGTGTGTACAGAGAGTGTACGGAGTGTGCACGGAGTGTGTACGGAGTGTGCTACGGAATGTGTACGGGGTGTGTACGGAGTGTGTACGGAATGTGTACGGAGAATGTACGGAGTGTGCACGGAGCGTGTACAGAGTGTGTACGGACCCGGGAAGGCATCGCAAAGGCTGGTTTTCAGCGCACAATGTGCATGTGCTGAAAACGGGTTTTTCCGACATATCAAGCTGGAGCTCGACAGATCCTCTGCATCTCGGGAGCGAGGACATTTGCAAGGGCAAGATTGCGGGATTTACCCATCTCTTGCCCAGCAAATGTCCTCAAAACCCTCGCGCCTGATAAAAGCAGGAGCACAGCCTACCGTTACAGGCGTAAGAGTTTTAAAACACACAAAATTATAATAAAATTAAATTAATAAAACACATTTTACTGCTAAAAATCCTGCCCACTAAGGTAAGTTTATTTTTAACCCGAATTACAAAACTAAAAAAAAAAATCGGGAAAATATATTTTTTTTCTAAGACATTTATTAACTTTAATTTCACTTAATTTTAATTATGTGAGGTGTATTTTATTTTTTATTATAGTGTTTAATGGTTTTTTTGTCTCATTAATAGCAATGAGAACTGGTAGATACGGAGTTCCCGTTGCTACTAATGAGAAAGCTGTGGAATACTGTACCTGATTGGCTGAGCAGTCACATGTGACTGCACCTTCTGCCTGGGAACCTGGAGGACGGGAGCACGCTTCACAGCGCGGGAAGAGAAGGTCCTCCCACCGGAATCCCACGCTCCTCCCGGACCACCAGGTAAATTGGTAGAAATGTTTCAGGTCGGAGGCAATTGCCCGCGGGAAGCCTCCGACCGCAATTTCTGGGCCATTATGTCCCTTTCTTCTTGATTCCCCGACATAGTGCCTTTCACAACCACCAGATAGTTTGCAGCCAATGAAGTACTTTTTGAAGTGTAGTCACTGTTGTAATGTAGGAAACGCAGCAGCCAATTTGCGCAAAGCAAGCTCCCACAAACAGCAATGTGATAATGAGCAGATAATCTGTTTTAGTGATGTTGATTCAGGGATGAATATTGGCTAGGACACTGGAGAGAACTCCCCTGCTCTTCTTTGAAATATTGCTACGGGAGCTTTTACATTCACCTGAGAAGGCAGATGGGCCTCAGTTTAACGTCTCATTCAAAAGACGGCACCTCCAAAGGTGCAGCACTCCCTCAGTACTGCACTGGGAGTATCAGCTTAGCTTTTTGTGCTCAAGTCTCTGAAGTGGGCCTTAAACCCACAACCTTCTGACTCAGAGGTAAGAGTGCTACCCACTGAGCCACGGCTGACAGACAATACGAAATGATTTCTCCATATCTATCCGATCGAATCTTAGTCATCTTAAACATCTTCATTTAAATATTTCAATCAGATCACCCCTGAACCTGATAAACCCGAGGAAAGACAACCAGTCCTCATAATTTAACCCTCTAACCCCCGGCTATCATTTTGGTAAATCTGCACTGCACCGCCTCCAAGGTCAAAAAATCCTTTCTGGGTTGCAGAGTCCAGAGCTGGACGTCTCCAAGGGCATTAATAACCCAGAACAGACCAATGGACTGTCCCCACAGGTGTTCAAAACTGGAGTTGCTTTCACTCCAACCAACGGCTTAGATTAGACTTGGCTGTGATTCCTCTCATAACGGAATATCTGCTTGGACTTGTGGTGTAGGCATGAAGAGTGTCCACTTGAAGGATGTATTGAGGAGGCTGTCTATGACTGATAAAACCTCACAGTCAATGCCTTCAGCAGAGTATGTGACTGAATTGGCCAAAATAATGAGCAGACATATTCAAAAAAGGCATTGAACACAAATCGATCAGATTTGTCTCTGACTTACACTAGAATGTCAAAGCTATTGTACTGAATGCCAGCGTCTCCCAACTTCTCAATGTATCCCTGGACAAATTCGGTGTTTGTTTCCTTGTATCCAAACTTCTTCTGATGATACGAGATGTACTTGCGTGAGATTTGGATCTGCAGCAAAAACAGCACGGGGTTAGATACAGAGTAAAGCTCCCTCTATACTGTCCCATCAAACACTCCCAGGGCAGGTACAACACGGGGTTAGATACAGAGTAAAGCTCCCGCTACACTGTCATATCAAACACTCCCAGGGCAGGTACAACACAGGGTTAGATACAGAGTAAAGCTCCCTCTATACTGTCCCATCAAACACTCCCAGGGCAGGTACAGCACGGGGTTAGATACAGAGTAAAGCTCCCACTATACTGTCCCATCAAACACTCCCAGGGCAGGTACAGCACAGGGTAAGATACAGAGTAAAGTTCCCGCTATACTGTCCCATCAAACCTTCCCAGGGCAGGTACAGCATGGGTTAGATACAGAGTAAAGCTCCCTCTACACTGTCCCATCAAACACTCCCAGGGCAGGTACAGCATGGGTTAGATACAGAGTTAAGCTCCCTCTACACTGTGCCATCAAACACTCCCAGGGCAGGTACAGCATGGGTTAGATACAAAGTAAAGCTCCCTCTACACTGTCCCATCAAACACTCCCAGGATAGGGACAGCACGGGTTAGATATAGAGTAAAGCTCCCTCTACACTGTCCCATCAACCACTCCCAGGGCAGGTACAGCACGGGGTTAGATACAGAGTAAAGCTTCCTCTACACTGTCCCATCAAACACTCCCAGGATAGGGACAGCACGGGTTAGATATAGAGTAAAGCTCCCTCTACACTGTCCCATCAACCACTCCCAGGGCAGGTACAGCACGGGGTTAGATACAGAGTAAAGCTCCCTCTACACTGTCCCATCAAACCTTCCCAGGGCAGGTACAGCATGGGTTAGATACAGAGTAAAGCTCCCTCTACACTGTCCCATCAAACACTCCCAGGGCAGGTACAGCATGGGTTAGATACAGAGTTAAGCTCCCTCTACACTGTGCCATCAAACACTCCCAGGGCAGGTACAGCATGGGTTAGATACAAAGTAAAGCTCCCTCTACACTGTCCCATCAAACACTCCCAGGACAGGGACAGCACAGGATAGATACAGAGTAAAGCTCACTCTGCACTGTCCCATCAAACACTCCCAGGACAGGTACAGCACGGGTTAGATACAGAGTAAAGCTCCCTCTATACTGTCCCATCAAACACTCCCAGAGCAGGTACAGCACGGGTTTGATACAGAGTAAAGCTCACTCTTCACTGTCCCATCAATATGTTTTGCCCCAATCTAAGGAGTGCTCCCTATTGCAACAGTTTTCTATTTCCGGCACAAGTTATTCTGTTTGATTGACCATTTCTAGACAAATAGGTGCAGTTTTGTGCTGCCCCCATGAAGAACTGGGATGGGACTGTCCAAATGTATTTCACATAAGAGATCAGGCAGGACAAGAGGATTTGAACCGGGGATCTGATGCACTGCGGGTCAGGTGATCCCAACATCTTCATGTCCAACGTAGGTGTCAGACTCAATTCAATTCCACCTGCACAACACTGGAATAGGCTGTCCTTCCAGTCGATGTTAGATGAAGCAAGCTTGCATTTCTATAGTGCCCTTCACAACCTCAGGTTGTCCCAATGTGCTTCACAACCAATGCAGTACGTTTTGAAGTGTAGTCACTCTTGTAATGTGGGAAACGTGGCAGCCAATTTGCGCACAGCGAGCTCCCACAAACAGCAATGTGATAATGACCAGATAATCAGTTTTTAGTTATGTTGATTGAGGGATAAATATTGGTCTAGGACACCGGGATAACTCCCCTGCTTTTCTATGAATAGTGCCATGGGATCTTTTACATCCATCTGACAGGGCAGACGGGGCCTTGGTTTAACATCTCAGTTGAAAGACGGCGCCTCTGATAGTGCAGCGCTCCCTCAGTGTCAGCCTAGAGTTTTGTGCTCAAGTCTCTGGAGTGGGACTTGAATCCACAACCTTCTGACTCACAGGTGAAAGAGTGCTACCCACTGAGCCACGGCTGACACTGCTAATCATGGGGCCCCATTGTTGTACGTAGTGTCTTGCAGTATTGTTTTTGTCATGTATGTAACCTGTATGTAACAACACTGCAATACTGTAATGTATGTAAGAAATGCACACCTTGACCACAGGGGGTGAACTTGTGGGAGACACTCCTCACCTGGTCATCCAGGTATATAAAGGGAGGTCCCACGCAGGGTCATCACTTCTTGGTCCTGTGAATAAAGGTTCAGGTCTTGGAGTGACCTTGTCCATAGAATGTGCCTCGTGTGGATTTGTGGTATTGTGTAAGGACTTTACATTGGCGACGAGAAATGGGAATCAACGACCCACGAGAATGGCCACCGGCAGCACAGATGAACGGTACTGTGTTGGTGAGGACTGGGACGATTTCATTGAGAGGCTCCAGCAGAGCTTTGTCATGAAGGACTGGCTGGGAGACGCAGCGGCCGACAAGCTAAGAACGCTGAAGTTCAGCGGGTTCATGTGGCAAACATTCACAGCTCATATACCAAAACGCCACCTATGATGATGAAAGTCCTATTAAACGGCATCCCTGTACGCATGGAGTTGGACACGGGGGCCAGCCAGTCACTCATGAGTGTTCAACAATTCGAAAAGCTGTGGCCACTCAAAGCCAGCAGACCCAAACTAGAATGCATTGAGACGCAATTACGGACGTACATCAAATAAATTACTCCAGTGCTAGGCAGTGCAATGTTGGCGGTCATACATAATGGATCGGTGAACCGGCTGCCGCTCTGGATTGTCCCGGGCAATGGCCCCGCACTGTTGGGGAGAAGCTGGTTAGCTGAGATGAACTGGAAATGGGGAGATATGCACGCCATGTCATCTGTGGAGAAAAGTTCATGCTCACAGGTCCTGCAGCAATTTGAGTCGCTATTTCAACCTGGCATCGGGATGTTCAAAGGTACCAAAGTAGTGATACGCATCACCCCGGATGCCAGACCAGTGCACCACAAAGCCAGAGCTGTGCCGTATGTGATGCGGGAGAAAATTGAGAGCAAGTTGGTGAGAGAGGGCATTATCTCGCCCGTTGAATTCAGTGACTGGACGAGCCCCATCGTTCCCGTCCTAAAAGCGGATGGTTCTGTCAGGATCTGTGGCGACTACAAGGCCACTATCAACCGGGTGTCCCTACAAGACCAATATCTGTTCCTGAGAGCGGAGGACCTTTTTGCCACGCTGGCAGACGGCAAGCTGTTCACCAAGTTGGACCTCACTTCAGCCTACATGACCCAAGAACTGGCCGACGAATCTAAACTACTGACCACCATCACCACGCACAAGGGACTGTTCGTTTACAACAGGTGCCCATTTGTCATTCGATCAGCGGCCGCGATTTTTCAAAGAAAAATGGAAAGCCTGCTCAAATCCATTCCCGGAACGATCGTATTTCAGGACGATATCCTCATCACCGGTCGAGACACCCAGGAATACCTCCACAACCTGGAGGAGGTGCTACTCCGACTGGACCGGGTAGGCCTGCGACTCAAGAAGTCTAAGTTTGTGTTTTTGGCTCCCGAGGTCGAGTTTCTGGGCAGGAGGGTTGCTGCAGACGGGATTCGGCCCACCGAATCCAAAACAGAGGCGATTCGACGAGCGCCCAGGCCCTGCAACACATCAGAGCTGCGTTCATTTCTGGGACTCCTGAACTATTTCGGGAACTTTCTGCCGAACTTAAGCACATTGTTGGAGCCGCTACACATGCTCCTGCGTAAGGGTTGCGATTGGTTTTGGGGGACTGTCAGGAAAGGGCTTTTGATCGGGCACGAAGCCTACTTTGTTCAATTAAGTTATTAACCCTGTACGACCCCCATAAGAAATTGGTTCTGACATGTGATGCATCGTCCTATGGGTTTGGGTGCGTGTTGCAGCAGGGTAACGCTGAGGGCCAACTACAACCTGTGGCTTATGCCTCCAGGTCGCTTTCTCAAGCTGAACGGGGATATGGGATGGTTGAGAAGGAAGCACTCGCATGTGTCTATGGGGAAAAGATGCACCAGTACCTTTTTTGCAGGGGGTTCGAATTAGAAACGGACCACAAGCCGTTAACAGCCCTGCTGTCAGACAGCAAGGCTGTCAATGCCAATGCGTCAGCTCGCATACAGCGATGGGCTTTCACGCTGGCTACGTATGACTACACCATCCGGCACCAGCCCAGCACCGAAAACTGCGCTGACGCACTCAACAGGCTTCCACTGGTCACCACTGAGGGGGCAGCGGAGCAAAGCGCTGAGATGGTCACGGCTGTCGCTGCCTTTGACAGCGCAGGGCTCCCCCATCACAGCCCGCCAGATCAAAATCTGGACCAACAGAGATCCCCTCCTATCCTTGATTAAGAAATGTGTCCTGACTGGGGATTGGGCGCCCGCACACGGAGCATGCTCTGAGGAGGCCAGACCGTTTCACAGACGGATGGATGAGCTCTCCATCCAAGCCGACTGCCTACTATGGGGCAGCCAGGTAGTCATGCCCCAGAGGGACAGGGAAACATTCGTCAGGGAACTCCACAGCGAGCACCCTGGCGTCGTGTTGATGAAGGCCATTGCCCGGTCACATGTATGGTGGCCGGGAATTGATTCAGACCTGGAACACTGTGTTCGCAGGTGCACGACGTGTGCCCCCAGGGAGGCCCCGCTCAGCCCGGGGCCCTGGCCCACCAGGCCATGGTCACGTATTCATGTGGACTATGCAGGCCCGTTCATGGGAAAAATGTTTCTCATTGTGGTTGATGCGTGCTTGAAATGGATCGAATGCATCATTTTGAATTCGTGCCCGACATCCACCACTGTGGAGAGTCTGCGTGCGGTCTTTGCGACCCACGGCTTGCCGGACATCCTGGTTAGCGATAATGGCCCATATTTCACAAGCTACGAATTCCAGGAGTTCATGTCGGGTAATGGCATTAACCATGTCAGGACAGCACCGTTCAAGCCGGCCTCCAATGGCCAGGCGGAACGTGCGGTCCAAATCATTAAACAAGGCATGCTCCGGATTCAAGGACCCTCCCTTCAATGCCACCTATCGCGCCTCCTGCTGGCCTATAGGTCCCGACCGCACTCGCTCACGGGGGTCCTGCCCACGGAGCTACTCATGAAATGAACACTCAAAACTCGGCTGTCCCTCATTCATCCAGTCCTGTCCGCCATTGTTGAGGGCAAGCGCCAGTCCCAAAACGAGTACCATGACCGCAATTCAAGGGGGAGATATATAGAAATTGATGACCCCGTATTTGTTCTCAATCACGCTTTGGGGCCCAAATGGCTTGAGGGTACTGTAATAGACAAAGAGGGGAATAGGATCATAGTGGTTAAACTTAACAATGGGCAGATATGCTGCAAGCATCTGGACCAATTAAAAAAAGGTTCAGCATGGACACTGAGGAACCTGAGGAAGAGCATGAGATGGTGCTCACACCACCGCCAGTGAACGAGCAACAAGAACATTCAGCAGCATGCACAGTCCCAGCAGTCAGCCCGGACAGGCCGGTATTACCACAGGTGACAGAGACGCATACCAAGGCTGAACAACCACAGCCTCAACTGCGGCGCTCCACGAGAGAGCGCAGACTACCCGAGAGACTTAACCTATGATTCCAATAAGATGTTGAGGGGGAGGTGATGTCATGTATGTAACCTTTATGTAACAACACTGCATACTGTATACACCTAAGAAATGCACACCTTGACCACAGTGGGTGAACTTGTGGGAGACACTCCTCACCTGGTCATCCAGGTATGTAAAGGGAGGTCCCACGCAGGGTCATCACTTCTTGGTCCTGTGAATAAAGGTTCAGGTCATGGAGTGACCTTGTCCATAGAATGTGCCTCGTGTGGATTTGTGATATTGTGTAAGGACTTTACAGTTTTAAGCTGGCAATGATTGAACTATATTTTACAAGGCATTGCATGACTAAAAGTGTCATCGACTGGGCTAGGTTTGTAATCAGACTGAGTGGAGACGGAAAATTGAAATGGTTGGTTGAACTTCCCCCCTTCTCCCCCTCTTCCTCCCCCCTTCTCCTCCTCCTCTACACTCTCCCTTCCCTCTCTGCCCCTCCTACTCTCCCCCCACTAGATGCTAGTGTTGGCCAATTATTCCACTCTAGGGAGCATCAGAGCCCCTCCTGATCCTGCTCTCACACAACATTCACGTATGACTTGCTTCCACACCAAAAAGGGATGAGTTCACAGGTGTTTCAATAAAGGACGTGATAAACCAGGACCCGAACTACATGTTGAAGGGTGGAAGATGCCTGTGCGTGGATTTTAACGTGTAGTGGCCATTGCACACCAGCCACCACACGGGCTTGACAGAGTTAGGTCTACGAGTCAGCCGTAGATCAGTGGGTAGCACGCTCGCCTCTGAGTCAGAAGGTTATTCTTTCAAGTCCTTTCCTCGAACCAACCAGGGAGCAGGCTATCTTAGATCTGGTACTGTGTAATGAGATAGGATTAATAAACGATTTCCCTGTAAAGGATCCTCTAGGAATGAGTGACCATTACATAGTTAAATTTCAAATTCAGTTGGAGGGTGAGAAAGCTGGATCTCAAACCAATGTCCTAAGCTTAAATAAAGGAGACTACAAAGGTATGAAGGCAAAGGTGGCTAAAGTAAACTGGGAAAATAGATTAAAATGTGGGACGGTTGATGAACAGTGGCAGACATTTAAGGGGATATTTCATAACTCTCAACAAAAATATATTCCAATGAGAAGGAAAGACTGTAAGAGACGGGATAACCATCCGTGGCTAACTAAGGAAATAAGGGAGGGTATCAAATTGAAAACAAGGGCATAAAATGTGGTCAAGACTAGTGGGAGGCCAGAGGATTGGGAAACTTTTAAAAAGCCAGAAAAGAACGATTAAAAATATAATAGAGAGGGAAGATAGATTATGAAAGTAAACTAGCAAGAAATATAAAAACAGATTGTAAGAATTTCTACAGGTACATAAAAAGGAAAAGGGTGGGGAATTAATAATGGGTTAACAGGGAAATGGCAGGGACGTTGAACAAATATTTTGTATTGGTCTTCATGGTAGAAGGAACTAAAAACATCCCAATAGTGGATAATCAAGGGGCTGTAGGGAGGGAGGAACTTAATACAATCACTAAGTCCCCTGGACCTGATGGCTTGCATCCTAGGGTCCTAAAAGAAGTGGCTGCAGAGATAGTGGATGCATTGGTTGTAATTACCAAAATTCCCTGGATTCTGGGGAGGTCCCAGCAAATGTAATGCTCCTATTTAAAAAAGGAGGCAGACAGAAAGCAGGAAACTATAAATCAGTTAGCCTAACATCGGAAAAATGCAGGAGTCCATTATTAAGGAAGCAGTAGCAGGATATTTGGAAAAGCATAATTCAATCAAGCAGAGTCAGCATAGTTTTATGAAAAGGAAATTGTGTTTGGACAAATTTACTCGAGTTCTTTGAGGATGGTGGATAAGGGGGAACCAGTGGATGTGGTGTATTTGGATTTCCAGAAGGCATTCGATAAGGTGCCACATAAAAGGTGACTGCACAAGATAAAAGTTCACGGGGTTGGGGGTAATATATTAGCATGGATAGAGGATTGGCTAACTAACAGAAAATAGAGAGTCGGGATAAATGAGTAATTTTCTGGTTGGCAAACAGTAACAAGTGAATGCCGCAGGGATCAGTGTTGGGGCCTCAACTATTTACAATCTATATTAATGACTTGGATGAAGTCATTACGAGTGTAATGTAGCCAAGTTTTCTGATGATACAAAGATGGGTGGGAAAGCAAATTGTGAGGAGGACACAAAAAATCTGCAAGGGATATGGACAGGCTAAGTGAGTGGGCAAAAATTTGGCAGATGGAGTATAATGTGGGAAAATGTGGCAGAAAAAAATAGAAAAGAAAATTCTAATTTAAATGGAGAAAAATTGCAAAGTGCTGCAGTACAGAGGGACCTGGGGGTCCTTGTGCATGAAACACAAAAAGTTAGTATGCAGGTACAACAAGTGATCAGGAAGGCAAATGGAATGTTGGTCTTTATTGCAAGGGGGATAAAGTATAAAAACAGAGAAGTCCTGCTACAACTGTACAGGGTATTGGTGAGGCCACAGCTGAAGTACTGCGTACAGTTTTGGTCTCCGTATTTAAGGAAGGATATACTTGCATTGGAGGCTGTTCAAAGCAGGTTCACGAGGTTGATTCCGGAGATGAGGGGGTTGACTTATTTAAGGTGGAGATAGATAAATTTTTGAGTGATAAGGGACTAAGGGGTTATGGGGAGCGGGCAGGGAAGTGGAGCTGAGTCCATGATCACATCAGCCATGATCTTATTAAATGGCGGAGCAGGCTCAAGGGGTCAATTGGCCTACTCCTGCTCCTATTTCTTATGTTCTTGTGTTTATATGTCCCCGAGTTTTATTTTCTCCTATGAGTGGAAATATCCTCTCTGCATCCATCTTGTCGAGCCCCCTCATTATCTTATATTCGAAGACGTGAGCACATAATCCAGGCTTACGCTCCAGTGCAGTACTGACGGAGTGCTGTCTTTAGGATGAGACATTAAACTGAGGCCCTA
The DNA here is from genome assembly GCF_044704955.1 of Pristiophorus japonicus. Taxonomy (NCBI): domain Eukaryota; kingdom Metazoa; phylum Chordata; class Chondrichthyes; family Pristiophoridae; genus Pristiophorus; species Pristiophorus japonicus. The sequence continues at coordinate 13,945,427 of NC_091987.1, forward strand.
TCTGCTCTCTCAAGTAAATGTAAAAGATCCTTATTGGAAGAAGAGCAGGGGACTTCTCCATGGTGTCGTAGGCCAATGTTTACCCCTCAATCAACATCACTAAAACAGATTATCTGATGATTAACAGATTGCTGATTGTGGGAACTTGCTGTGTGCAGTTTGGCTGCCGCGTTTCCTATATTACAACAGTGACTGCACTTCAAACGGATCTTAGTGGCTGTGAAGTGCTTTGGGATGTGCCTAAGATTGTGAAAGCCGCTATATAAAGGGAAGTCTTTCTTTCATTTCTCTGTCAAATGCCCCCTTTTAGAAAGTATGTGAACATGCACATTTGTGTGCACGTGAGTGTGCGTGAGTGTGAGTGTGAGCGCACGTGAGTGTGCGTGCGCGTGAGTGAGTGTGCACGTGAGTGAGTGAGTGCGTGCGTGAGTGAGTGTGTGCATGAGTGAGTGTGCGCCAGTGAGCGTGTGCGTGAGTGAGTATGTGCGTGAGTGTGTGAGTGTGTGAGAGTGAGTGTGTGTGTGTGAGTGAGTGTGTGCGTGAGCGAATGTGTGAGTGTGTGAATGTGTGCGTGAGTAAGTGTGTGCGTGTGCATGAGTAAGTGTGTGAGTGTGTGCGTGAGTGAGTGTGTGCGTGAGTGAGTGTGCGCGTGAGTGAATGTGTGAGTGTGTGTGAGTGAATGTATGCGTGAGTGAGTGTGTGATTGTGTGTGTGAGTGAGTGTGTGATTGTGTGTGTGAGTGAGTGTGTGATTGTGTGTGTGAGTGAGTGTGTGATTGTGTGTGTGAGTGAATGTGTGAGTGAGTGTGTGATTGTGTGTGTGTGAGTGAGTGTGTGAATGTGTGAGTGAGTGTGTGATTGTGTGTGTGTGAGTGAGTGTGTGATTGTGTGTGTGAGTGAATGTGTGAGTGAGTGTGTGATTGTGTGTGTGTGAGTGAGTGTGTGATTGTGTGTGTGAGTGAGTGTGTGATTGAGTGTGTGAGAGAGTGTGTGATTGTGTGTGTGAGTGAGTGTGTGATTGTGTGTGTGAGTGAGTGTGTGATTGAGTGTGTGAGAGAGTGTGTGATTGTGTGTGAGTGAGTGTGTGATTGAGTGTGTGAGAGAGTGTGTGATTGTGTGTGTGAGTGAGTGTGTGATTGTGTGTGTGAGTGAGTGTGTGATTGAGTGTGTGAGAGAGTGTGTGATTGTGTGTGTGAGTGAGTGTGTGATTGTGTGTGTGAGTGAGTGTGTGATTGTGTGTGTGAGAGAGTGTGTGATTGTGTGTGTGAGTGAGTGTGTGATTGTGTGTGTGAGTGAGTGTGTGATTGTGTGTGTGAGTGAGTGTGTGATTGTGTGTGTGAGTGAGTGTGTGATTGTGTGTGTGAGTGGGTGTGTGATTGTGTGTGTGAGAGAGTGTGTGAGTGAATGTATGTGTGAGTGAGTGTGTGATTGTGTGTGAGAGAGTGTGTGTGATTGTGTGTGAGAGAGTGTGTGTGATTGTGTGTGTGTGAGTGAGTGTGTGATTGTGTGTGTGTGAGTGTGTGATTGTGTGTGTGTGATTGTGTGTGTGTGAGAGAGTGTGTGATTGTGTGTGTGTGATTGTGTTTGTGTGAGAGAGTGTGTGATTGTGTGTGTGTGAGAGAGTGTGTGATTGTGTGTGTGTGAGTGAGTGTGAGTGAATGTATGCGTGAGTGAATGTGTGAGTGTGTGTGAGTGATTGTGTGCGTGAGTGAGTGTGTGAGTGTGTGTGTGAGAGAGTGTGTGCATGTTTGGATATGTGCTTGCATGCACAACAACTTGAAGACAAGATCGAGTTCAGCTGTGATGCTTTCCATGGTTCAATAACTTACCATCCCTTATTGTTTTGGCTCACATATGAAGAATGGTCACTTAGGTGAAATACCAGAAAGTGACCCCAGGAACGAGTCAGGAAAGTGGGCAAGATTGGCAGAGCAAGGAGAATAAAACCGATGAAATACTGATACAAAAGGAAAATACCGAAGAAATTCTGATCCTGGAATCTATTCTAGAGGGCAACAATTGCAGCATTAATAACTCTCTATTGCCTTACCAGCTCATCAGTCATGTCCACTCCAGTGACATGACCATTGGTTCCCACCAGCTTGCTCAGGATATAGCTGTCCCGCCCAGAACCACTTCCCAGGTCCAATACACGACATCCTTCCAGTTTTTCTGGGACCACGAGTCCGCAACCAAAATACCTGGAAAACAAACGGGGAAACGGACAGGGGCAGAGAGAGGGAGAGAGAGACAGAGAGAGTGAGAGCGAGAGAGACAGAGAGAGAGACAGAGAGACAGAGACAGCGAGAGAGAGTGACAGAGAAAGTGACAGAGAGTGACAGAGAGACAGTCAGAGAGAGAGAGACAGAGAGGGAGAGAGAGAGTGACAGATAGACAGAGAGTGGGAGAGAGTGAGGCAGAGAGAGAGAGAGAGTAAGAGAGTGAGACAGAGAGAGAGAGAGAGAGAGACAGGGAGAGAGAGAGAGAGAGTGACAGAGAGAGAGTGACAGAGAGACAGACAGAGAGAGAGAAAACAGAGAGAGCGAGAAAGAGAGACAGAGAGTGACAGAGAGAGTGCGAGACAGGGAGACAGAGAGAGAGTGACAGAGAGAGTGACAGAGACAGAGAGAGACAGAGAGAGAGAGAGACAGAGAGAGAGAGAGCGAGACAGAGACAGAGAGAGAGACAGCGAGCGCGATAGAGAGCGACAGAGAGAGAGTGACAGAGAGAGAGAGAGACATAGAGATAGAAACAGAGTGTGAGTGACAGAGACACACAGAGAGACAGAGAGATAGAGAGACAGTGACAGAGAGAGAGTGACAGAGACAGAGAGAGAGAGAGGTAGACAGAGCGATAGAGAGTGACAGAGAGACAGAGAGACAGACAGAGAGAGAGAAACAGACAGAGACAGAGAGGGATAGAGAGAGAGACAGAGAGATAGAGACAGAAGAGAGAGAGAGAGACAGAGGAAGCAAGAGAGAGAGAGACAGATGAAAAGAGAGAGAGAGAGAGACATAGAATGAGAGAGATACAGATACAGAAAGAGATAGAGAAACAGAGGGAGAGCGATGCTGTGGTTAGTATTCACCTCCCTCACACTTCCAACAGTTTCTACCGTCACGTGGAAGGAGTCAGTTTGTCGGGCAGCCCAAGATTGTGATCAGTGAACAACAGTGTTCAGTGAGTATATGACAGGGGCACGAGTGGGTCTACAATACACTGTACAAACCAATACACATTCCTTCCACAAACTGGGCGAAGTTTGCTTGGACCTGGGTTTAGATGGAGTCCAGACGCATGGGGCAAAAACAAACTTTGCTACTGCCCAGTATCACCCCTTAGCCCACCCTCTCCCCTTAGCCCACCCTCTCCCCTTAGCCCACCCTCTCCCTTAGCTCACACTCTCCCCTTAGCCCACCCTCTCCCCTTAGCCCACCCTCTCCCCTTAGCCCACCCTCTCCCCTTAGCCCATCCTCTCCCCTTAGCCCACCCTCTCCCGTTAGCCCACCCTCTCCCCTTAGCCCACCCTCTCCCCTTAGTTCATTGTAATGTCTGTAAGCTTGTAATGTTTGTAGCTCCACACTGTGGATGTGGACGTATTGTGTACTGCAAGTGCAGGGTTACTAATAAACAGAACGAGGCAGACTTCCGGAGGCTTCCGAGAGAGCTGCCTGCCATATTAGGAAGCAGTGTGTGCTGTGCTCTGTGAATATATCACATTTGGCGACGAGGATGGGCTTTTTCGGATGATTTAAAGCTAAAATTTTGTTGGTGAAGAATTCAGCTAGCCGACAGAGAGACTTTGGAAGTTTCTGTCTTTGGAAAAAAGCTACAAAATCCGAGGTAAAATACAGCACATGGTGTGAACAGCTAGAGATTAAAATGGCAGGTGTATTGGGATATTTGGGGGAATATAGACACGACCGGGAACGTTTTAAAGCGTATGTGGATCAGCTAGAAATGTATTTCACTGCAAATAACATAATCGAAGTTCCAGACAATGCAATCCAGAACAGGGCTGTGTTGGAATGTAAGAAAGCAATCTTCTTATCGGAGGCGGGTCCGACAGTGTACGAAACCCTTGTAAATCTGCTTGTGCCTGACGAGCCAAAGGACACAACGCTTAAAGAGAGTTTAACGAAGCTGGAGCAGCACTATAACTCCAAACCGTTAGAAATTGCTGAAAGCTAGCGTTTTGGGATTCGGAATCAAAAGGCTGATGAAAGTATCAGTGATTGCATCATAGCATTAAAAAAGCTATTGATGCACTGTAATTTTGAAAACTTTCAAAACCGAGCATTATGGGATTGTTTTGTTTGTGGGGTGAAAAATGATGCGATCAGAAGGAAGTTATTGATGATGGATGACTTGACTTTTGAGATTGCTTGTCAGACAGCGAGGTCGATGAGCATGGCGAACAATATTCCCGAGAATTAAATAATGATTACGGTCATCAGTCAACCGAGGTAAATCACCTGCAGATTCAAAGTAAAAGACGGTGGGGGCCGAAAGTCTCAGAAACTGGAAATTCTAACAGAGCGTCGAAGTCGTGCTATAGGTGCCTGGGACAACACATTGCTCAAAGTTGTCCATATGTGAAGGCAGAGTGTTTCTTCTGCACAAAGACTGGGCATCTTGCGAAGGCATGCCAATTAAAGGGTAAACCAGTTTTTAAAGCTATGAGTTCAGCATTCAAAACTATGAGTAGAAATCCAAAGAGATTACATAGCATGGAAGAACAACATGACGAGGAGATGTTAGAGTTATACGTCATCAGGAGCACGAGGTTAACGGACAGCGATACGGAAAGCATCAAAATCCACATAGATGTTGCGGGATTCAAGATGCCAATGGAAATTGACACGGGTGCATCCGTGAGTGCAGTACCGGAGTCACTATACCGTGACAAATTGCATGATTTTCAACTGGAGAAATTCAAGATAGAGCTGCGAGGCTACTCGGGAGAGAAAATTCCTGTGGTAGGTCGTATCACCGTACCGGTGAAATATAAAGATCAATTTCAGAACTTGCCTCTAATAGTAGTGAAAGGAACAAGTCTGTCTTACTAGGAAGAAATTGGTTGCGTTTACTGAAGCTGGATTGGAGTAAGATTTTCTGTGTGGAAGCGAGATTTTCATCAACGGATGAGGTTATCAAGAAGTATCCGAAGGTGTTCTGTGAAATGGGCAGTCCGATCCAAGGCTTCAAGGCGAGTGTCAGGGTACAGAAGGACGTTAGATCGGTTTATTACAAACCACGTTCCATACCATATGCACTCAAGGAGAAAGTTGAGCAAGAACTCAAAAGACTAGAGACTGAGAACATGATTTGTAAGTTAGATCGATGTAATTGGGCTACACCCATTGTACCTAAGTCTCATGGTAAGGTAAGATTGTGTGGTGATTATAAGGTAACCATAAACCAGGTTCTGGAGGGTAATGTCCCCAATACTTTGCCGAATGTAGAAGATTTGTTCACAAAACACTGACAGGTGGTCAGACCTTCTCAAAGCTGGATCTTACGAATGCCTACCAACAGCTTGAACTAGATGAGGAGTCCAAGTCATGTTTGACTATAAATACTCATCTAGGCCTATATCAATTTAATAGGCTACCGTTTGGAGTGTCTTCCACCCCTGCCATATTCCAAGGGGTGACGAACCAGATTTTGCAAGGTATTGAAGGGGTAGTATGTTATTTGGATGACATACTAATTTCAGCACCAAATAGGCAAATTCATAATAACATATTGAATGAAGTCCTCAGACGGCTAGAGAAGCACAGAGTATGAGTGTATGCTCGTAAGTATGAGTTATTTAAAAACTCAGTGGAGTACTTGGGGTACAGAGTAGCCAAAGATGGTTTACATCCAACCATGGGAAATTTGGATGCGATCAGAAATGCACCCACTCCCAGGAATGTCACTGAACTTCGTTCATTCTTGGGTCTTTTGAACTATTATGAGAAGTTCCTACCAAATTTGGCTACAGTATTACATCCACTGAATGAACTTTTGAAACAAACAGGTCCATTGGAAATGGTCAGAAGAATGCGATACAGTATTCAAGGAGTGTAATTAGTTCACTATGACATATCTAAGGAGATTGAGCTAGCATGTGATGCCTCTCCGTATGGAGTTGGGGCAGTAATCTCTCATGTATTAAGTAGTGGGGAGGAGAGACCAATTGCTTTTGCTTCACGCACTCTCAGTGCCAGTGAGAGTAATTGTGCGCAAATTGAAAGGGAAGCTTTGGCATTAATTTTTGGGGTCAAGATGTTTCACAAATACTTGTATGGTCGTAAGTTTACCATCGTTATGGACCATAAGCCCCTGACAGCAATCCTCCATCCAACGTCCCCAGTTCCAACATTAGCTGCAGCCCGAATGCAGAGATGGGCTTTGATTTTGTCAGCATATACATATGATATTGAATACAGACGATCAGCTGATCACAGTAATGCTGATGCAATGTCTAGATTGCCTTCCCCATCACAAGTTACACCCGATAGGGAAGAAGTGTTTTATTTTTCATACATTGATGAACTGCCAGTCACAGCTGAAGAGATTGGGAGAGCAACCAAACGTGACCCAGTGATGTCAAAGGTGTATGAGTATATTGCAAATGGATGGCCAAACCAGGTAACAGACAAAGATACACAGCCATTCTTCATTCGTAGGAATGAATTATCAGTCGATAAAGATTGTATCATGTGGGGTGCAAGAGTGGTTATACCAAATAAATTCAGGTCCAAATTATTAGGAGACCTCCATGACCAGCACCTGGGAATGAGCTTGACCAAGAGTTTTACACGCAGTTATTTATGGTGGCCAGGTCTTGATAAAGATATAGAGTACATTGTGAGTCAGTGTACGACATGTCAATCGTTAAGCAAGCAACCACCACCAGTACCATTACAGCCATGGAAATGGCCTCCCAGGGTGTGGCAAAGGCTACATATTGATTTTGCTGAGTTAGAAGGACAACAATTGTTCATTGTGATTGATAGCCATTCGAAGTGGGTTGAGGTGTTTCCAATGTGGAAAATAACAACAAGTAAAACATTGGACATTTTACGAAAATTATTTTCTTCATTTGGCCTCCCTGAAGAGATTGTTTCGGAAAATGGACCACAATTTCGTTCAGAAGAATTTGCACAATTCACGAGCAAAAATGGGGTGAAACATAACAAGGTTCCAGCATACCATCCTGCTTCGTTAGGAAAGACATCAGCTTGGATGATGTGGAATCTATATGGGTAGAGCTGCAGAACACCAAAGGGCAAAAAACGTTAGTGGGAGTTGTGTACAGACCTCCAAACAGTAGTAGTGATGTTGGGGAGGGCATCAAACAGGAAATTAGGGGTGCATGCAATAAAGGTGCAACAGTTATAATGGATGACTTTAATATGCACATAGATTGGGCTAGCCAAACTGGAAGCAATACGGTGGAGGAGGATTTCCTGGAGTGCATAAGGGATGGTTTTTTAGACCAATATGTCGAGGAACCAACTAGGGGGGAGGCCATCTTAGACTGGGTGTTGTGTAATGAGAGAGGATTAATTAGCAATCTCATTGTGCGAGGCTCCTTGGGGAAGAGTGACCATAATATGGTGGAATTCTGCATTAGGATGGAGAATGAAACAGTTAATTCAGAGACCATGGTCCAGAACTTAAAGAAGGGTAACTTTGAAGGTATGAGACGTGAATTGGCTAGGATAGATTGGTGAATGATACTTAAGGGGTTGACTGTGGATGGGCAATGGCAGACATTTAGAGACCGCATGGATGAACTACAACAATGTACATTCCTGTCTGGCGTAAAAATAAAAAAGGGAAGGTGGCTCAACCGTGGCTATCAAGGGAAATCAGAGATAGTATTAAAGCCAAGGAAGTGGCATACAAATTGGCCAGAAATAGCAGCGAACCTGGGGACTGGGAGAAATTTAGAACTCAGCAGAGGAGGACAAAGGGTTTGATTAGGGCAGGGAAAATGGAGTACGAGAAGAAGCTTGCAGGGAACATTAAGGCGGATTGCAAAAGTTTCTATAGATATGTAAAGAGAAAAAGGTTAGTAAAGACAAACGTAGGTCCCCTGCAGTCAGAATCAGGGGAAGGCATAACGGGGAACAAAGAAATGGCAGACCAATTGAACAAGTACTTTGGTTCGGTATTCACTAAGGAGGACACAAACAACCTTCCGGATATAAAAGGGGTCAGAGGGTCTAGTAAGGAGGAGGAACTGAGGGAAATCT